>NC_141992.1:195384708-195684708 GCF_049901715.1 Pseudonaja textilis | reverse complement strand
TGATAATTGGAGCTTTAAAGCCAAGTTGAAGGAATTAAAGAGACTTCACCTGTTTCTGTGACTGTGTTGCTTTTGTATCCCACCCTGGGTCATCACAGTTCTAGTCCCACTTTAGGCATGAAAGCAGGCTAGATTTGGGGCCAGTCTCTCTCTCTCTCTCTCTCTCTCTATCTATCTATCTATCTATCTATCTATCTATCTATCTATCTATCTATCTATCTATCCATCTATCTCTCTCTCTCTGTCTATCTGTCTGTCTATCTATCTATCTATCTATCTATCTATCTATCTATCTATCTATCTATCTATCTATCTATCTATCTATCTATCTCTCCCACTCCCTCTCTCCCTCCCTCCCTCTTTCTCTCCTGAACCAACCTCTTGGATTGCTGTTATGTGGGAAATAGGACAAAGAAGGAGTATTCTATATATTCATCCCCTTATAAAGTAATAAAGATGGGATAAAACTCAAATAAATAAATAATAAAGTAGGTATTTCACTGGCTTAAAAGGTGGACTCTGATACCTTCTAATGCAGGTTCAGCGAAGTCTGTTGACCTCAAACAAATCATGGAAATGACTTGGCATCTCTTGAAAACCTACTACTACTACTACTACTACTACTACTACTATTATTATTATTATTATTATTATTATTATTATTATTATTATTCAGAATTCCTTTCAGCCTCTATTTGAATAGAATCTCCTTCAGCATTTCAAGCCTGCTCATAAAATTTAATCTCCCTTTCCTCATCACCCGAAGTAAAATTTATGTAGATGATGGGATGGGTGACCCTTTGCTTTCTCTCCATCGCTGCCTCTAGCTTAGTTTTTCTCTCACTTTCCTTTCTTTAAAACAAAAAAAAAACCCATTATCACCCAATGTCCAGTTATGGGCTGATCGTCCTTTAAGATAAGGACTTTGTACAAATAACCTTGAGTCTATTTATTTTTTTAATGCACTGGCTAAAGATGAAAAAAAAAAAAGCGAAACCACATCCACGCAATTGGAGTGTGCTGAGTAGAAGCTATAGCTTTCTGTGACTTAATAAAAGTGAGGGGAGAAGATTTATTTGATTGAAGAAGACAGGGAGATCTTTGCATGATGCATTAGCCCGTTTATGAAAACTTGCTGGCTGGTTACGGATAATAATCACCCTATGATTTAGTTAAGTCTCAATTTAGCCCTTGAAAACAACCAGCTAATTGGACACGGCCAATTCTCTCCCATCAAAAGTGCATTCGCTTGTAGGTGGCAAGGAGTAGATAAAACGGCTCATTCATTCATCGGAGAATTAGAGAATTATAGGGCTGAAAGAGATCACAAGGGTGATCTGGTCCAGGAAAACCAGTTAAACCATCCATAAGAGGTAGCTGTTTTATCGCTTTTCAAAGACCTGCAGAGTTGAAGAACGCATAACCATCATAAATACACTACTCTACTTGACTTTGATCTACACTACTCTCTCCATAGGTGACCCTGACGACACAGATAAACATCCAAGTTGCCTCAATGACTCTCTCTTATTTTTAATCAACTTTATTGAATACAAAAAATTAAAATATACAAATATACAGACTCAAAAACAAAGATTCACACAGACAAACGTTACCGTAATCTCTGTGCTAAAACTAATTGAACTTTCCTTTAATACATTTGACAGTGAGTTAATATTTCCTAAATTATATTATGTGGCAGTTATTTCTTACTTCCTATGGGTTCTCTGTTATTTATGCTCTATCAAATATAATGTTCTGTTGTTAATATTTGTTGTTGGATTATACTTATTTATTTTTACCAATGAATTCCTTCTATTGATTGTTTAAAGTACGAGAGAGTCTAAGACTACCAACGATTCCTGTTTGTTATTGTATGTATCTTAATCTGCTTCATAAATTTATTTTCCCCACTTGATTCCCCCTTTTCGTTTTTTTTTTTTTACGTTCTAGCCAATCATACCACTTATTCCAGGTCGAGCCTCCTCTTTTTCTTTTAATTTTATTGTGAGTTTTTCCATTTCTGCACATTCACAATTTTTTTGAATAATAAATTGTATTGGTGGTATATTAGGCGATTTCCAAAATTGAGCCAGTGAGATACGTGCCGCTGTTAGGATATGGATAATCAAATATTTTACTTTGGAGGGATAACCTTCCTTAATGATACCCAGAAGATACAATCTAGGTTCCCACTCCAATCCACCCTGGACAATTTCTTCTAACCAAGTTTCGATTCTAATCCAAAAAGTTTTGACCACTGGGCATGTCCACCAGAGATGGAAGTAGGTACCATGGTTCCCTTTGCATTTCCAACAAGTTGGATTGGATGTTGGATATATTTTTGCTAATCTGGAGGGTGCTAGATGTCATCTATATATCATTTTATATAAGTTCTCTTTATAAGACACAGATTTAGTTATTGTAAGATTTCTCTGCCAGATTTCTTCCCAGTCTTCTAAGTCTATATTATGGTCAAAATTTCTTGTCCACACTATCATTGGTCCTTTCACAATTTCCTCTGCTAATTCATATTCCAATAGATAATTATATAATTTAGGTATCATATTTTTGTCTGGGCGCCAAAGTATCTTATCAAATTTAGGACTCTTTGATTCTATTCCAAATTCTTTTAAATCTTTCTCCTATCTTATTGCTATTTGCAAATAGGACCAATGATCAATCATTATTTTCTGATTTTTCTAACTCTTGGGTCGATTTGAGCTTTCCTTCTTTGTCTAAAATTTGGTAAGATTTGAGCTTTTTAATGATATCCATTGTATTAGGGTGGAACATTGCCTCCATTGTTGACAACTATAATGGAACTTTAATATAATGATTTGTCCTAATGTCAGACCAGGTTTTTATCAAAGATTTGCGTAGAGTATGTCTCTGGAAGTATGAGTGACCTTTACTACTCGGGTTCCACAAAAAGGCATGCCACCCTATTTGTAAGTCCTATCCTTCTAATGTTAGAATTCTTTTGTTATCCAAATTAATCCAATCCTTTATCCACATTAACATTGCTGGTTTATAATAGGCTTCCGAGGCAGGGAGACCAAAGCCGCCTCTGCTTTTATTATCTTGTAAATAAATTTTCTTAATTCTTGATTTCTTGCCTGCCCATATGAATTTCATAGTAATGACTCCCTTGAAAGAACGCAAATGACCAGCTATCTGCAAGGAGTCTAAATCCTTCTGTTGGGAGAAATATCCTTCTGGGTTCAGTTCCAAGTGGGGAAGAAAGACACTGGAAACATGGTGACTGCTTGGAAAGATGGTTTAATGGTGGACAGAACCACATGCCTTGGAGCTCCAAAGAAGGAAGGGCCGAGATGCTGAGAGTCCCTTGGTTTTATGTCCTCTGTTGGGATTTGAATTTGAGCTTGTATTCTGATTGGTTGTCAGACTCCCATGGGGCCATGCAGGGGCAACTCTGTAAATTGTCCTGAGTCCCAGGCTTGGTTGAGCCTTGCTGGATGATGATGTAATGAAAAGGGCTTTGGGCGATTCCTATTATGGGTCTGCCTGAAGGAGGTAGATCTTTGTTATGTAAAAGAGACTGGCCCAGGCTTTAATGGCCCATGGACAAAGGTGTGTGTGTGGGGGGCTGAGTTTCTGCCTCTCTGAATTTCTACTTCTCTTTTAGGAAAATATTCTGCCTTTTTCGTATATCCTAAAATATTTCATTTTTCTAGGAGACGGATGGGTTATAACTTCCAACACTTCCATTCCCCAGCAACCAGCCAGAGTTGAAGAAGCTTCTTGGATGAGAAGTGAAACATCTTCAAAGAAAAAAAACAGAAAGTCCAGTTGCCTCCTGAAAAAAAGCACCTTTGGGACAAGCATGACCTGGTGAGCTGAGAATCTCCATAGACATCTACTCTACATCGGTTGAGACTCTGGAAAGAGTGGAGAGAAGAGCGAGAAAGATGATTAGGGGGCTGGAAGCTAAAATATACAAAGAACGGTTACAGGAATTGGGTATGTCTAGTATAATGAAAAGGACAAGGTGAGACGTGATAGTAGTGTTCCAATATTAGAAGAGAAGAGAAGAGAAGAGAAGAAGGGAAGAGAAGAAGGGAAGGGAAGGAAGAGAAGAGAAGAGAAGAGAAGAGAAGAGAAGAGAAGAGAGAAGAGAAGAGAAGAGAAGAGAAGAGAAGAGAAGAAGGGAGGGTAGGGAAGGAAGGGAAGGGAAGGAAGAGAAGGGAAGAGAAGAGAAGAGAAGGAAGGAAGGGAAGGGAAGAGAAGAGAAGAGAAGAGAAGAGAAGAGAAGAGAAGAGAAGAGAAGAAGGGAGGGGGGAAGGGAAGGGAATGGGATAGGATAGATATATAGGATAGGATAGGATAGGATAGGATAGGATAGGATAGGATAGGATAGATGAAGGGAAGGGAGAATGGAATGGAATGGAATGGAATGGAATGGAATGGAATGGAAGGGAAGAGAGGAGAGGAGAGGAGAGGAGAGGGGAAGAGAGAGAGAGGAGAGAGAGAGAGAGAGAAGAGAGAAGAGAGAGAGAGAGAGATGAAGGGAAGGGAAGGGAAGGATAGAATAGGGTTGGGTAGAATAGAATAGAATAGAATAGAATAGAATAGAATAGAATAGAATAGAATAGAATAGAATAGAATAGAATAGAATAGAATAGAATAGAATGGAAAGAGATGAGAGGAGAGGAGAGGGAGAGGAGGGAGGAAGAGGATGGATAGGAGATAGATGATAGAGGAAGAGAAGAGAAGAGAAGAGAAGAGAAGAGAAGAGACAGAGGAGGAGAGAGGAGAGAAGAGAAGAGAGGAGAGGAGAGGAGAGGAGAGGAGAGTTGGAAGGGACTTTGGATGTCTTCTTATACAACTCACTGCTTAGGCCCTATACCACAAATGGTTGTCCAATCTGTTTTTAAAATCTTCCAGTGTTGGAGCATTCGTAACCTCTGGAGGCAAGTTGTTCCACTGGTCAATTGTTCTAATTGTCAGGGAATTTCTTCTTATATCTAGGTGGCTTCTCTCCTTGATTATTTCTGCTGCTTTGTTTCCATCCTGAAGTATCTCAAAACGTTAAAATCCAGACCAGTGTTCATTCGCAATTTGGATAATATTTTTTGTGATTGTTTTTCCTCCCCATTCAATTGTTTTTTGCCTCGAGCTTAACTCTGGTTGTGCCTCCCAACAAATTCCTGCATTTCCTGGCTTTAAAAGACTGTTTTCTTGCAAATCTCGACGTTCCTTTTCTATTTCCACAGACAGATTTGGGGAATTTCTATCGTGCATTTGCAGCTGTTGAGATGTTGGGTGTTTCTTTGATTCACACTCCAGCGTTTTCCGTTCAGCATCTGTAAAGTCTTTCATTTTTCATAGGAATTGTCATTGGTCCACAATCTTTTTGTCCAATAATGGTTGAATCTGAGTTCTTTTCTTCCTGAATACAATCAATTCATTTTTTAAAATCCCCTTGCTCAGAGGCTGGAGTAGCACTTTAGAATCGCCCTATTAGGGTTCTGATGTTCAGCCCCATTGATATCATGAGCCTCTAGCCAGATCATTCAGAGCTTAAAAAAGATTTATTAGGAGTGAACATGCCATTACTACTTGGGTGTGACTCTGAGACACACCATTCATTCACCCTTAACCCTGGTCTTCCCCCCCACCCACCTCCTGGGTGTATCATAATTCATATTCTCCAATGGGACACAACCATAGCCAAGAGTCATCTGTCAGGATTCCAGCAGTTACCCCCATTTAAATCATGAGTCTCAAGCCAAACTTCCAAAACTTCAAAAGGATTTATTGGGAGTTAACCTGCCAGAACTGCCTGGGTGTAGCCGACTCTGAGACACATCATTCATTGTCACTCTTGACCCTGGTCTTCCCCCCACCCCCACCCCCTGGGTGTATCATAATTCATATTCTCCAATGGGACACAACCATAGCCAAGAGTCATCAATCATGCTCACCAGTTAGAATTTTGCGCGGCAGAAACTTCGGCCGCCCAGAAATTTAATATGAAAGCATTTAAGGAATTCACTACCTCCTCCCTTCCTCCCTTTCTGCTGGCAACTCTCAAAAGACCAGAGAAATATTTTATGAGTTGACCTGCCCTCTTCTTGTGGCCTGTTGGCCTCCGGCCCCTCCAGCAGCCAAATCAGAGGAGGAGGAGGAGGAGGAGGAGGAGGAGGAGGAGGAGGAGGAGGAGGAGGAGGAGGAGGAGGAGGAGGAGGAGGAGGAGGAGGAGGCGGAGGCGGCATGGGAGTCAGGGTCAGCATCAGGGTAACCTGAGAATTCTTGAAGGGGAATGGAGCTGTGAGGGAGAGAGAGAATGAGAGAATGAGAGAGAGAGAGAGAGAGAGAGAGATGGAGCCTGGGCTGTCCATCAGCCCTCAGATGGAGAGACATCCCCAGGTTTGGAGCAGGCTGATGAGGAAGAGGAGGAAAAGCTGGGTACAGTGCCTAATGTGCAGATGTGCAGAAGGCAGAGGAGAGGAGAGCAGTGGAAATCTATGGGCCGGCCCTTGAGACAAAAGAGCCATTGATGCTAGTGAAACCCCACCCTGGCTCTGGGGATAAAAGGGGAGGGGGCGGAGATGAATAGGTGTGGCCGACAACTATTCATCTCCCCTGCCAGACGGACTTGTTAGCCTGCGGGGAGAGAGAAAACTTTTGGCTGGGGTTGCCAGCATTCCTAATAAGGGAATCTTTTGAGTTCACGTCGGAGGCTTTGTCGTGTTTGGGAAGCTGTCAGTACGCCTCTTTTCAGTAGCGGAGGGTTTCCCACTACAGGCAGTAGTTCTCGACCTACGACCACGACCGAGCCCAAAATTTAGGTTGCTAAGTGAGACCTTTGCTAAGTGAGTTTTGCCCCATTTTGAGAACTTCCTTGCCACGGTGGTTAAGTGAACCCCTGCAGGTGTTATGTTTGTCACAGGGTTGTTAAGTGAATCTGCCTTCCCCATTGACTGTCCTTGTCAGAAGGTAACATGACCCCTAGGATGCCGCAACAGTCATAAGTACATGCCAGTTGCCAAGTGTCTAAATTTTGATCACGTGACCACAGGGCTATTGCGACAGTCGTATGTGTGAAAAAAGGTCAGAAGTCACTTTTTTTCAGTGCCGTTGTAACTTTGAACGGTCACTAAATGAATGGTTGTAAGTCAAGGACTACCTGTACTTCTGTTTTTGCTGTTTTCCAGTTGCTCTGTAATGCTCTGGCCTGAGGGAACATAGAATGTAGTCCTCAATTTACAACCATTGGTTTGGTGACATTGAAAGCTACAACGGGCACTGAAAAAATGAATGATGATTATTTTTCACATGACCATTGTAGCATTCCCCATGGTCACATGATCAAATTTTGGACACTTAGCCTCTGGTTCGGAAGATAGAATGGCAGCTGGCATTCATGGCTAAGGCAGGACTAGAACTCCCCGTCTCCTGGTGATTGGTCCAAGGTCATCCAGTTGGCATTCATAGCTAAGGCGGGACTAGAACTCACTCTCTCCTGGAGATTGGCCCAAAGTCATCCAGCTGGCATTCATGACTAATGTGGGACTACAACTCACTGTCTCTGGTAATCTCCATCTCCGGTGATTGGCCCCAAATCACGCAGCTGTCATTGATGACTAAGGTGGGACTGCAACTCACCAGCTCCTGATAATTGGCCCGAAGTCACCCAGCTGGCATTCATGGCTAAGGTGGGACTACAACTCACTGTCTCCTGGTAATTGGCCCAAAGTCACCCCGCTGGCATTCATGGCTAAGGTGGGACTACAACTCACTGTCTCCTGGTAATTGGCCCAAAGTCACCCAGCTGGCATTCATGGCTAAGGCAAGACTAGAACTCACTGTCTCCTGGTGATTGGCCCAAAATCATCCCACTGGCATTCATGACTAAGGCAGAACTTGAACTTGGACTGCTTTCTAGCCTGCGGCCTTAACCACTAGACTATTATAACAACCTATTGAAGGTAAAATCCCAACACGAGTCATTGTATTCTCTCCAAAGCCCCCCAGTTTAATCAGGGAACCGATCAGCAAAATGTCATTAAGTCCTAGGAATTGCTGTAGCGAACAAGGGTCTTGGGAAGAAAAAAATATCTGTAATAGTTCATCTTGTTTCATCTTCTCTCTGCTTCCACCTGTAATTTCATCTCGTCCGTCGAGGGACGGAGGGAAGCCCTAACTCCTCGTTCAACACAATGGCTTAATTGTACTTACGAACAATGATGATCTCGGCATAAGAATAAATCAGATTGCCACTGTGCCTAGTCAGTCCACCTGTGTGGTAAGACGGAAGGAATGCAGAGGTCCCCTGTTATTAACTGCAACTTCGCTGCGTTAATATTAATCCCGTAGCACAAAACAACCGGCAGCCTCTGAATCAATACGGTACGGGGATATTTCTTCAGGCAAATTGGCTGAAGGCCTAGAGAGATGGGGGGGGGAAATCGCCACAATTTTTCCTGTTATTAAAAGAGCCTGTGGTCTCTCGCCAGCAGTCCCAAAGCTGTTGATTTAAAGCTTGCCGTGAGGTTTTTCTACCTGATTTATTAAAAGAGATGCCTTCCTGAGGTGATATTAAAGCTAAAACATTTTTTCCCCCTCAAGGAATGTTTAGATACGACGAGGTAAGTAATTCGGGAGTGTGGGAAGCATCCTTCTCTTGAAATGGAAAATTCAGTCTCTCGAGCTTCATTTCTTTGTACGGCGATTGTCAATCGGATTCCAGAGGATTTGATCAGATTCTGGAAATAAGGAGAAATTTTCTGACAGTGAGAACAATCAACCCATGGAAAAGAAGTTGCCTTCGGAAGTTATGGGAGCTTCATCACTGGAGGCTTTCAAGAAGAGACTGGGCTCCCATCTGTCAGAAATGGTGTAGGGTCTCCTGCTTGGGCAGTGGGGTTGGACTAGATGATCTACAAGATCCCTTCCAACTTTGTTAACCTAATCTAATTTTTAGTTCATTTCTGGAGATTTGAGAGCTTAAATCTGGTCTTTCTGTAGGCAACACATGAGAGGTTCCACTAAGGTGTATTTCAGCTAGATTTAAGTACAGGTAACTCTCAACTTATGGTCACTGTTGAACTCAAAATGTCCGTCGCTAAACCAGATCTTTGTTAAGTGAGATTTCCCCCATTTTTCGACCTTTCTGTCCATGGTTGTTCAGTGAATCTCTGCAGTTGTTAAGTTAGTGACATGGTTGTTAAGTGAATCTGGATTCCCATTGACTTTGCTTGTCAGAAGGTTGCAAAATGGTGAACGCACAACCTGGGACACTGAGACCATTTTGCTGGCTGAGGAATTCTGGAAGTTGAAGTCCACAAGTCTTAAAGTCGCCAGCTTTGGAAACCCCTGAGGAATTCTGGGAATTGAAGTCCACAGTCTTAAAGTCGCCAAGTTTGGAGACTCCTGAGGAATTCTGGGAGTTGAAGTCCACAAGTCCAGTGGGACAACTTGATGTGGCCAACTCATGGCAGCTAACTCACAAAGCCAAATCGCCATGACCAACCTGGCGTGGCCAACTCGCTATGCCCAGCTCACTGCAGGGTATCTCGTCATAACTAACTTACTGTGGGACAACTCACTGCAGGACAATCCCACAATTCAATTTAAGTATTTAAAATAATTTTAAAAATATTTTAATTTTTTTCATATACATTATATTTTGTCTTTCCTTAATGATCCTTTTCTATCATTTCTTCAACATTTGTGTAACTCTCGTCCCACAACCAATTGTTCTGCTGCAAGTTGGCTGTGCCAAGCTGGCCATGTTAAATTGTCCTGGACCAGGGGTGTCAAACTCAAAGCCCATGAGCTGGATCTGAGCTGTTTCTGCCCTGGAAACAGTGAAAGACCGATCTGTGGTGCTTCAGCCAGTGAAAACACAGTTCCTGGGCTCCATTTTTGCTGGCAGAGGGCTGCGGGAGGTCATTGCAGCCTAAAATGGAGCTTGGGAGCCCATTTTATGACCATAGGCAACCCTGACACAAGTGACCTCGAGCTGGCCACGCCCACCCTGGCCCCCCAAGGTCAAACACAACCCTAATGCAGCTCTCTATAAATCAAGTTTGACACCCCCTGTCCTATACCCTGACTGGCCCCTGGGAGAAACAACATGGTAGCTTAAGATGGACTTTTGTCCCAATTCATCAGATCTAATCTGTCGTTCTAATTTGGCTTTGAGAATGTATGTGTGTTTAATTTAATCTAATTAACGACATATTGGTGGAGCTCGAATCACATTTCTGCTTTGGATGCCTTGCAAGTCCCCAAATAAACCTGAAACAATTGCCAATATTTGCTTTCAAGAATCCTGTTAATATTTAAACAGGAAATCTGTCAACAGATTAATTGGTTTTCCTCCTTTCCAGCTGTTTCATGATCGCCTGAAGCTTTCCGTCATGGATCCATAAATGGCACCACGGAGGGCTTACATATGTACAGATGTGGCACGGCTGATAAACCAAGATATAAAAAAATGGAATTGGATGATTGTCTCTTCTGTTAGCACAAACAAACTGCAGTTCTTTGGTAAAGCACTGCCAGAAAACCGGAAAAACAAAGGGATTCCATTTAGAAACAGGAGGGTGTCATTATACTCATTTTTTTTTCATGTGAAATCTCTTTCATAGTCACTTTGACCCTAAGAAAAGCTCCCTGTGATATACAATACTCTTTGACTTATAACCACAATTGAGGCCAAAATTTCTGTTACTAAGCGCGATCATTGTTACCTGAGTTTTGCCCTGCTTTGTGGCCAATATTAAGTGAATCACTGCAGTTGTTGAGTCAGTAGCACACTAATAAGTAAGAAGGGAGAGAGGAAGGAAGGAAGATAGGTGTCAGGATTCTGGCATTTAATGCCATGTAAATCATGAGTCTCGAGCCAAACTTCCAAAACTTCCAAAGGGATTTATTGGGAGTTAACATGTCCGGCATTGCCTGGGTGTATCCGACTCCGAGACACATCATTAATTGTCACCTTTGACCCTGGTTTTCCCTCCACCCCCTGGGTGTATCGTAATTCATATTCTCCAATGGGACACATCCATAGCCCAGAGTCATCAATCGTGCTCTCCAGTTAGAATTTTGCACGGCAGAAACTTCAGTCACCTAGTTACTATCTTTCAAAACATTTACGGAATGCAGTTTCGGATTTGCAAGCTGCTGCACTGCTCCCTCTCCTCCCTTCCTGTTGGCAACTCTAAAAAGACCAGAGAAATAATTTTATGAGTTGACAATAGGGAAGGAGGAGGAGGGGAGGGAGGAGGATGGGGAAGGGAGGGAGGGAGGAGGATAGGGGAAGGGAGGAAGGAAGGAGGATAGGGGAAGGGAGGGAAGGAGGGAGAGAGGAAGGAAGGAGGATAGGGGAAGGGAGGAGGGAGGGAGGGAGGAGGATAGGGGAAGGGAGGGAAGGAGGGAGGAAGGAAGGAAGATAGGGGAAGGGAGGGAGGGAGGGAGGAGGATAGGGGAAGGAAGGAGGATAGGAGAGGAGGAGGATAGGGGAGGGAGGGAGGAAGTATATGGGAAGGGAGGAAGGGAAGGAAGGAGGGAGGGAGGGAGAAGGGAAGGGAAGAAAAGGGGAGGGAAGGGAAGGGAAGGGAAGGGAAGGAGGGTATAACTGTTAAAACTTCTTCCAAAATCTTTCAAGTGTTTGGTATCATCCGGCAGGCATTTTTTTTTTACTGTTGTTCTTTTTGAGTTTACCTCAACAAACTCAAAAAGTTTTGGTTCCTGAACTTGAAATGAGGATAATTAATCCTCAGTTGTATAATTTACAATTTCCTCAATCAACCACAGTGAGATAAAAGAGAGATTGTCACCTATTATATTTGCAAAACCTTACAGCTCTTTCATTTACAAGAAAGAGCGAGAGTCTGAACGAGGCGAAAACCGACTATCCCTCAGGATCCTCACTCTGGGTAGCAAAACAGACAGGACACTCCATCATTCAGTCGCGCCATTAGTTGCAGCCAATTTTATTTAACTCTTGTTTCAGGGCTGCATTGTTGCCTGACAGGGGTTCTCCAGCCTCACTGGGTTTCAAGAAGCTAAGCAGCATCGGATGTGGTTGGTTTTTGGATAGGAGAACAAAAACAGACACCAAGGACTGTCAACTAAAGTGGGAAGGCGGAAAACTAACCTTGAAACAGACAGGAGCAAACCACCTTCCCGCCATTATTAGCAATATTACATGAACAATAGTTTTAATGGCAGCCATTTTGATCTAGTTGTTAAGACACCAGACTAGAAATGCGGAGACAGAGAGTTCGAGTCTCACCCTAGATGTGAAATCTGGTTGGGTGACTTTGGGCCAATCACCAGGAGACCGGGAGTTCTAGTCCCACTTTAGACATGAAAACTGGGTGGGTGACTTTGGTCCAATCACCAGAAAACAGTGAGTTTGAATCCCGCCTTAGACGTGAAAGCTGGCTGGGTGACTTTGGGCCAATCACCAAGAGAGTATGAGTTCTAGTCCTGCCTTAGCATGAAAATCCACTGGGTGACTTTGGCCCAATCCCTTCCTGTTGTTATAGAAATGGCTTGAAATATTTAGAAGTGTAAAACAAAAAGGTGAAGCTGTATTATTATTTTTATTTTTTTGCATTCTTCTATACTGAAAAAAGGTGGAAGGCACTACCTTTTTTCCTTCCTTCCTTCCTTCCTTCATTCCTTCCTTCCTTCCTTCCTTCTACCTTCCTTCCTTCCTCCCTCCCTCCTCCCTTCCTCAATCTCTCTCCCTTCCTTCTGGCTTCCTCCTCTTTCTTTCTTTCTTTCTTTCTTTCTTTCTTTCTTTCTTTCTTTCTTTCTTTCTTTCTTTCCTTCCTTCCTTCCTTCCTTCCCTCTCCTCTCCCCCTCTCTTCTTTTCCTCCCTCTTTGTTCTTCTCTACTTCCTCCCTCCTTTCCTCCCCTTCCTCCTTTCCTTTCCTCCTTCCTCCTCTCTCCCTCCCTTACTTCTGGCTTCCACCTCTTTCTCTCTCTCTCTTTCTCTCCCCTCCCTCCCTCCCTCTCTCTCTCTCTCTCTTTCTTCGTTCCTCCTCCTTTTTCCTGTTTATATTTTCTAACCCTTGTTTCATTTATACTTTAATTTGAAAGTAAGCTTTAATAAAATGTTAATGGGATAAAAACAGTGTGCATCCACCCTATCTAAGACCCAGCCTGCTCGTGATTCTGCAGTAATAGCATCCAGCGACACGCTCCAGATAGGAACGGCTGTCCTGCCACTGAGGAATAAATGACATTTATCTACTGCAGGAAAACCGCCATGCAGCTGTGAACACCGCATTCTGGCAAATGGGCTGCCTCTTTTTACACCTCTTCTTATGGGTCTCCGGGGGTCACAATTTCTAGCAGAAAGTTTTAAGGACAGAAGCAAGCAATTAACACCTACAGTATGTCCTTGAGGGAAGGATGGCAGGTATGGGAGAACTTCAGAAAATAGGTAGTGAACTTCTACATTTGCTGTTGCAAGGGAAGATGTGGAAACTGGGTGGGGAGGGGGAGTAGAACTCCTTAGCATCAGAGCATGTTAATAATAATAATAATAATATAGGAAATACTAATGCTCTAGTGGTCGTTTTGACAAATCCTTTCTTAGCGAGCACCTAGAAGCCAAGAGGAACATAAGTGCCAAATTTCAAGTTTGTAGGCTTTACAGTTCTGGAGATTTTGTGACGATGCATGAGTGGCATTTCTCTCTCTCTCACACACACACACACACACACACACATATATATGAACACTATACAGAAGCCTGATGATGGCAGATGAGATTCTGCCAACGTTGCTACAACTTTAAAAGCACAACTACAGTGAATGCCGAACAAAGCTGAATGCCATCTATCTATCTATCTATCTATCTATCTATCTATCTATCTATCTATCTATCTATCTATCTATCTATCTAGCTAGCTAGCTAGCTAGCTAGCTAAGCTATCTAGCTATCTAGCTATCTATCTTAAGTTTTGGTACTTACATGTATGGCTCAGCTTTGTTTGGGTATTTTCCCACATCATTGTAGTTGTGCTTTTAAGCTGAGCATTAGATCTCATCTGCCATCATCAGATTCTCTATTGTGTTCTATATATAGTTACGAACACAATACAGAAGCCTGATGATGGCAGATGAGATTCCGAAACATTGCTACAACTAAAAGCACAACTACAATGAATGAACAAAGCTGAATGCCATCTATCTATCTATCTATCTATCTATCTATCTATCTATCTATCTATCTATCTATCTATCTAGCTAGCTAGCTAGCTATCTAGCTATCTAGCTATCTAGCTATCTAGCTATCTAGCTATCTAGCTATCTAGCTATCTAGCTATCTAGCTATCTATCTTAAGTTTTCCACATGTATGGCGTTCAGCTTTGTTTGGGTATTTCCACATCAGTAGTTGTGCTTTTAAGTTGTAGCAAGTTCAGAATCATCTGCCATCATCAGGCTTCTCTATTGTGTTCTATATATAGTTCGTCTGCGAACACAATACAGAAGCCTGATGATGGCAGATGAGATTCTGCCGTTGTAACTTTAAAGCACAACTACAATGAATGCTCAACAAAGCTGAATGCCATCTATAATCTATCTATCTATCTATCTATCTATCTATCTATCTTAAGTTTTCATGGGTACTTACATGTATAGCGTTCAGCTTTGTTCGGTATTTTCCCACATCATTGTAGTTGTGCTTTTATAATAGGGACTCCTTTGGTGGGAAGGGAACAGCGTTCCGTGTGCCTTTGGCATTTAATCGTGCGGTCACATGACCACGGAGACATCTTCAGACAGTGCTGGCTCTTCAGCTTTGTAACAGAGATGAGCACCTCCACCCCTAGAGCCGGATACAACTAGCACGTAGGTGCGAGGGGAACCTTTACCTTACTTTAAGGTGGAAACCTGAGCCGTGTACTTGCTGAACGAACCCCCTCATCTTCAAATTTCAATAAAATCCATTCGGAGGAATGGCCGAGTCATTAAGCCTGATATCATAATACAGCAATTAGAACTGACTTTCATCTTTGAAGGTTTTGATTGCAATTAATTAAACCGGCATGGCTTTCAAATGAAAAAGGGGTTGAGGCGATGGAGATAAGAGAGAATAGGGGGCAGGCTTTCTTTGAGAAATTCCCTCCCCAGTTTCAACTTTTTAAACCAACCGTAGTTCAGCAAGATGATGCACTTGAAGAACTGGTACAGAGTTCGGTTTGATTAGTTTAGAGAAAAGAAGGACTGGGGGTACGCGATAGCAGGAATCCAGTATTTGAGGAGCTGCCACAAAGAGAAGTGGGGATCCGTTTTGTTGGGAGAAATATCCATCTGGGTTCAGTTCCAAGTGGGGAGAAAGACATCGGAAACATGGAGGCTGATTGAAAAGATGGTTTATTGATGGACAGGAACACATGGGTTTGAGGTCCTGGGCAGCTGAGCACGTGGAGAGGAGAGTGAGGGTTATTTATACCCTCTCTTGGGATTTGCCCTTGAGCTTCCTGTTCCTGTGGCAAGAGCATGCATTCTATTGGCTGTAGTCAGACTCCCATGTGAAGTCATGTTTGCCTGAGTCAAGTTTGGTTGAACCTTGGGCTGATGCAATGTCCCCAGGTGATTTTGTAATGCAGTGAGCCCTGCTGCTAGATAACCCTACAATGTCCTGGAGGGTCATGTCTTAATCCCATCACCCTGGATTTGTTTTGTAGGTAGACTGGCCCATTTCTTCTTAACGGGCATCAAAATATCTGCTGAAGGCAGCGAGTTGAAGCTCTGAGTTTCTGTCTCCCTTAAGATTTCTTTTTTTTTTTCCTTTTATGGGGAAATATAATATTCTGCTTTTTTAATATTTCCTAAAATATTTCACTCTTCTAGGAGTGGTGTGGTTGCTAAGTTCATACCGCTTATTTTCCAAAGCACCAGAAGGCAAGACAAGAAGCAACAGACGGAAACTAATCAAGGAGAGAAGCAACCTGGAATTAAGGAGGAACTTCCTAACAGTAAGAACAGTTAAGCAGTGGAACAGCTTGCTACCAGACGTTGTGGGCGCTTCATCACTGGAGGGTTTTAAGAAGAGACTGGACAGCTCCCTATCTGAAATGGTACAGGGCAGTGTCGGTGAACCTTTTCAGCATCGAGTGCCGAAATGGGAGCCCAGAAATTGAAAGCTGAGCTTCTAGTTTCTGGCATGCATGCACGTGCAAAAACCAGCTAGCCGACGTGCATGCGTGCGCTAGAAACCGGAAACTCAGCTTCCTGGCATGCTCATGTGCACCAGGGAGCTGCTCTTCTGATTTCTGGTGCTCCTGAATGTGCGAAGACTAGCTAGCTGGCACGCCTGTGCATGCCAGAACCCAGAAGATGCCTGGCGTGCCGGGCATGATGGCTCTGCATGGCACTTCTCGCACTTGTGCCATAGGTTTGCCATCACGGAGATAGGATCTCCTGCTTGAGCAGGGGGTTAGACTAGAAGACCTCCAAGACCCCTTCCAGCTCTATTCTGATTGTGTGCCTGATAAGGTTGTTATATATCTGCCTTTTGGCCTTGAAGGTCTCTGCTTTTCAAAGAGGTTCTGCAGCAGCGTCCAGCTTTTTCTCCCTGACGGTTCTTCTAATTGCCGTAACATTGGCAGATAGTCTCAGGTCCCCACTGAAAAAGATTGCCCAGCAATTGGAGGACAGAATCAATTTGAAAAGTCTCCCCTGAGCCTGTATTTATCTTTCCAGTTCCTTAAGACAGACCTGGGAACTTTCTTATCAGGGTTAGGAGTTTCCCATTTTGATCTCCAGTGGGGTCAAAATCCACTTATTATCCATTACTGCTCCTTCATAGAGTGGCCTGGAAATATAACTTAAGGGACAGAGCTGGACAAAAGAATCAAAGCATCTGGAAATGAAGGTCAGCTTGGGAGCCAACTGTGAGAGAAAGGATATAACTTGGCATAACCAGGGAAATAACACCCACTCATTTGTTGTGACAGAAGCAATGGGGTGATGGATGCAGGCGGGGGAAATGGCATTACAGATATAAAGATAGAAACCAGAAAAAAAGGTTTGGGGTTTGCAAGCTATAAAAAATGTGGAATCTGGTGCAGTGGTGGGATTCAGGTTTTTTTACTGCCAGTTCTGGGGGCGTGGGTTGGTAGGCGTGGCAGGGGAAGGATACTGTAAAATCTCCAGTCAGAGGTGGTATTTGCCAATACTCCAAACTACTCAAAATTTCCACTACCGGTTCTCCAGAACTGGTCAGAACCTGCTGAATACCACTTCTGATCTGATGTTATCCATCGGTTAGGAAAATGAATAAGGTTTTGGGGCTAAGAATTGTTTTTTTAAAAAAAATACGTGTTTATTAAAATGCAATAAATTGCATGTATCCAGATTCAATAAATTGCATGCATTAGAATTAAATAAAGTATATGTATTAGAATGCAATAAATTGCACGTATTCCAATGCAATTAATTGCATTCATTAGAATAATTGCGTTGATTATATTTATACTATTAAATCTGAAGGAACAAAATAAATAGAGGCAAAATTGCAGAAACCAAGATTAAAAGAGATGCAGTAGGCAAGAATAAAATATCCATAACTCTACTGGGTGTTTGCAATTGTCATAAACGTTGAAGTTCATTATTTCCTTCATGGATTGATTGTACAGAACTAAGTTCATTGTGTCATTTAAAAGAAACTAGAAATCTCTATGTAACTGTGAACACGATATTAATATTAACACTATTTATCACTATACCAAAGACAAATGCACGTAATCAGGTTAAGGAAAAGAAGAAGAAATGAAATGGATATAAAAGGAACAGATGAAAAACAATGTTGAAAAATTACACAGTTTTAAATTCCTTCCTATTGTAGTTGGCAGTTAATTATATCAACATGTTTATTTGAATTATTTTTGATTGCAGTCCTTATGTTGATTGCTTTCCCATTAAAGCCATACCAAGCAGGCTTCTGAAATTATCTTTGTGATTTTTTTTTTTAACCCAGGAAAACTTCCAGAGCAAATGGGATTTTTCCATTTATATCATAATTATTTAGTTCTTCATATGCTTGTTGGAGATGCAAATTCTTGTGTTTGGAAGGATTAAGAACGATTCTGTCTTTGGAAAAATTTTTTAGAAGTTTTATGTTTTCATGTTTTGTGTTTTGTTTGTGTATGTTTGTTTATTGAAAATTAATAAAAAAAATTTAAAAAAAACAATTCTGTCTTTTTGATGCTTTGGAAAATAAGTTGACCCCCTCTTCTTTGTGACAGCCCCTCAAATACTGGAATATTGCTATCATGTTCTGCCCAGTCCAGGGGTGGGATTCTACCAGTTCAGACCAGTTCAACTGCACCGGTAGCTCTGAAGATCAGCTGAGAGTGAACCAGTTCACTCCGAAGATCAAGGTACTTCCTTTTCTCCCCCAATGATCAGCTGTTTTCCAAATATCAGCTGTGCTACACAATTTAGATTAGCTAGAAAGCAGGAAAACGTTGGATGTCTTGCTTTCCAGCTAATCTAAATGACATGGCACAGCTGATTCCTCCCTCCGTCGCTGTTGTATTGCTTTGCCTGAGAAAGAAGCTTCCTTGAGTCCCAGGAGGCAGAAAACGGGGTGTAGGGGGTGCTCCCAGGAGGTGTCATGCCCCTGTTGGAATCTGATTCTGAGGGGGAGGTCGAGCAGCTGACAGGGAGTTGGAGTGTGGCTCTGGTGGCTGTGGAAGAAACTGGGGAAGGGCACAGACTGGCTGGGCCTTCAGAGAAAAACCCCAGGCCACCCCCTCTTCATCCTAGGGCACACAGGGAGGAAGAGAAAAGGGAGTAACGTGAATTATGTAGGTTACAGGGGAGAAAAGGGCCCCGATTCCCTTCATTAGCTGCAGATGGAAAAACAGGATTTAAAAAGGGCATTTGCGCACAGCACCTTGCTGGAAGCAAAGCATGAATTATTTTGGTTTGTCAAGTCTTATCTGGGTTCCGGAGTCCTCCCAACTGCGTGTGTTTTGTTATCTTTTGAAGTCTGCAATTCCTTATCCTGCCCTGTCTCATTAATTGCTGCAGCGTGGTTTGTGTTGGCTTTTTATTTATAATTTATATGTACTCTGGGTTCGGACTGAATTTCTTCCCTTTAAACAACTGTCCTTGGGAGAGTTTTTTCTCCGGTCAATGATAACTGGACATTGGGGGCCAAGTGGGAGGAATTAAAGGGACTTTACCTACTTTTGCGACTTTGTTGCTTTTGTGCCACACCCTGGGTCATCACAGGAGGCTTCCCTGAGGCCCAGTAGGCAAAAAAAAAAACCCATGCCCACACAGTCACGTGGCCACCTGGCCACACCCACATAACCAGTAGTTTAAAAATTTGCATCCCACCCCTGCCATTGTCCTTCTTTTCTCTAGGTGAGGGGTGTCAAGGTCCGGGGGCTAGATCCGACCCACAGGGTACTTAGATCTGGCCCACAGGGCTACCCTGGAAACAGTGGACCAGCCCATGTGTGGCCCTCCCAGGAGGCTGTACCAGCCAAAAACAGAGTTTGGGAGCCATTTTCACTGGCAAAGGACTGCAGGAGGCCATCGTAGCCAAAAATGGAGCTCAGGAGCCCATTTTCACTGGCAGAGCACTTGGGGCCACCACTGGTGGCCCTAATATGATTGACACCCTGCCCACACCCATCCCAGTCCCCAAGGTCAAACACAACCCTGATGCAGCCCTCAATGAAATCGAGTTTGACACCCCTCCTCTACACTAGCCAACCCCAAATCCCTGCAACCATTCTTTATATGTTTTAGTCTCTGGGTCCTTTAATCATCTTAGTTGTTCTTTTCTGGACTTTTTTCCCAAGTCTCAATATCTTTTTTTATAATGTGGTGACCAAAATTGGATAAGGTATTGCAGATGTGGTCTTACTAAGGCTTTATAAAATAGTACAAATACTTTACGCAATGTTGGTTCTATGCCTCTGTTTATTACAACCGAGGATTGTATTACAGGAATCTCCTTGCTTTTACAGATAATCCTTGACCTACAACTGCAATTGAGCCCAAAATTTACGTTGCCAAGTGAGGCAGTTTAGTGTTTAGTGAGTATTTTGCCACAGTCCTCTCTGTCCAAAATGTGGACTTTGCTGTCTTCAAAAGAGAGACCTTTGTCTTTTAAATGCAGATGAACAGCTGAATCTAGCCCTGATGGGTTTGTGAAGTGGTTGTTTTGTTTCACCAATCTACAGATCTGCACATGGCTCACGGCAGTGAAGCTTCTTGGATGAGAAACGAAAAGTCTTGAAAGAAAAAACAGTTGCCTTCTGAAAAAGCACCTTTGGGACAACCATGACCTGGAGGATGGAGAATCTCTCTACAGCTTTTCGCTTCACAATTTAGGATGAACGCCCTTCGAATGGTGTGGGGAATAAAGAATGGATTTTCAGAGGAAAAATTGCACTACTCAGGTGACCCTGAGGACACAGATAAACCTCCAAGTAGCCTCCACAACCCTCTAAAAGGATGCAACTGTCTGCAAGGAATATAAATCCTTCAATTCCCCACCATCCAGTCAGAGTTGAAGGAGCTGCTGGGATGAGAAGTAAAATGTATTCGAAAGAAAAAACAAGAAAATCCACTTGCCTCCTGAAAAAGCACTTTGGGGATAGCAGATGGGAACTGATCAAGGAGAGAACCAGTGGTGAGATTCACAATGTTTTACTACTGATTCTGTGGGTGTGGTTTGGTGGGCGTGGCAGGGGAAGGATACTGCAAAATCCCCATTCCCTTCCCACCCCACTAACCTGCTTTCCAGCTCCATTCTCCTGTACAGGGCAACAAAAGAAGACCCAGCTGATCAGCTGAGACTCGGGAATACTCAAAATTTCCGCTGCCAGTTTTCCAGAACTGGTCAGAACCTGCTGAATACCACCTCTGGAAAGAACCAACCTACAGCAGAATTAACGAGAAATTAATTAGTGGAACAGCTTGCCTTCAGATGCTGTGGGTGCTCCATCATTGGAGGTCTTCAAGAAGAGACTGAACAGCCATCAGTCAGAAATGGGTGTAGGATCTTCTGCTCGGGTGAGGGGTTGGACTAGAAGACCTCAAGGTCCCTTCCAACTCTATTATTCAGTTTGCATTCATCACAATTGAGAGGAAATTTGGCAAATTACTTTTTTTGCTGTTGCAAAGCCTGGATCCAAGATGGATTCAGATGACTAACACTTTTTAAAAAATTAAAAAAAAATTTAAAAAATAACAGATGTTCCATGGTTGGACTTTTGCCAGTTCGATGCAGGAAGGATCAGATAAGTAAACAAAATCCTTGCAGGCAATTCCCAGACACGGTGTGATGCTGTCAGTCACCATTGACAGCTATCCACTGGGGATCCACTTAAGGTCAGACAGTGGGGAAATTATCCATCTGCTATTTTTTTCCCCCTCCAAAATAATTGGTTTTTCACCTGCATTGGTCTAGGATAAATGAGACATCCAATTTCCTGGCAAAGCCAAGGACATTGGCTTCAAATTGGTACCTATTTCTGCCTGTTCTACCATAGGAGAACATTTGTTAACTGTTGGTTGAATGAGAGTTGGAAGGGAACTTGGGGGTCTTTTAATCCAGAGGTTGCCAACCTTTTGGACCTCAGGACCACCAAACTCATAATTTTAAATCCTAGGGACCACTAACTGGTTCTGTGGGCGTGGCCTAATTTGTGGCTGTGGCTTGGTGGTCATGTGACTGGCTGGGCATGGCTTGTATGTAAATATTACAAATATTTATATAAATAGTGATTATTATTTTTTAAAGAGCAACTTTTACCCAGAATCAGGCAAAGCAGGCAGGCAGATCGAGTTGCTCACAGAATCATTCAGTGATCTATCTATCTGCCATCGGCTAGCTCAGTCTCTCAAATTTGCTTGCTGTGAGTCTGCACTCAATAATAGAACCTTCAGTCCTAAGGGAGGTTTGGCTGTGCTTAAAAGCAGAGCCAAAGATCTAAAGACCAGTTAGAAAGCAGGAAATCCAACCATTTCCTGCTTCCTAGCTAATCTAAATCTCCAGGCACAGCAGAACAGATGATGGTCGGAAAAAGGACAAATAGCAATTCAGCAAGCAAGTTTGCCCGGTAAGGAGTGAGTGTGCGGAGGGGGTTCCTGTGGGCCATGTGAGCAGCGCAGCCTTGTGTTTCTGCACAGCCTGGATTAATTGCTTGTGTGTGGGGGGGGTAGATTTCTCTGCAGCCCACCAAAATTTTCTCACCTCCCACCAGTTGGCGACTGCTGTTTTAATCCAACCAGAAAATCAAGCAGAAAACCCTATGCCATTTTGGACAAATGGCTGTCTAAGATCTTTTTAAATACCTCCAGTGATGAAGCTCCCACAACTTCCGAAGGCAACTTCTGTTGCATGGGTTGATTGTTCTCAAGGTCAGAAAATTCCTCCTTATTTCCAGATTGGCTCTCTCCTTGATCAGTTTCCATCCATTATTCCTTGTTTGGTCTTCAGGTGCTTTGGAAAATAGCTTGAGCCCTTCTTCTCTGTGGCAATCCCTCAAATATAGGAAGACTACTATCATGTCTACCCTGGTCGTTCTTTTCATTAAACTAGACATACCCAATTCCTGCAACCATTCTTCATATGTTTTAGTCTCTAGGCCTTTAATCAGTGGCTCTTCTCTGTACTTTTTCCAAAGTCTCAGCAACATCTGTTTTATAATATGGTGACCAAAGTTGGATGCAGTCTTCCAGGTCTGGCCTTACTAAGGTTTTTATAAAGTGGTACTAATAACTTCATGTAATTTTAATTCTATGCCTTCGTTTACGCAACCCAGGATTGTACTAGCTTTTTTGCTTGCTGCTGCACGCTGCAGACTTCCAAAAGATAACAAAACACACCAGAATCCAGATATGCCTTGACAAACAAAGATAATGCACACTTTGCTTCCAGAAACTTTGCCATGTGCAGTTTGCCTTTTTAAACAATCTTCCCAGCTGCAGCTAATGAAGGGAATCAGGGCCCTTTCCTCCCCCGTAACCCACGTAACTCACGTTGTTCCCTTCTCCATTCCTCCCTGCATGCCCTAGGATGAAGAGGGGGTGGCCCTGGGTCTTCCTCTGAATGCCCAGCCAGACTGTACCCTTCCTCCATTTCTTCCACAGCTACTGGAGCCACACTCCCACACCCTGTCAGCTGCTCAACCTCCCCCTCAAAATCAGACTCCAACAGGGGCAGGACAGTTGATCTCAAGCATGAATGATGCAAATTCCCTCATTTGCATATGACATCACTGGCTTCTCATCCCGTGTATTTAACACCCATGTATCACTAGAGCAACATTGGGCCAACTCAGTGGTGGGTTTCAAAACTTTTTCCTACCGGTTTGGCGTGAGCGTGCGCTTTGTGCGTGCGCCAAAGGCAAGCTTTGAGCATGCACAGCGTTTGCAACTCCCCTTCTGCTGCAAGCCCTGTGTGTAACCCAGCTGATACACAGCAATCGGCTGTGCCACGTGAAGTAGCTGAGGTTGAAAAGCGAGAAATAAAGGTCAGTGAGGTGTAAATAAATAAAGCTAGGGTGGGTGAGAGGGGGCACCAGCTGATCGTCGGAGCAAAGCGGTTCACTCACAGATGATCGTCAGAGCTACTGGTTCGGTTGAACCAGGACGAACCAGTAGCATACCACCACTGGGCCAACTAAAGCCTTGATGCTTGGGTATCAGAGGCACAGAAAGACCACAGATTCAATCCCTGCATCATACAGCAGGGGCAGAAAACAAGATTTCTGTTTCCAACCTTGCAAACCCGTTGACAGGCAGGACTAACAATGCTGAGTTAATTGGTGCTATTTCCATCTTCAGCAGACGGTCATATCTCAACAGTATTTCTGTTGGGTGATGTCATAAATTGTCCTGCAATTTAAAAAATAAATAAATTAAATTAAATATGGCTGCAAAAAGGAGAAGCTGTGAAGTTCACGCCAGCTCTCAAATCTTTGCTGCTGGTGTTCTCTAGCATTCCAATAAATTTATGCCCAGTTGGTCTCCCCATAAACCCACGTCAGCCTCAATCTAACAGTTCTGTGTTATGCTACTGTAAAGGTCTAATAGAAGAGAATATCTACATCTGGGGTCTATATCTGGGGTTGAACTGTGGGGGTCCTTAGTGCTCTCTGAGCTTGGTTGTTTGCTTGCAGACATTTCATGACCCTACTAGGTAACATCATCACTGCGAGGGAAGATGAGGTTTGCTCTCTGTTTATAAACAGTAGCTTGCCTCACTGGTGCTGGCTGGGTGTGCTTTTCTCCTGAGAAGTTCCTTGACTGGGCTACTGTTTAATACCCTAATCAAGGAACTACTCATTATCACTGATAATTTTACCTAGCCTGCTAATGAAATGTCTGCAAGTAAACAAGTAAGAGTATCAATGACCTCATAGTCCTCTTCCTCCTCCTCCTCCATTCCACAAACCCAATTCCCTTTTAGCACTGAAGATGTTACCAAGTTGGGTCATGAAACGTCTGTAAGAAAATAACCAAGCTCAGAGAGCACCAAGGACCCCATAGTCCTCCTCTCCTCGACTCCACAAACCCAACTCCTTTCTAGCACTGATGATGTTACCTAGTTAGGTAATAAAACATCTGTAGGTAAAATAACCAAGCTCAGAAAGCACCAAGGACTCCATTAATCAATTCTGGGATACATCCATAAAGTTTCCTGATTGAATTGCTACTTTATGGATCTCTTCTCCCACAGAGGTTGTGCTGAGTTTTATTTCCCTGCCGGATGAAATATATAACTGCTTGAAGCAAGTATTCTAATGCCGTGTTTATTTTAAATTGGATTCTTTAAAAAAAAAAACCTCCAATATTGGTTTATGATACGGTCTGTGATTATTACTTCCTGCTCTGTGTTTTATAAATTGCTTTTATTGATTACACTGGGGAGAGACAAGCTGGTTTGAAAACTTTGATGGATGAAAAGTGGGATAAAACTAGCCTAATTTGAGGCATTTATAACATACAGTTCGTATTTTCTATGCCTGTGAAATAGGAGAATGTGGAGGTGCCTGTCTATTAAAGAAGAATAAAGGAAAGGAAAGGTTGTAGGTGAGATTCAATGCATCTTGGAGTGGCCAAGGTTGAGGAACACCGATATAGAATCTCCTGCTTCAAAGAGGGTTGGACTAGAAGATCTCCAAGGTCCCTTCCAACTCTATTACTCTGCTATTTCTGTCTATTTTATTTTAACCTTGCCTCTTGAGAGAAGGATAACATAAAATGTTCCTTATTTATATATGTGTGTGTGTGTGTGTACACACACACACTGTTCTGACCCACACCTTTTTCCAACAAATCAAACACAATCCAAATAGAACAGAAACCTTGTAATGCTTCTGCAAAATCATTAGCTGTGATAAGCACAAGCCTTGCCAAACTGTGCCATACTTGCCAAAAGATAACAGACAAGAAATAATTTGCAGTACAAGAATCTTCAAATTCAAACTCAGGATACTGGAATGTCCATGAGCCTGGAGTTTCAAAACGTCTTTGCCTTCTGCAAAGTACATTCATTTCACACCTGGCTTTTATCTTCTTGAAGGAGGGGCCATTACCATGCAGCCTTACTCCTGAGTCGCCCATGCTGTTGTAGCTGCTCTTTCCTCTGAGCAATCCTGCTTGCACAGGCATTTGTCACAGGCTCCTCGGGAACTTCCTCATCATTGCTGCCAGCCCCCACAATCTGTGAAGGCAGCAGTCCACTCCCTAATGGTCCTGGTCCCTCATCTGAGTCCTCACTCTCCTCAGCCATCCACACCTGCTGCTGGCTAACCACAGCACACACATACCCTTTTCATCCATCAGAATAGAGCTAGACCTTGGAGGTCTTCTAGTCCAGCCCCCTGCTGAATCAGGAGACCCTATAACCATTTTGGACAAGTTTTAAGTGGCCTTTGAAATTTCTGGCAGATTTCAAGTGCCCTTTGGAATCCAGCCTCTTCCTGAATGTTTGTGATGCAATTTTCAGATCACACACTGAAGGCAAATTCAACAAAAAAACCATTGTAGAAAATAACATGGCCCGCCTAGCAGTTTGAAAGCATGCAAATGCTAGTAGATAAATAGGTACCACTCGGCCACATGACCTGGGAAGTATCTTTGGACAATGCTGGTTCCCTTGGTCTATGAAATGGAGATGAGCACCCATACACCCCAAAGTCAGACACCACGGAATAGGGGAAGTCTTTACATTTACCTTAATTATATTTTTTAAAAAAAATACAGAAAAAGGAGATGGATGAAAAAGTGTCCATATGGAAAGGAGGAATATTAGGATAAAAGTAAAAAAAAAAAAGCACTTGATTCTGAACAGAAGCTGACTAGAATAGAATGGGATGGGATGGAATGGGATGGGATAGAGTGGAGTAGAGTGGAGGAATGGAAGAGTGGGGGTGGTAGCAGGGATGGGCTACCCCTGCTACCAGTTTGCACTGGTTTGGGCAAACCGGATATGACTTTACATCTGGTTTGCTGAACCAGTAGTTGCAACAACTGGCTGGCTCTGCCCACCCTGCACATTCCAGGAGTCCACTCGGATCCAATGCAGACCTAGGGGGAAATTTCCTGGATTGGAGGCATATGAAACATATGAAGAATGGTTGCAGGAATTAGGTATGAAAAGAAGGACCAAGGGAGACATAAAATAGCACTCAGCACTAGCATTTAGACTGATGTACTGCTTTACAGCCCTCTCTAAGCGGTTTTTGCCTCCAAACAATCTGGGTCCTCACTTTACCCACCTCAGAAGGATAGAAGGCTGAGTCAACCTTGAGCCTGGTGGGATTTGAACTGCCAAATGGCAGGCAGCGAGAAGTCAGCAGAAGTAGCCTGCAGTACTGCACTCTAACCACTGCACCGTCATGGCTCGTATAACAGAATGACAGAGTTGGAAAGGATCTTGTAGATCATCTAGTCCAACCCCGCCTGCCCAAGCAGGAGACCCTACACCATTTCTGACAGATGGCAGTCCAGTCTCTTTTTGAAAGCAGGGATGGGCTGCTACAGGTTCACCCGGGTTTGGGCCGGTTCAGTGAACTGCCAAATCCCACCCCTGGATTCTGGAGAGCTGGTAGGAGCGATGAGCAGCGGAGAGCGAACCGGTTCTCTCCACCACTCTGCTGTTGGGCCCACCCGCCCGCCTGGGCTCTCCTTATCCACTGAATTTGAATTGCAACTGCTTTGCACGGCACAGAATAGCACCATGAAGCAACTGCTGAAAGCGACCGGCATTGTGCAGGCTTGCAGGAGGTGAGTTAGAATGCCTCTGCACCTGCGCATAGTGCGCATTTGGTGCGCGCATGCACGCAGGTCAGGTAGTGAGTCCCAGGCGTTGACCACTCTGTTGCTGAATTCGTCTTTTCTGCAATCGAATTTGGCGCGGTTTACTTTGAGTTTTTAATTTATTGTTTACCTGTGTGTTATTGTGGTTGAAGCCGAAGTAGTCGTTGACAAGTAGGATGTTGTAGCGGACGATTTTGTGTACTAAGCTTAGGTCAGACTATAGGCGGCACAGTTCTAAGTTGTCCAGGTCCAAAATTTCAAGCCTGGTGGCATAAGGTATTCTACTGCGAGCAGAGGAGTGGAGTACTCTTCTCATGAAATACAACAGGCCCAGATGAATATGAAGAAAAAAGAGAATGTCCTTTTTATTTTATTTCCATTTTTTTCCACTCCTTTTTTCCACCAAAGGGTGTGAATGCTGCAGGCTTAGAGTGACCCCTACTGGCAAAAGGAGAGGAAGCAAGCTATGGCACGGTGCTTCCCAAAATTCTACGTAAACATACAGTGCACCCACATAGCAAAAAGGAAAAAAAAGGAATAAAAGGTACATGAAAGGAGCTATTTTTAAAATATTTGAGTGTGTAGGTGGGAAAGAGATGGCAGAAAAACACATCTGTTCCCATCCCACCCCCCAAAAACCCAACCCCAACCCCAAGGAGTTGGGGAAAACACAGATTTGTTCACCGTGATGCAAACACACACTAGCAAGATTTCGCTAGCTTTGTAGGGATTGCATGGAGAGGTTTTACCTACCCAATTTATGTATACAAGTTGTTCCCCATTCTGGAAGAAGTGACTGTAGGAATTTGCCAGATGATCTAATGTTGTCTCATGTGATCTTGTTGGTTTTGAGACTCTGGATTTTGAGACTCTAGAAAGAGTGCAGAAAAAAGCAACCAAGATGCTAAGGGGACTGGAGATTAAAACGTAGGAAGAACGGTTTCTGGAAATGGGTGTGTCTAGTTTAATGAAAAGAAGGACTAGGGGTGACATGATAGAAGTCTTCCGATATCTTGCCAAGAGAGAAGAGGGAGTCTGAAGGCAGGACAAGAAGCAACGGGTGGAAACTAACCAAGGAGTGAAGCAACCTGGAATTAAGGAGAGATTTTCTGACAGTGAGAACAATTAACCAGTGGAACTGCTTGCTACCAGAATAATAGACTAAAAAGGTTGGAAGGGACTTTGAAGACAAAGAAGAGAGGGTCAAGCTATTCTCCAAAGCACCTGAAAGTAGGGCAAGAAACAATGGGTGGAAACTCATCAAGGAGAAAACCAACCAAAGGAACAAGAAGAAATTTCCTGACAGGGAGAACAATTCACCAGTGGAACGGTTAATTGCCTCCAGAAGTTGAGGATTCTCCAACACTCGGAAGTTTTTAAGAAGAGATTAGACAGCCTTTTGTCTGAAGTGGTATAGGGCAGCGGTCACCAACTGGTGACCCATGGACCACTGGTGGTCCGTGAGAAAATTTTGGTGGTCCACAGGAAAATTATTTGCATTTTTTATATTGCACTAAATCAGAGGTCCTCAAACTATGTCCCCTGGGGCGGATACGTGCAATGAATGTTTGCGTTGCTGCAGGGAGTCTCCTCGCTTTGGGGTCTTTTTGTGCAGGTCAGAGGGGGACAGAAATTGTGACTTGGGGTCTACTTCAGCCTTCTGGTGCAGGTCTTTGGGCAGAGGCTGGAGGGAGGGGGCACTGGTGGCGAAGACGGAGGGCCTCATTCCAGTGAGACTGATCATGGCCTGGACCTGGCTGACCATCTCAGCCCACTGAGCCTCCAGGCGCCGGGACCTGGCCTTGTACTCCTGGAGGTCTTCCCTCTGCTTGGAAAGCCTATGCTCCTAGTCCTCAGTGAAGTGCTTCTGCTGAGCCTCCTTCTTGGCCAGATCCAGTTGGAACTGAGCCAGCTGTTTTGCCAACTCTTTCTTGTGGGTGGCTGCCTAGCTCCAACAACTGCTTCCTGTTGGGGCCCTAAGGAGCCCGGGCGGAGAGGTGAGGAGTGGCTGGGAGGGGAGGGGCGAGGAGAGGTCAGCGAGGCACCCCTCGACGTGAGTGACATCGAGTTGGCCACACCCACCCAGTCACATGACCACCCAGCCACGCCTACCCAGCCGCTCATTAGGCAGCTCATATTAGTGGTCTGCGGGAATTTAAAATTACGAATTTAGCGGTTCCTGAGGTCCGAAAGATTGGTGACCCCTGGTATAGGGTTTCCTGCCCAAGCAGAGGGTTGGACTAGAAGACCTCAAGGTCCCTTCCCATGCTGTTATTCCATGTTTGCCTTCATCACAATTGAAAGGAAAAGGGGTGGCAAATTACTGTTTGTCTCGCGGTAATAAGGCCTGGATCTGTTAAGTCAAAAGAAGGGTAGAGACAAAACAAAATTTGAGGGAAACTGGTGATGAAGCCATGGTCTCTTCCCTGCTGAGTCACAGAAGGTTTGTGCGGGATCTGGGACCGGTTAAGAGAGCCAGGGTAGTGGCGGGATCAAGGCACAAGAGACACCTCGTGGCTGATTTCTCCAGATGTGGTTTGGCTATTAATTCTCCCAAGTCAAGATTGAGTAGGACTATGCAGTACTCCTGATTCCACCTTTAGGAGATGCTTTGGAGAACATGAGTCAATAGGAATGTGACTCTGGTCAGCAAGACATTAATACAGCTGCCATGAAGTCCTATGGTCACATTCTGACAGACAGCCTCCTTCAATTATCAAATCTGCTCCCTTGGCTCTCAGTCTCCTGAGACCTCCTGATTTGTCCCAAGCATGGTCCCATATCTACTGGGATCTTACTCTAATCAAGGAATTACCAACTCAGTGAACGACAGACTAATCAAGGAAGCACCAAGGAAGCACCAAGAACATGCCCACCAACACTCACAAGGCAAACCACTGTTATGCCCACCAACACTCACAAGGCAAGCCACTAGTAAACAGAGTCAATCTCACCCTTTCTAGCATTGATGATGTTCCCTAGTTGGGTCATGAAATGTCTGCAAAAGGGAAATCACTCAATAACAGAGCTGGAAGGAACCTTGGAGGTCTTTTAGTCCAAAGGTCTTCAAACATGGCAGCTTTAAGACTTGTGGACTTCAACTTCCAGAATTCCTGAGCTAACATGATTGGAGGAGGAATTCTGGGAGTTGAAGTCCACAGGTCTTAAAGCTGTCGAGTTTGAAGACCCCCTGTTCTAGTCCAAAAAACAACCAAGCTCAGAGGGAATCAAAGATTCCATAATCCTTCTTCTCCTCCTCTTTCTTCCACAAGCACCACTCCCTTCTAGCACTGATGATGTTCCCTAGTTGGGTCATGAAACACCTGCAGGGAAGCAACCAAGCTCAGAGAGCACCAAGGACCCTACAGTCCTCCTCCTTCTCTTCTTCCTCCTCCTCCTTCTCCTCCTCTTCTCTTTCTTCCACAAGCACCACTCCCTTCTAGCGCTGATGATGTTCCCTAGTTGGGTCATGAAACATCTGCAGGGAAGCAACCAAGCTCAGAGAGCACCAAGGACCCTACAGTTCTCCTCCTTCTCTTCTTCCTCCTCTTCCTCCTCCTCCTCTTCTCTTTCTTACACAAGCACCACTCCCTTCTAGCACTGATAATGTTCCTAGTTGGGTCATGAAACATCTGCAGGGAAGCAACCAAGCTCAGTGAGCACCAAGGACCCTACAGTCCTCCTCCTTCTTCTTCTTCCTCCTCTCCTCCTCTCCTCCTCCTCCTCCCTCTCTTCTCTTCTTCCACAAGCACCACTCCCTTCTAGCACTGATGATGTTCCCTAGTTGGGTCATGAAACATCTGCAAGGAAACAACCAAGCGTCAGAGAGCACCGAAGGCCCCAGAGTCCTCTTCCTCTTCTCTTTCCTCCACTCCTCAAATCCCACTCCTGTCTAGCACTGATGAGATGGGTCATGAAACGCCTGCAAAAACAACAACATCCAAGCTGAGGGTGCACAAAGGACCCCATATCTGCTTTCCCCCACCCCCCCATTGTGATTCCCTACTTTCCTGGGTCAGCTTGAATTCTGGGTGTTAGAAGTTGCCTCTTTCCACACACGCTCCCAAGGAGAACGTCTGAGGGTTTTAAACAAAAGTGAGAATCTTCTCACCACTCGTCTCACTTACAAAATAAGCCAAGTGCCTGAAAAATACGGCCAGCAGAACAGTTCATGATTATTCGCCCAACTGAGCCCAACGTGGAGAAAAATTAAGTTTGCTGGAAGCAGGGGGGGGCAGGAAGGGGGTGGCTGCTGTTGCTGTTTTCATCTCGCAACCGCACAACCAGCAACCAGCAGTGATGAAATAATCAAGGAACGCAAAGCTAATAAATCAGGTTATCTCCGAGGCACAGGCGAGAGACTCTAGTGCCAGCAGGCAGCTTATAACTGGGATTCTTCAGTAAATCATGATTATGATTTTTTTTTTCCCTCCCTGGGATGAGGTGGTGATTGGCAGCCCAGCTTGATAAAAAGGAAGGTGGTTAGGCTCTCTGCAAAAGCCGATGCTCTGATGATGCAACCATCTTGATCGATGTTGCATGCCGAGGCGTTTCTGAAGTAGCTGTGTTGCTTTTCCAACACACCCAGCCTGGTGCACCCCTGCTGAGGTTGGACAGATAGATTTGCAAAAACTGTTCTCCTGCAACCTTTTGTGAGAAGCCCCCCACTTCCTCCTTCCCCCCAAAGAATGAAATATGTTGGGAAATAAGGCAGAATATTATATTTCCCCAAAGGAGAAATGGAGAAATGTGTTTTTAGAGGCAGAAAGCAGCCCCCTCCCCAGTCTTTCTTAAACAGCAGATGCCAGCACTTAGGGAGATAAAGAGCTTGTTGAAAGGTGAAGCCAACTATCGAGAGAGCCCTATTCATAAGTAAAGCAAATACTGCAGGCAGAAACCCATTCAAGGCAAGAGGTTTCGAAGGTCCTTGCAACAAAGTTTGACAGCTAACGAAAGCAGAGTGGTAGGATTAGAACAAGCAGCCCCTCACCCCAAGATTCAGCACAGGACAAAAGCCATTAGCCACAATAGGAATTGCCCCAACACACTTTCAGAACACAAGCCCTCTTCATTGCACAACTCCCCACTGCCCCTAGCAACATTTTAGGACCTGTATAAAAATCATGGCATTCATCTAGTTAGTTGCTGGTTTTGCTTCATCAACAAATGGAGCTTCTTTCCAATCAGCCTCCAACTTCTATTTTGTTTCCAGCATCTTTCTCTCAGCTTGGAACTGAACCCGTATGGATTTTCCTTCTGACACTTTGGCAAAGGCTGTGAGATTTTCTAGGCAATGGAATAGAATGGAATGGAATGGTGTAGAGTAGAGTAGAGTAGAGTAGAGTAGAGTAGAGTAGAGTAGAGTAGAGTAGAGTAGAGTAGAGTAGAGTAGAATATGGAATAGAATATAGGATAGGATAGGATAGGATAGGATAGGATAGAATAGAATAGAATAGAATAGAATAGAATAGAATAGAATAGAATAGAATAGAATAGAATAGAATAGAATAGAATGGCCAAATGTGGTTGGACACAAGGAATTTGTCTTGGTGCAAATGCTCTCAGTGTGCATAAAATAAAAAATACATTCGTCAAGAGTCAAGGATCACAAGGTACAACACTTAATAATAGTCATGGGGAACAATAAGCAATCAAGTCATATTAGGAAAGAGTCAATATAAATCGTAAAGATACAAGCGACAAAGTTACAGTCCTACAGTCACAAGTGGGAGGGGATGGGTGATAAGGAGTGATGAGAAGATTAATAGTAAGAGTAATGCAGACTTTATAAATAGTTGGACAGTGTTGAGGAATTATTTTTTTTTAGCAGAGTGATGGCCTTTAGGGAAAAACTGTCCTTGTGTCTAGTTGTTCTGGTGTGCAGTGTTGAGGGAAGGAATTGAAACAGTTTATGCTCGGGATGTGATGAGTCTGTAGATATTTTCACAGCCATATTTTTGACTCGTGCAGTATACAGGTCCTCGATTGAAAGGGAAGGAAGGAAGGAAGGAAGATAAGGGAAGGAGGAAGTAAAGAAGGATAGGGGAAGGGAGGAAGATAGGGGAAGGAAGGGAGGAAGGCTGTCAAAATATGCTTTAAAATAGAGAGCAATGTCAAGAGATAAATTAATATACCAAAATGAATAATGCAAAAGAGGTGGCATGCAAATCTATGCAATTTGCATAACGAGTCATAAATTGCAGTGTGCATAATTTATACAGCAGTTGTGCAAAGGCTGTCCATTTGTGGACATGCCAGAATTCAATCTGTCTTTTGAGACCCAGTTTTTAAGCTCAGCCATCCAGGGCCTCCCATAAACATCGAATCCTGCCAAACATCATGTGCCAGGTTGCTTAGCTTGCAGGATGTCAGGAGCACAAGGAAATGGGATCCCAGGAATTTAGGCAAAGAAATGGTAAAAAGAAACATCTTATCTGCCAACCACCACAAGAATTAAAGTAAAAAAACAAAACCCAAAACTTTACTGCAATGTGACTTCCGTTCCCCCACCTCTCAAATGCTTTGCAAAGTCAGCTTGGTTGAAGGTGTCCAAGTATTTCCTCCTGCAGAAGTTAGACAACAAGTCTGAGCAGAAACAGATCTTTAAATGCAATTTGAATGATACATTGAAAAAACTAATTGGATACTGTACAAAACCAGCTCCTCACTTCAATCACTTCGATCGATCACTCAGAATTGAAGTGGAAGGGACCTTGGAGGTCTTCTAGTCCAACCCCTTGCTCAGGCAGTAGACTCTGTACCATTTCAGACAAATGGTTATCCAAACTCTTCTTAAAAGCTTCCAGTGTTGGAGCATCCACAACTTCTGGAGGCAAGTTGTTCCACTGATTCATTGTTCTAATTGTCAGGAAATTCCTCCTTAGCTCTAAGTTGCTTCTCTCCTTGATTAGTTTCCACCTGTTGCTTCTTGTCCTGCCTTCAAGTGCTTTGGAGAATAAGTTGAGCCCCACTTCTTTGTGGCAGCCCCTCAAATGTTGGAGGACTGCTATCATGTCTCCCTTAGTCCTTCTTTTCATTAAACAAGACATACCCAAATCCTGGGTTTTATGTTTTAGTCTCCAGGCCTTTCATCCAGTTTTTTGTCTGTTGCAAATATACCATGTTTCCCTGAAAATAAGACCCTTTCTTATATATATTTTTGCCATCAAAAAAAAAGGCACCAGGTCTTATTTTCAGGGGATGTCATCCACTGACTAACCTCATTTGCATGTGTCTCCCACCCACCGTCTCCTTTTTGCTCTCAGAGGCCTTCAGGAACTTCTTCTTCTGCAGCCGGCAAGGCTTTCCTGAAGGCCTCTGCAGTGGATAACAGAGCTCTGGATCAATCCAGAGCTTTGTTATGAGCTACAGAGGCCTTCAGGAAAGCTTTGCCAACCTTGCCGGCTGCCGAAGAAATGGGCTGGCAAGGCAGGTGTCGGGGTGTGTGAGGCCAGCTACAACTATCCAAAGGTAAGTAGTAAGGCAGCTCCACGCCCCCATCCCCACCCTAGCTTAATTTTTACCCCTGCACTCTGGAGTGGATGGGATCTTAATCGGGGTTTATTTTGGAAGGTAGGGCTTATATTGGGCTCATGTGTAAAAAATCAAGCTAGGTGTTATGCCCCTGGTAGAGACTTACTCCGAGGGAGTGGAGGAACAGCCAACAGGGAGTGGAAGTGTGGCTCCAGGGGTGGTGGAGGAGGCTGGGGAAGGGCAGAACCCATCTGAGTAGTCAGAGGAGGACCCAGGTCCATCCCCTATCCATCCTAGGGCACGCAGGAAGGAGAGGATCGGGGAAAAATATGGTCTACTCGGGAAGAGAGGGCCATGATCCTCTTCATGGGTTGCAGGTGTGAGATCTTCATAAGAGTTTGGACCTGCGTGCTAACAAATGCTGGAGACAAATTAGTGTTTTATTCCTGGATGAGGTTTATCTTGGTTGGTGTTCTTCCAATGGACTATACCTGGTTATCTTCTTGAGGTTTGTAATTCATTATCCTGGTCTGTCATGGAACTTTCTTCAGTGCGGTTTGTTTTTGATTTTTGCTTCGTTATCTGCTCTTTGAATTTGAACTGTATTTCTTTCATTTGGAATGTTATTTTGAAAATAGTTTAATCTTCAACTGGGAACAATTGAACAGTGAAGCCAAGTTGAAGGCATTGAAGGACCTCTATTTACATTTTGGTTTTTGTTATATTTTTGATACACTCCAGGTCATCACACTAGGACTTACTTTCAGGGAAACAAGGTATGTTTATATATGGCATTGTTTTGGGGGAAGCTATCCAATTTATTGATTTATTTGTTCATTTGTTTGTTTATTTATTTATTTATTAGAATTTGTCAAACAAAACTGAGAACAAGAATAAAAAAAGAAAGAAAATACAATGACTGAGACGATAGGTACGTTAGGGCACCTATGCACACCCCCTCTACTGACCACTTATGTTGTTCTAATTCCCAAATTTTCAGCCTGCCAAAGGCTGGAGTCTGCCTGAATCAGAAATTCAGCTAGTTGTGCTTTGTTCATCTTTTGTTGTTGTTTTTGTAGGGTTTTCTCGTCCCTTCCTCCTTCCAGGTAGTATGAATTAGCATAAATGAAATGTCAAGACTAGGAGAAATAGAATATCCGAAAGAAAAACTGCTGCTTGATATTAAAAAATAAAGCGTAAAGCTTTTTAATAGTACCCTGTTTCCCTGAAAGTACAACCTACCTTGAAAGTAAGCCCTAGCTTGGTTTTTACAGGTGCGCCCGATATAAGCCCTACCTCCCCAAAATAAGTCCTAATGAAGGATCCCACCCACTCCAGAGTGCACGGGTAAAAATTAAGCATGGGGGGGTGGAGGGGGGGTGGAGCTGCCCTACTACTGACCTTTAGACAGTTGTAAGCCAGGCCTCACATACCGCAACACCTGCCTTGCTGGCCCGTTTCTTCTGCAGCCAGCAAGGCTGGCAAGGCTTTCTTGAAGGCCTTTGTGGCTGATAACAAAGCTCCAGATCGATCTGGAGATGGGTTATCAGCTGCAGAGGCCTTCAGGAAAGCCTTGCCAGCCACAGAAGAAGACATTTTCACTTCAAATGGGTGCCAATTTTGAGCTATAATGAAACTAAATTATAGTTGATAATGCCCTTGATCCCATCCCATTGAGAAATGCCGGTAATAAAGTCATCATATCCCAAAACCAGTGTTTTCAAATGTCTCTCTTCCATGCTGAGATCTTTGGAGCCCACCGAAGTATTTTGTTCGGTTTAATATTTAATGGGATGGGGAGGAAATATCTGAGCTATATTCCAAACAGCAGACTTGGGGAGGTGAGTATTAGAGAGAGGCTTTAGACATATCGCTTTTGCTCTGTTCTTAGAAGACACCGTTTATTCTGCAAGATTTTTATACGTTATTACAGAAGGGAAATGCATCTTCACTTTCCCGCATAACAGAAAGATCCAAATATAGCTTTTCTGCCTGGAATCTGTGGGCTGGCTGAACAAATGCACGGTGGTTTGTTTTTTTTTTTTTTATAAAAGACTTGTGGAATTTAATACTAATGCAATTTTATCAAGAAGGGCCTGACCACTCAGCCCACAACAGCACAACCAGCACAAGCTGTGAAAAGGAATAACACTCGCCAAGCTGAAATAAACCAAATGTTAAAAAGTGATGCTATGTATGTGGCTATTTACCAAGCACATCTAAATTATACTAAAGTAACCAAAATATCTTTATAATTCCCCAGGCATGTCACAACTTTTGGACACCTCTAAGGTTTGAAAATTGAATATTGAAAAATTTGACATGCAGCAAAAACACCTCAGACATTACAAACAGATGATTACAATCAAATCACATCTAGAATACTGCATCCAGTTTTGGTCACCATACTGTAAAAAAAGATGTTGAGACTCTAGAAAAAGTGCAGAGAAGAGCAACCGGGATGATTAGGGGACTGGAGACTAAAACATATGAAGAATGGTTGTAGGAACTGGGCATGGCTAGTTTAGTTGAGAGAAGGACCAGGGGAGACAGGATAGCGGTCTTCCAATACTTGAGGGGCTGCATAGAGAGGAAGGGATCAACTTATTTTCCAAGGCACCTGAAGGCCAGACAAGGAATAATGGATGGAAACTGAATAAGGAGAGATTCAACCTGGAAATAAGGAGAAACTTCCTAATAGTGAGAGCAATTAATCAATGGAACAGTTTGCCACTAGAAGTTGTAGGTGCTCCAACACTGGAGGCTTTCAAGAAGAGATTGGGCTGCCATTTGTCAGAAATGGTGTAGGGTCTCCTGCTTGATCAGGGGTTGGACTAGATGACCTACAAGGTGCCTTCCAACTCTGTTAATCTGTTAAATGGCATCAGTGTAGCACACAAGCCAACTAAAACCCTACAAAACATCCTAATTAAACCAAAACACCTAGCAGTCTCAGAAGTAGCTCTCAAGAGGAGACTGGACTGCCATCTGACAGAAATGGTGCAGGGTCTCCTACTTGGGCAGGGGGTTGGACTAGATGACCTCCAAGGTCCCTTCCAACTCTGTTATTCTGAAAGAAAGAAAAAACAGGAGTAATCTACAATACACAGTGTAAAGAGTGTAACAGCCACAATGTATGAGAAGCAGAAGACCAGGGGAGCACGTCCATAAACACCTACTAACAGTCAGAAGACAAGATGAAAACTCCTTAATTGCACAACAGATAGACAGACTTCACCAACTATGAGCATCCTAGACCATGCCAAGTCCAAAAATGCTAGAGGATTCCTGGAAGCCTGGCACTCAAACAAATTGGCCATCAACAGACACATAGAGAACTACAACATCTACCTACCATTCAAAAGAGACAATCAAAAAGAGGAAACAGAAAGAAACCAAAACACCTCCTCACCAACATCCAGATAAACAGGGATTAACACCAAAATTAATACTAGACCAACAACCAAGTCATAAACAACAACCCAACAGCACATAGATCTCTACACTGCTTTGCAGTGCTTTACAGCCCTCTCTAAGCAGTTTACAAATGTCAGTCTATTGCCCCCAACAATCTGGGTTTTCATTTTACTGACCTGGGAAGGATGGAAGACTGAGTCAATCTTGAGGTGGTCAGGATCGAACTGCTGGCAGTGGGCAGAGCTAGCCTACAATATTGTATTCTAACCACTGTGCTACCATGGATTAAATGAGAAACTACCAACTCAGAAAACAAGCTAACCTTAAACAATAGCCATATCAAGCAAACACCAAGTACACTCCCACCAACACCAACAGGCCAAACCACTTGTATATAAACAGGAATTTTCTTGCACTGAAGATGTTACCTAGTAGGGTAATGAAATGTCTGCAAGAGAACCATCAAGCTCAAAGAGCATCAAGGACCCCCCACACTTGCCAAGGACTTAAAATATCTAGATAACTTACAAGGTCCTTTCCAACTCTGTTAATCTGTATCCGTATCGGTTTCTCTACATACACATACAAGTCAAATGGACAAGTTTTAAATTAGGGAGTAGAACTCCCAGATCAACACAATCACACATTTCAAACATGAGTACAGACCACCAGTCCCATCATCCGTCAACATCTGCCATGCAGAGGAGAAACAAACATTTTATGAATAACATGCCCCTCACTGGAGCACAAGCTAACCCCAGTCTACATTAACAAGTAAAAAGCTAACCGTTAAAATCACAGAAAAGCAATAAAATCAATACACACCTCGCTCTATTTATAGTCACAGTAAAATCTAGACTTATATGACTATTAAATCCTGAGCCCGTAAAGCTGAAACTCCCGCTGTCTAACTTTGGTGAGATTTACAAACCGAACCACATTTCCATCTCCCTTTAGTAACCGCCGTGCTCAACCTCCAAGCTTTCAGCGTTATATGAAATAAGCCAGCTTTCAAATCTGTCTTACATACACCCGAAGTCATGCAGAGCTGGAGAAGAGGAAGGAGAAAATTCTAGAATTAGGAAAGCGGATCGTGGAAAGCATATGAACTGGATGTCCAAAAAAAAAAAAAAGGAATGAAAAACAATCCGCTCTGTTGTTGGTCTTCAGATAGGCAGAAGGTCTTCAGGTGAAGTCTACAGAGTCCTCTGCAGAGAAGCATTGTAGTTCTGAATTACGGTTGGGTGGACATGTTCCTGATCCCGAAGTCCATCTTAACACAGAGGGCAGGTGTAGGGTGTGGAACTTCCCTGCCAAAGTGTGGTGGAATGTGGTCTGGATTCCCAGGAGGGTGGGGCTGCATTCCAGAGGACTGAGAGACAGCAAAGTTTACATAAAAATCTGTGGAGGTTCTCAGTCCTCCAGGTCCTGGTTGTCCCAGAGGTGCTTTTTCAGGAGGCAACTGGACTTTCTGGTTGTTCTTTGAAGACATTTGGCTTCTCATCCAAAGAAGCTCCTTCAGCTCTGACTGGATGGTGAGGAATGGAAGGATTTACATTCTTTTCAGACAGCTGGTCATTTGCATCCTTTTAGAGGATCATTGAGGCTACTTGGAGGTTTATCTGTGTCCTCAGGGTCACCTGAGTAGTGCAAATGGTTCTTGTAGTCTGCGATTTTTCCCTCTGGAAATCCGTTCCTACTCCTACACCATTCAAAGGGTGTTCATCCCAAATTGTAGGTGCTTTTTCAGGAGGCAACTGGACTTTCTTGCTTTTTTTCTTTTTGAAGACATTTCGCGTCTCATCAAAATCAAAACAAACCAAGGAAGTCCAGTTGCCTCCTGAAAAAGCACCTACAATTTGGGATGAACACCCTTCGAATGGCGTGGAGGTAGGAACGGATTTCAAGAGAATAAATTGCAGACTACAGGAACCAGGAGCACCACTCAGGTGACCCTGAGGACACAGATAAACCTCCAAGTGGCCTCAACGACCCTCTAAAATGATACAAATAACCAGCTGTCTGCAAGGAATATAAATCCTTCCATTCCTCACCATCCACTCAGAGCTGAAGAAGCTTCTTGGATGAGAAGTAAAACATCTTCAAAAGAAAAAACAAGAAAGTCCAGCTGCCTCCTGAAAAAGCACTTTGGGGAGAGCAGATAGAAACTGATCAAGGAGAGAACTGGACTGATTCGTCTCCACCCATTGTTTCTTGTCCTACCTTCAAGTGCTTTGGAGAATAGGTTGACCCCCTCTTCTTTGTGGCAGCCCCTCAAATATTGGAACTAGAACTCACTGTCTCCTGGTGATTGGCCCAATGTCACCCAGCTTTAGGTGGGACTAGAACTCCCATTCTCCGCTGTCAAACTTTATTTGGCTCAAAGTCCCTCAGCCAGTTTTCATGCCTAAGGCAAAACTAGAATTCACAGTCTCCTGGTTTCTAGGCCAATACCTTAACCACTACACCAAACTGCCTCTTGCTCTATAACTCCAGTGATCCTCCTCAACCATGACAATATTCAATGGACAGCCACGGCAATGACTAGAGATCAGGCCATAGGTCAACAACCTTGCTAAAGAGGTGAATCACAGAAAAGTCTTAACGATGTGTGGAGAATTGCAAATCGGAAGTTGCTTACCTTTAATTCGCAAGCGAAAAATATTGGATTGACTCCAAACCATAAGCAGGTTGGTGTTCGGCCTGCACATCAAATCAACGTGTTGCTTCAGTGATGGTTTGTTGAGTAAACCCCAATTGACTCACATCACAGGGGACCAACTGCTAAACCAAGATTTGCGTGAGCAAAACCGACATAGCTTGTTCTTTCTTGTAGAGCTAGATAAATACCTTTTAAACAGTGGGGGGGTATGCTACCGGTTCAGACCGGTTCAGCTGAACCGGTAGTAAAAAAAAAAGCCTCAGACCATCAGCTGATAGGAAAAAGAAGAGAAAAGTGCAGGATTGGCCCTTCCACCTGACCCTTGTGCTTTATCCTCTCAGCTGATGGGTGCTGCAGGCCTCAGTTGGTGTAGGGAAAGCTGCATGTGCATGTTAGGTGCACCCATTAGGTGCATGCACACACACGCACTATCACCAAAACAGTAGTGGAACAGGTAGGATCCCACTGCTGCTTTTAAGATTTTTAGCCATTGACACACACACACACACACACACACACACACACACACACACACAAAACATGGATAAAACGAGTTAATCTAGCATGGCATGATCTGACATGGATTTGATCGCTAAGCTTAATAGTCCCTGGGAGTATTTAGCTTAAACGTGGGGAGAATTCAGGGTATTATTACATTCTGTCTCTCATTTATTTCTGAGTAAATAAGAAACAGGATGTAATAATAACTTAGCTGATAACAAGTAAGGCAAACAAGAATAACAAGCTCACTGTGGAAAATACCAGATGGGTAAATAATATAAATACAACAAAATTGCTTCTCTTTAAAGCAGCACCTCAATATAAGTCTACCTCTATACTTAATTCATATTTGTCCTACTCCAGAAGTCAATAGTAGACAGTGGTCAATAGTGGGGTCAATAGTAGACAGTCTAAGATTAAAGTTTTGGGGGTTTGGGGAAGAAACCACAGAGTCAGGTAGAGTATTCCAGACATTGACCACTCTGTTGCTGAAGTCATATTTCCTGCAACCAAGTTTGGTGCAGTTAACCTTGAGTTTGTATCTATTGTGTGCTCTTGTATTGTTATGGTTGAAGCTGAAGTATTCATTGACAGGTAGGACATTGCAATGTATGATTTTATATACCATACTTAGATCAGACCGAAGGCAGCGTAGTTCTAGGTTTTCTAGGTCTAGAATTTCAAGTCTGGTGGCACAAAGTATTCTACGAGTAGAGGAGTGGAGAACTCTTCTTGTGAAATATTTCTGGACTTTCTCAACTGTGTTAATATCAGATACATAATGTGGGTTCCAGACTGATGAGCTATATTCGAGTATTGATCTAGCAAATGTTTTGTATGCTCTAGTTATTAGTGCAATATTAGCAGAGAAAAAGTTTCGTAGGATTAGGTTAACAACTCTTAATGCCTTTTTGGCTATGTAGTTACAGTGGGCTCTAGCACTTAGATCATTAGAGATGAGTATTCCAAGGTCCTTTACAGAGCTTGGATCATCAACAAGATCTTGACTATTCAGCCAGTATTTTATTTTCTGATTATTATTTTTTTGCCAATATGTAAGACAGAGCATTTATTTGTTGAGACTTGAAGTTGCCATTTGTTTGACCATTCTGATACATAGTCAAGGTCTTTTTGAAGGATAGCAGTATTGTCTGTGGTGTTGAACAGCTTTACATCATCAGCAAAAAGAACGCAGTTGTTCACAGAGGTCTGATCACAGTATGATCACAGAGGTCATTTATGTAGAATATGAAGAGAGTTGGGGGGGGGTTGGATTTTCCCAGGGTCTCTGGTCCGCGGGATTTAAAATTATGAGTTTGGTGGTCCCTGAGGTCCAAAAGGTTGGTAACCCCTGGTCTAGTGTAGTGACTAGGAAAGATATGATAGCAGTGATCCAATATTTGAGAGGGTCCCACAAAGATGACGGGGTCAAACTATTTTCCAAAGCACCAAAAGGCAAGGCAAGAAAAAATGGATGGAAACTAAACAAGGAGAGAAGCAATCTAGAACTAAGGATAAATTTCCTAACAATGAAAGTAATCAACCCATGGAACAGCTTGCCTTCAGAAGTTGTGGGTGCTCCATTACTGGAAGTTTTCAAGAAGAGATTGAACAACCATTTGTCTGAAATGATATCAACTCTTGAGCAACGAGCTGGGCTAGAAGACCTCCAAGGTCCCTTCCAACTCTATTAGTCCACATTCTATGGAATTCTGGGAATTGAAGTCCAAGGTCTTAACATTGCCAAGTTTGAAAAACTCCGTTCTGGTATTTAGTTGCTTTTGCTCAATTTCTTCTCTGAGTACTTATTTTGGCTTCCAGCTAATCCTTATATCAAACATTTTGATCTAATGTTTCCCAGTAGATCTCTTCATGACCGATGAAAGAAAATCAAAAGCATTCAGGCTTTGATAAATGGATATATTTGGGTCAATTTCTCTTTAAGCTTGTGTGGGAAGGAATCCAGTTAATTTTTTTTTAAAAAAATAAATACGTAAGAAAGTCTCACTTCTTTATTTGGAAGAGCAGGAGATGGATGAGGAGTCACGGATGGTTCCTTCCTCCAGTTCTGTCATTTGAGGCTGAGTGGACATCTGGATTCCAGGTGGCTGGGTCTTCAGAACAGCTTCCCATCATTTCCAAAGAGTGTGCGCTTTGGGCCAGTTGCTCTGAGATATCCATCTACCTGCATATCTCCAGAGAAAACTCACCTGTTCAATGTACATGGCTGAAGTTGAAAAGCTAAACAGGGCAAAACGTAGCATACATTAGAACTTCTGTCTTCAAGAGTGCAGAGAAGAACAACCAGGACTAGAAGCAGTGGTGGGTTTCAAATAATCCCACCACCGGTTCACTGAAAATGTGAGCGTGCATGTGCAGCTTCAGCACATGTGTGCACACGCAGCTTATGTGCCTGCATGGGCAACTTCCACACAGGCGTGTGTGGGTGGACTTCTATGTATGCACCGGCAAGCAGCTTCCATGCATGCGTGGCGTCCACCACAGGGCGAGGCTTGACAGAGCAGACTTTGGGGGCCTGCTCCCCTCTGTCTCTGCTCTCCAGGACAGCGGCTGCTTTCTCCACACTTCTGGGAGAGCGCCTTGTGCAATTTAGCAGCTCTGAGCCGCCACTTTCATCTAAGTCCCATCTGGAAAGTGCTGCGGCACAGAGAAGCAGCAGCCATGTAGAACGCTTCGACCTAAGGTGAAGGGTAAGCGGGGTGGCATGCTTACTTACCTTTGATGAGCAGAGCGGGTGAGGCACGGAGATTAGCTGGGCCATGTGGTGAAGGCAAGTTATGTCGGGCGTGGTGGGGCGTGGCGTGGCGTGGTGGGCAGGGCCAGCTGGTGGTGTTGTGATTGATTCTATGAGAGAGCACTTCACACAGCACAGCACTGAAAGACCACCCTCAGTGTCAGCGCTGGTGAGCTGAGCTGGGTTTTTTTTTAGCTCAGCTGAGGCGCGGCAATCCACTCTACCACACGAATCAGCTGAGCTAAAAAAAGACAAGGGAATTTAGGACAAGAAAGAGTGAGGGCAGGGGCAGATGGGTGGGGCCAGGCAGAGGTGGTATTTGCTGATTCTCAGAACTACTCAAAGTTTCCGCTACCGGTATGCCAGAACCGGTCTGAACTGGCTGGAATATCACCTCTGGCTGGGAGCTGAACCAAATGATGAACGGCTAATGCAACTAGCCAGATCGGCTTAGTCTAATGAAGAGAAGACTTCGGGGGACCTGATAGCATCTCCCAATCCTTGAAGGGTTGTCACCGAGAAGAGGGAACCAATTTCTTTCTCCAAAGCATCCAAGCTGTTTAATAAGACTCTGAAAATCCACCCTTGGGGTTTGTATAGCAGGGCCAGGGGTTTTACATTTAACTCACATTCCAGGACCCCTTGATCAACTCTCATTTTTAAGCATATTTTGATGTTTAATAATGTTTCTATTTTTATAATGATTGTTTTTGAATTGTTGTCACTATGAGAGAGAGAGAGAGAGGTGAGGGGATGGATGGATGGATGGGTCTAGGGGAAGGAGTGGCAGAACCTGGAGTAGAGTTAAAAGAGGGATTAGCTTAGAATCCCTACATAGCCACAAACAGACTAAATCCAGCCTTCTGTTCATTCTGATGACCCTTATCTATCTCCTAGCAGGCACCAACCATTAGTTGAGATGATTCCTGTGCATAAGAACAGGAGTAGCAGCAATAAATCAATTTAACTGGGCCCTCACTGTGTGGACCTGACCTTTTGCGTCTGGTAAGAGGTAGATAAATGGACAGATGAGATAGATAGACAGATATTCTCCCAAAAGGAGCTCCTCTGACTCATGCCTTTTTTACTTTGCCCGGGCCCTCAAAATTCACAATACTGGGATGACCTGGGGTGAGGCACAGAAGCAACACAGCCAGAGAACAGTTCTAACTCCCCTTTATTGCTCCAATTTTCTCCCAAACATCCCGACATTTATACTGCAAGTCACAGGTGCAAGGCTCTCAGGTGCACCTCCAACAGCCTCTGGCTGCGAGTAGTCCAGCAAGCAAAGATAGCAAAGCAGCCACCAGTGAGTCCAGTGAGGCAGGCAAACTGGGCAAGGCCCACAAGACAAAGCACAGCCAAATCTAGATGTCGGTAACTGCACAAGGCTCTGCGGATTCAACGCTCATTCCCAACCAACGCCCCTCCCCTCTCCTTAAATCTCTTTCCCCCAGGTGAACCATGTGAAGAGGGGCCGGGCACCCTCCTCCTGAGTTGTCGGGTTGCCCTGCAGTGAGCCTGCCTTCTCTCCATTCTTCATGCTCGGAGATTGGGGAGGGATGTAATTGCGCATTGCCGAAGGTCCATCGCTTCTTTGCTACATCGCCTGCCCCATCCTCCACCCTTGCCTGGTCTTCCTGCACTGCCTCTCCTTCGCTGGTGATCTCCGAGGGACCCAGCACTGCCTCATCCTTCTCCTCCTTTTCCTCCAGTTGCTATTCCGTTGGCCCAAGCTCTCCCTCATCCTCCTCCTCAGACTCAGGGTCCGACAGGGCCATGACAGATATGCTCACCCACAATTCGGAGTCCATCTATGGCTCTCGTCTTAATCTCAGACCCTTCAGCTGTTGCGGAATCTTTTTCTCCCCTATCAACCAGAATCATTTATTCCTTTCCAATACAGCAATAAATGGTTGTCTAGGGTTCAAAATCGGCCTCAGGGTATCTCCTCAGTGAATATTGAACTTTCTGAAGTTGCGTGCAACCCTAAGAAGTCAGTTCCCAAATGTGGGGTGGAGTTAAAAGAGGGATTAGCCTAGAATATTGCTTTACGTTGTGACTTTGCAGTGCCCATTGGGCAATGGGCCCTTCCTGGTCCCTCTTCCCCAATGCCTGTGCCAGGGCAGGGAAGGAAAAATATTCAAGATGGCAGCCATGGTGCCAAATATTCAAGATGACAGCCATGGAGCTAATATTCAAGATGGCAGCCATGGAGCTAATATTCAAGATGGCAGCCATAGTGCCAATCTTCAAGATGGCAGCCATGGTGCCAATATTCAAGATGACAGCCATGGTGCCAATATTCAAGATGGCAGCCATGGTGCCAATATTCAAGAATGCAGAGAAGAGCAACCAGGATGATGAGGGGACTGGAGACTAAAACATATGAAGAACAGTTGCAGGAACTGGGCCTGGCTAGTCTAGTGAAGAGAAGGACCAGGGGAGACAGGAGAGCAGCCTTCCAGTATCTGAGGGGCTGCCCCAGAGAGGAAGGGGTCAAGCTATTTTCCAAGGCCAGACAAGGAATAATGGATGGAAACTGAACAAGGAGAGATTTAACCTGGAAATAAGGAGAAACTTTCTGACAATGAGAACAATCAACCAATGGAACAGAAGTTGCCCTCGGAAGTTGTGGGAGCTTCATCACTTGAGACCTTCAAGAAGAGATTGGACTCTCATTTGTCAGAAATGGTGCAGGGTCTCCCGTTTGGGCAGGGGGTTGGACTAGATGACCTATAAGGTCCCTTCCAACTCTGATTATCGGTTATATCTGACAATGAAGTAAACTAAACTAAACTAAACTAAACTTCCTGTTTTGTTTTGTTTTTCTTTTTGAGAGAATAAATTCAAAGCTACTTTTATGCAAACTAAATTCAGTCATGTGTCTAACGCAGCCAGGCCCTGCACTTGGAAAGCGTGCAAATATTCCCTTTAAATGGCTCCATTTGACCAAAATAAGCACTCACTTGCTTAAAGCCGCACCAGCTGGCACCCTAGGCAAATATTTCCCTCTTAATTATCTCTCTTTTTTTTTCTTTTGCAGAAAAAGCTGGCGGACAAGAGTCAAAAAGCCACTCATTAGCATTGCAAAGACTACGCCTGTTGGGTGGTATCCTAAGCCTCTCCCCCCCACCCCCCATGGCATCTGAAATGAAGAACAGAAGGAAGGAGGAGGGAGAGAGGGAGAGAACAGAATAAGCATGTGCTATTAATAAGACTCTAAAAGCAAGAGACTCTAAAAGCAAGAGACAGCTGCGAGGGGTTGCGAATGCAAACGGGTTTGAAAGAGTGGTGGGATTCAAAAAGTTTTTACTACCGATTCTGTGGGCGTGGCTTGGTGGGCGTGGCAGGGGAAGGAGACTGTAAAACCTCCAGTCAGAGGTGGGATTTGCCAGTTCTCCGAACTACTCAAAATTTCCACAACCGCTTCTCCAGAACTGGTCAGAACCTGCTGAATATAACCTCTGGTTGGAAATTTGACAAGGTTTCGGCCTTTTCTGAAAAAATTATGAAGGGAGAGGGGAGTTTGCATTTTGTCCCTTCTCTTCCAGAGATAAAGATACAGATTAGCAGAGTTGGAAGGGACCTTGTAGGTCATCTAGTCCAACCCCTGACCATGCAGACCCTACACCATTTCTGACAGGTGGCCATCCAGTCTCTTCTCGAAAGTCTCAAGTGATGAAGCTCCCACAACTTCCGAAGGCAACTTTGGTTCCATGGGTTGATTGTTCTCCCTGTCAGAAAATTTCTCCTTATTTCTAGCTTGAATCTCTCCTTGATCAGTTTCCATCCATTATTCCTTGTTTGGCCTTCAGGTGCCTTCGAGGATAGCCTGACCCCCTCCTCTTTGTGCTTGACCCCCTCAAATATTGGAAGGCTGCTCTCATGTCTCCCCTGGTCCTTCTCTTCCCTAGACTAGCTAGGCTCAGTTCCTGAAACCATTCTTCATGTGTTTTAGCCTCTAATCATCCTCGTTGCTCTTCTATGCACTTTTTCTAGAGTCTCAACATCTTTTTTATAGTGTGGTGACCAAAACTGGATGCAGTACTCTAGGTGTGGTCTTATTAAGGCTTTATAGAGTGGTATTAGTGCCTGTTTGCATGTTCTGTTAATGCAACTTAGGATAGCATTGGGAGTTGGAATGAAAGATGTAAACATGGAATCTTTTCGGAGATGGTAGTGAGGATGTGATTTTGGAGTGGCACCTTCTTGAGAATTGTCTTTCCACCCTTGGAGCTAATCCTGCTTTTGGATTTAGAACAGAGATCATAGGATTGTAGGGATGGAAGGGACCTTGGAGGTCTTCTAGTCCAACCCCTGGTCAAGGCAAGGGACTTTACATCATTGCCCAATCTATTTTTGAAAATGATCCAGGGCGAGCACTCACAACTTCAGGAGCAAGATGTTGATTGGATTGTTGTGTCAGGAAATATCTCTTTAGATCTAGGTTGGATCTCTTTTGAACAAGCTTTTACCCATGACTTCTTGTCCTGCCCTCAAGTGAGGAGGAGGAGGAAGAGGAGGAGGAGGAAGGAGGAAGAAGAGGAAAGGGAAAAGGGGAGGAAGAGGAGGAGGAGCTGAATCAGGAGGAGGAGGAGGAGGAGGAGGAAGAAAGGAAGAAGAAGAAGAAGAAGAAGAAGGAGGAGGAGGAGGAGGAGGAGGAGGAGGAGGAGGAGGAAGAAGAAGAAGAAGAAGAAGAAGAAGAAGAAGAAGAAGAAGAAGAAGAAGAAGAAGAAGAAGAAGAAGAAGAAGAAGAAGAAGAAGAAGAAGAAGAAGAAGAAGAAATAATAATCACCATACTACTTTTGTGGGCTAAGTCTTTGGTTCTTCTCACTCAGCTTCTCCATCATTTCATGTTGCCACCTTCACACACCTGCGTTAACAACAATTTACTGCCAGCAGCTGCTCATTGAAATCCCATGCAAGGATTCCGGCACAAGGCCCTGCCACCAAATGTTCATCCACCTGCCATTGGGCCTGGCCTCTGCCTTGGTGATCAAGAAGCAATCGGTCTCTGGGGAGGCTTGCAGAAAGCCATCGCTCCTGAAACATCAGCATTCAAGTCAAAACGTCCTGCTGGCTCAGGGATTTGGGAGACAAGCACGGCCGCCCACCAGGGATGGAGAGGAGGGAGAACCAAAAGTTGTTGGTTTTGGAAAAGCTGCCAACAAATTTGTGGCCTCGCTGGAGCATCGTGGAATGAAGCTTCGATGTGTCAGAGGTTTTTTTCATGCAGGTTCAAGTCTCCTTGAAGGATGATTAGAGGCTAAAACACATGAAGAAGGGTTTCAGGAACTGGGCCTAGCTAGTCTAGGGGAGAGAAGGACCAGGGGAGACATGATAGCAGTCTTCCAATATTTGAGGGGCTGCCACAAAGAGGAGGGGGTCAAGCTATCCTCGAAGGCACCTGAAGGCCAAACAAGGAATAATGGATGGAAACTGATCAAGGAGAGATTCAAGCTAGAAATAAGGAGAAATTTTCTGACAGGGAGAACAATCAACCCATGGAACCAAAGTTGCCTTCGGAAGTCTCACATGAGACTTTCAAGAAGAGACTGGATGGCCACCTGTCAGAAATGGTGTAGGGTCTGCTTGGTCAGGGGTTGGACTAGATGACCTACAAGGTCCCTTCCAACTCTGTTAATCTGTATCTTTATCTATGGAAGAGAAGGGACAAAATGCAAACTCCCTTCTTCCTTCATATTTTTTTCCAGAAAAGGCCGACACCTTGTCAAATTTCCAACCAGAGGTGATATTCAGCAGGTTCTGACCAGTTCTGGAGAAGCGGTTGTGGAAATTTTGAGTAGTTCAGAGAACCGGCAAATCCCACCTCTGACTGGAGATTTTACAGTCTCCTTCCCCTGCCATGCTGTTTTTATCTCTGCCCGAATAGGATGCGGTTGGTTCTTAGAAAGGTAAAGGCTCCCCTTGCACATATGTGATAGTCATTTCTGGCTCTAGGGGGCGGTGCTCATCTCCATTACAAAGCCAAAGAGCCAGTGCTGTCTGAAGACGTCTCTGTGGTCACGTGGCTGGCATGTTTCAACGCCGAAGGTGCACAGAAAGCTGTGACCTTCCCACCAAAGGAATATTTTTCTATTTGCATTTTTACATGCTTTCGAACTGCTAGGTTGGCAGAAGCTGGGACAAGTAATGGGAGCTCACTCCGTGACGCAATGCTAGGGATTTGAACCACCAAACTGCTGACCTTTCTGATCGACAAGCTCAGCAACTTAGCCACTGAGCCACCGCGTCCCTTTTTAAGGTTGGTTCTTACCTGGGACCTAAATTTAACTTCCGTGCATGGTGTCCAGATCATAGGCTGACCAACTCTACCATAAAATAGATTAGAATTAGAATTATTAGAATTAGAATTAGAATTCTTTATTGGCCAAGTGTGATTGGACACACAAGGAATTTGTCTTGGTGCAAATGCTGTCAGTATACATAAAAGAAAAGAGACATTTATCAAGAATCATCAGGTACAACACTTAATGATAGTCATAGGGTACAATAAGCAATCAAATCATACTAGGAAAAAGTCAATATAAATCATAAGGATACAAGCGACAAAGTTACAGTCATACAGTCACAACTGGGAGAGGATGGGTGATAAGGAGTGATGAGAACATTAACAGTAATAGTAGTGCAGCATTTGTAATAGTTGAACAGGGTTGAGGGAATTATTTGTTTAGCAGAATGATGGCATTTGGGGAAAAACTGCCCTTGTGTCTAGTTGTTCTGGTGTGCAGTGCTCTATAGCATCGTTTTGAGGGAAAGACTTGAAACAGTTTAATGTCTGGGATGTGAGGGATCTGTAAATATTTTCACAACCCTCTTTTTGACTCGTGCTCTATACAGGTCCTTGATTGAAGTCAGGTTGGTAGTAATTGTTTTTTCTGCAGTCCTAATTATCCTCTGAAGTTTGTGTCTGTCCTGTTGGGTTGCAGAACCAAACTATACAGTTATAGAGGTGCAAAATAGAGCAGAACAGAATGGAACGGAATGGAACAGAACAGAACAGAAAAGAAAAGAATGGAACGGAACGGAACAGAACAGAACAGAACAGAACAGAACAGAACAGAACAGAACAGAACAGAACAGAATAGAATAGAATAGAATAACAGAGCTGGAAGGGACTGAGGGAATCCACCTCTCTGAGAAGAATGGAATATTTTGAGAAATATTTCAAAAAAGGCAGGATAAAATATTTCCCCTGAAAGAGAAATAAAAATCTTAAAGGAAACAGAACTCTAGAACCCCAGCTCCCTGACCCCAGGAGATATTTTGGTGCCCATTAAGAAAGACCGGGCTAGTCTATCTGCAAGATAAAAGACCTCCAGCTCCGGCGTGATGGGATTAAGACATGACCACTCAGGACATAATAGGATTAACCCATCTAGAGGCACAGCTCAGCACATTGCGCAATCACCTGGGGACATTGCATCAGCCAAGCTTCAACCAAACTTGGCTCAGACAAACATGACCCCTACAAGGCGTCTAAAACAGCCAACAAAATACATGCTCTTGTATTCTTGCAGCCCCTTACATATTAGAACACTGCTGTCATGTCTTTCTTTTTATTAAACTAGGCATATCCAACTCCTGCAACTGTTTGTATATTTTATCCTCCAGTCCCCCGATCATCATTTTTGCTCTTCTCTGCACTCTTTCTAGAGTCTTAACATCTTTTTTACATTGTGGTGACCAAAACTGGATCATTATTCCAAGTGTGGCTTTACCGAGGCATTATAAAATGGTGCTAACCTTTCATATGATCTTGATTTTATCCCTTTGTTCGCTGAGGCCAGGGCTAGGGAAACTTGGCTCTTTTATCACTTATGGACTTCAACTCCCAGAATTCCTGAATGAGCCACAAAAGCTTCACCATCCCTGGCCTACTGGTTTTCCAGTTGTGGGGGAAATCCACTTTTGACAGGAATGGGACAGTTTAATATACAAATTTGTATATCACTCGGGAATTCTGGGAGTTGAAGTCCATAAGTGATAAAAGAGCCAAGTTTCCCTACCCTTGGCCTAGGCCAATCAAAATAAACTAATTCCCTTCTGAGTCTCTTTTCTACCTTTCTCTACCCATTATGTAGCTATAGGTTATGCTGTCTCTTATCTGACCATTCCCTATGCAGAATCTCTTCACTTTGTCTCCCGAGGTCTTTTGCACAAAACACTACAGATTTTTTTTTCTGGGGCTTCTCTCCAATTCAGTGGTCGCAGAATCTTAAAACTTGGAAGAAGCCACTTTAAGTTCAGCAGTTCAGGAATCCCAGTCAAAACATCCCTGATAGATGGCTGTTATTGGGATTCATTTCTCAGGAAAGCCTTAAAATCTATCAGCAAGGTCATTCATGAATGAACATAATTCCCAGCACTGAAATAAGAGTTGTTTGGACTAAGTCTGTGCTTAATTACAGTCTCGGGAAGCCTTAGTCAGACCACAGACCACTCTAAGCAGTTTACAGAGTCGGCCTATTGACTCCAACAATCTGGGTCCTCATTTTACCACCTCGGAAGGATGGAAGGCTGAGTCAATGTTGAGCCTGGTGAGATTCGAACTACCCAAATGCAGTTAGCCTGCAGTACTGCATCATAACCAATGTACCACTACAGCTCTTAAACGGTGGCCAGCTTGCTGTGGGGATAACTCACCACAGGATAATTCCACAACATAATTCAATTAATTTTTATGACCATTATAATCATAAAAAAAAGAAAGGCAATCCAGAAATACAAAAGTTATAATAATTTTGACAAAAAACTTGGCCACCAATGATAAAAGTAACTGAATGAAATAATAATGCAGCATTGAATTGTCCCATGGCAAGTTGTTCCATGATGAGTTGGCCATGGCGAGATGTCCTCAACCTGAAAGAAGAAGCAATGGATGGAAAGTAATTAAGGAAAGAACTAATCTAGAAATAAGGAGCAATATCCTGATAGTAAGAACAATTAACCAGTGGGACGACTTGCCTCCAGAAGGTGTGGATGCTCAATCACTTGAGACTTTCAAGAAGAGATTGGACGACCATTTGTCTGGAAAAGTATAGGATCTCCTGCCATAAGAGAAGACCTCCAAGGTCCGTCCCAATGCTATTAATAGATAACGAATAACCAGAGTTGGAAGGGACCTTGTAGGTCATCTACTCCAACCCCCTACCCAAGCTGGAGACCCTACACCATTTTTGACAAATGGCAGTCCAATGTCTTCTTGAAAGTCTCAAGTGATGATGCTCCCACAACTTCCGAAGGCAACTTCTGTTCCATGGGTTGATTGTTCTCACTGTCAGAAAGTTTCTCTTATTCCCAGGTTAAAACTCTCCTTGTTCAGTTTCCTTCCATTATTCCTTGTTTCACCTTCAGGTGCTTGAGAAAACAGCTTGACCCCCTCCTCCTCTCTGTGGCAACCCCTCAAATATTGGAAGACTATCATGTCTCCCCTGTTTCTTCTCTTCACTAGACCAGTTCCTGTAACCGTTCTTCATATTATTCCAGTGGTGCAATTCAACCAGTGTAACAACCGGTTTTGTGAACATGCACTTGCGCACATGCTCTATATTTAGAAAAGCCAATTTTCAACTCAATTACTTACCTTCTGCTGCATCCATGGTGAGTAAAACAGCCGGTGTGCAGAAAACCGTCCTGCCGTGTGAATCAGCTGTGCTAAAAAAAAACCAGGAAATAAAGCACAGGAAAGAGCAGGGGTCGGTGGGGCCAAATTCTCACCGGAATTACCAGTTCGCCCAAACCAGTCCAAACCAGTAGAATCCCACCCCTATGTTCTATATGTTGAGGTAATTCCCCGTTAGGAGAATGAGCGCATACAGGGAGATGTATTTGAGAGGAGTGTTTGAATAATACACATACAGCACACAGATACACTGTACAGTAAATGTAGGTTTTTACTTCCAGAAAGGTTTAAGCAAAGTTCAAGATAAGCAGTCCAAAAGTCATTCACAGGTAAATCAGTCAGTTTTTCAATCCAGAGATAATCCAAATATCAAATTCCAGTGTCAAAAACAGTTCAGTATCAGACTTACATTAAATCCAGTAATAACAGTCAATTAGAAGAAATGGAGCAACGGCAATATTCTCCAACAGAAGGAAACAGAGACTGACTCACACTCTCTTCTGAGACTCAGACTAAACAAACCAGGTTTCTGGCTCCATCTTATGGCCGTTTGAGAAACCACACCTAATTACAGTTTTACATTTTCTTAAAGATACAAAATGTTGTTAAAATGTTTATCCTGGTTTATATATTTCTAACCCAAATAGATGTTAGGTGACTCATATTCCTAACACTATGGAACCAGACAAATTGACACTTCTCTGGAAACATGTTCCTGAAAAATCAATCTCCAAGCCCACTTTAGAGTTTTTTCCACTCCTGGTAAAGATCTCTCTGATAGGATCAGTTCCTGGATGGAAATAGTCAGCTAGTAATTTTTTACGTAACCGAGTCTCTTTGCACATGAGCAGTGAGAGTCGCAGGGCACAAATTCACAGAATGTCTGGCTATCATTCTGGGCAATTATCTACCACTTTGTATTGATAAAGTTTTGTTTGCTCTGACTCATCAATACTTTACTTTATTGATGGGAAGTTGGCATCTTGGGTGAGCTATGGAGGCGGAAACTCATAATAAATCAGGTAAGCTTATTAAATTGAATGCATTTCACGTACACTTTCAAAGAGGAGCAGGCCTGGTAGAAAGATGAGGCATTAAAATGTAGCCAGGTTGTTCCTCTGAGCTGAAACAAAACAAAAAAAATTCTTGATCTATTGGTCTCTGCTAAAAGGACCAGACAAAGCTCTCCGAGGTGCTAAGCTGATGTTTTTCCAGCCATTTTCCAGCTGTTTCTGAATATTTTGGATATTAAACTGGGATTCTTTGATGCAAAATATGTGCTCCAGCTAACTAAGGAGAAAAACTACCTAGAAGTAAGGAGAAATTTCCAGACAGTGAGAACATATGGTGGAACACCCTCAGTGGTGGGATTCAAAATTTGCTTCTACCAGTTCTGTGGGTGTGGCTTGGTGGGTGTGGCTTGGTAGGCATGGCAGGGGAAGGGATAGTGTAAAATCTCCATTCCCTCCCCACTCCAGGGGAAAGTTACTGCAAAACCTCATTTCCTTCCCACTCCACTAACCTGCTTTCCAGCTCCGTTATCCTGTGCAGGGCAGCAAAAGAAGACCCAGCCGATCATCTGGGACTCAGGAGGCAGAGAATAGATAGGGCAGGCCAGTCTATTCTCCAAACTACTCAAAATTTCAGCTACCGGTTCCCCCAGAACTGGTCAGAACCGGCTGAATATCACCTCTGCTCAACATGTAACGTGGTGACCAAAACTGAACGCAGGACTCATCCAAGAAGCTTCTTCTTGTTCAATGGTCCAGCTGCCTTTGGGGAAGTCACCTTTGGCATGCTTCTGAACTGTTTTCCTTCTCACCCATTTCTTTGGTACTTCTGGAAGTAGAAGTTCTCATGCTTTCAAATTTCCTTCCCCAATACTTCTTTCATGAAAGCCGCAGCGATAATTGCAACTAAAAAAAACCCCAACCCATTCCTGCCATTAAAGTAAGCCTCATTAATCACCTCCCGCTGCCAAGATAGAGAGGCATCTATCATGACACCAAATGCTCATCTTGGCCACCATTTGTAGTCAGGTGATAAGGAAAAGTAGAAGCAAAATACATTTATCTCAATTAACAGCAATGAGCTGTAAATTATAGGAATTTGCCTTCGCCCCCTCACCGGCAAGGATGTCTACTCCCCAATTACTTTTCAAGCTGCAATTTATTTCATTAAAAGGTTGACAACGAAACCTGCCTTCATTTGAGCAAGTTTAAACCACAGGGTATCTCAGGCCAAAAGGGTGGGGAGGGTTGTTTAGCAAAAACAGAAAGTATTGGATGTTGGGATTGAGGATGGAGATGACATGTCACTGGAGAAGATAGGCTCAAGATCCAGAAAGATCTTGACAGAACACTAAGCCCTATCCTACAAAATGCAAATCAAGGGAGTGAACAACTATGGAGATTCTCAACCATCCAACCAGGAGTCATATTCTACCAGTTTGGACTGGTTTGGGCGAACCGGAAGTTAAATTTGAACCGACCAGCTATGCCCATCCACCCTGATCCACCCATCCCAGGAGTCTCCAGGTGGCCTGTTTTGTATGCAGGTAAGTCTGCGTGGAGGCTCTGGGAGTGGGAAAAAAACGGGCCTTCCGGAAGTCCGTAAATGGGCCTGTTTCCGGCTTCTGAAGGGCCTCCAGAGCCCGGGGGAGGCCATTTTCACCCTCCCAGAGGTCAGAGGGAAGCCTCTGGATCCTTGGGAAGGCGAAAAATGGCCCTCTCTGAAGTTCCAGTAGGCCACGCCTACTATGGCCATGCCCAACCAGCAACTGGGCAACAAACTGGTTGCTGGGATTTTTGACTCCCACTCCTGCATCCAAGTCATGGTTGTCCAAAAGGTGCTCTTTCAAACGGCAACTGGAGTGGTGTTTTTTTTTCCTTTGAAGACATTTTGCTTCACATCCAAGAAGCTTTCTTCAGTTCTGACTGAATGGTGGGGAATGGAAGGACTTAACCAGACCATTCAGTCAGAACTGAAGAAGCTTTTGGATGAGAAGCGAAACGTCTTTAAGGGAAAACAAAGTCCAGTTGCCTTTTGAGAAAAACAACTTTGGGACAATTCAGAGTCCCAGAGAAAAGGACAGCATCATACCTAGTCAAGAAAAACCAAGTGCACAGGTATGGAACAGGTGGTACCTGGCTCAATATTACTACCTGCGAGAGGGAGTTTGCAATCCTAGTGGACAATCACTTAAATAGGAGCCAGCGGTGTGCTGCAACTGCCAAAAAGGCCAATGCAACCCTAGGCTGCAGAGGGATATCTTCAAGATCACCTGAAGGGATAGCACCACTTTATACTGGGCTGGTGAGGCCACACTTGGAATACTGCATACAATTCCGGTTGTCACAACACAAAAAAGACGTTGAGACTCTAGAAAGAATGCAGAGAAGGGCAACAAAGATGCTAAGAGGTTTGGAAGGTATACCATAAGAGGAATGATTGAGGGAGCTAGGTATGTCTAGTCTAACGAAGAGAAGGACTAGGGGCGATATGGTATCAGTCTTCCAAGATTTGAATGGCTGTCTTGGGAAAACAGGAGTCAGCCCATTATCCAAAGCACCAGAAGGAAAGACAAGAAGCAATGGATGGAAATTAATCAAGGGGAGAAGCAATCTAGAAATTAGGAGAAATTTCCAGACAGTGAGAACAATTAATGAGTGGAATGACTTGCCTGCAGAAGTTGAGAATGCTCCAATACTGGAACACGGGGTTGGACTAGAAGACCTCCAAGGTCTCATCCAACTCTGTTATTTTGTTCTATTGATATTTATTTTCCAGTTAAATTGATCAAATAGATAGGAGTTAACAAAAGAATGCAAATGTTTTCAACTATGGATTCCTGGAACTGCGATAGTAAAAGAGCCTTTTCCTATTCCAAGCTCTATTTCTTTCTGAGATAGAATAGAGAATAGAGTAGAGAATAGAGTGTAGAGTAGACTGTAGAGTAGAGTAGAGAGTAGGATAGGGTAAAGTGGAATGGAATGGAATGGAATGGAATGGAATAGAATAGAATAGAATAGAATAGAATAGAATAGAATAGAATAGAATAGAATAGAATAGAAGATAGGATAGGATAATGTAGGAATAGAATGGAATGGAATAGAATGGAATGGAATGGAATAGAATAGAATAGAATAGAATAGAATAGAATAGAATAGAATAGAATAGAATAGAATAGAATAGAAATAGAAATAGAATAGAATATTCTATATTGGCCAAGTGAGATTGGACACACAACAAATTTGTCTTGGTGCAAATGCTTTCAGTGTACATAAAAGGAAAAATACATTCATCAAGAGTCAAGAATCACCAGGTACAACACTTAATGATAGTCATAGGGTACAATAAAAAAATCAAATCATGGGTGCTCCGTCACTAGACATTTTTAAGAAGAGACTTGGCAGCTATTTATCTGGAATGTTATAGATTCTCCTGCTTGAGCAGAGGGTTGGATTAGAAGACCCCAAGATCCCTTCCAACTCTTTATTCTATTCTATTCTATTCTATTCTATTCTATCCTATCCTATCCCATCCCATTCCTTTCCTTTCCATTTTCCCTTCCCTTCATCTATTCTGTTATGTTATGTTCTATATTCTATTCTCTTCTCTTCTCTTCTCTTCTCTTCTCTTCTCTTCTCTTCTCTTCTCTTCTTCTTCTTCTTTTGCTTCCGCTCGCTTCGCTTCTGTTCTATTCTATTCTATTCTATTCTATTCTATTCTATTCTATTCTATTCTATTCTTCTATTCTATTCTGCATTCTATTCTGTTCTATTCTATATTCTATTCTATTCTGCATTCTATTCTATTCTATATTCTATTCTATATCCTGGTTTATTGTCCTCACTGTTAGTAAATTTCTCCATAGGGCTCGGTTGGCTCTCTCTTTGATTAGTTTCAATCCATTGTTTCTTATCCTGCCTTCAGGTGCTTTGGAGAATAATTTGACCCCCTCCTCTCTGCGGCAGCCCCTCAGATACTGGAACACTGCTGTCGTGTCACCCCTGATATGATGGAGGCTAGACTTTGGGTTGCCCAAGAATCTTTCCATGACATGAACAAACCCCTTTTCCACAGAGCTGTTCAACTCTCTTTGTATTGACCAGGATCAAAGTCCTTGATTTACAACCAGCTGCTTAGCAAATGTTTGAAGCTAGGTTGGACACCCCCCCCCCCCAAAAAAAAATGGTACTTATGACCCAGAGGGGAAATTCCAATTGCTGCTCCCATCAGTTACATGGTCCTATTTGGTTGCTTGGCAACCGGCCCTCAATTTACAGCTGTTTGCAGCATCCCAAGAACACATGATCATGATTTACGACATTTTTGTTTTCCAAAAACCAGCCTTGGGTTCACCGAACAACAGTGGCATTTGCCAAACAGTAGTAGTGTTTGCTTAACAATCACTACCACAACCACAAGCACAACAAAAAGATAGAAAATTGGAATCGGTCTCCTGGTGACTAACACAATGAGCAACACAATTGATCGTCATAATTCCAAGCTTAATTAGAGTTGTAACTCAAGGACTGCTTATACTTGGTTATATCAAATCCTCTTCAGATGCTGTTCTCAACATCTATTATAGGAATAATAATACTACTAATAATAAAATTTTAAAAAACCAGAATTTTCAATCATGAATAAAAGGGGGACTGGAAACCGCAGGGCAGGGTGAGGTGGGGAATATTTTATGAATTTAATAAAATGGCCAATGTGTTTGGGCTTTGATAAAAGTGCTTTTGGAGCTGTGTGAAATAATAACTTTAGCCTTTCAGTATCACTTTAGAGATTGCTGCAACAGAAGTAGGGAAATTATTGTCTGGGAGATCCCTGGAACCAGTTTTGTGATTAAACATTTTTTTACCTCGGTGACCCCTAAAAGAGGGTTTTATTCAGGTCACAAATCTTAATAAAAGCATTATTAATTCAGCACCCATAATTTGAAAGGGCCTCTTGCAACTTAATTTCTTACTGCTTCTACAGGAAAAAAGAAGTATGAGTAACTTCCAGCCTGCAGCAATGATGAATAGAATAGAATAGAATAGAATAGAATAGAATAGAATAGAATAGAATAGAATAGAATAATGAAAGAATAGAATAGAATAGAATAGAATAGAATAGAATAGAATAGAATAGAATAGAATAGAATAATGAAAGAATAGAATAGAATAGAATAGAATAGAATAATGAAAGAATAGAATAGAATAATGAATAGAATAGAATAGAATAGAATAGAATAGAATAGAATAGAAAGAATAGAAAGAAAGAATAGAATAGATTAATGAAAGAATAGAATAGAATAGAATAGAATAGAATAGAATAGAATAGAATAGAATAGAATAGAATAGAATAGAATAGAATATATTGGCCAAGTGTGATTGGACACACAAGGAATTTGTCTTGGTGCAAATGCTCTCAGTGTACATAAAAGAAAAGTTACATTCATCAAGAGTCAAGAATCATCTGGTACAACACTTAATGATAATCATAGGGTACAATAAGCAATCAAATCATACTAGGAAACAGTCAATATAAATCGTAAGGACACAAGCGACAAAGTTACACTCATACAGTCACAAGTGGGAGGGGATTGGTGATAAGGAGTGATGAGAATATTAATAGTAATAGTAGTGCAGACTTTATAAATAGTTGGACAGTTTGGAGAGAATTATTTGTTTAGCAGAGTGATGGCGTTCGGGAAAAAACCGTCCTTGTGTCTAGTTGTTCTGGTGTGCAGTGCTCTATAGCGTCGTTTTGAGGGAAGGAGTTGAAACAGTTTATGTCCAGGATGTGAGGAGTCTGTAAATATTTTCACAGCCCTCTTTTTGACTCGTGCTGTATACAGGTCCTCAGTGGAAGCCAGGTTGGTAGCAATTGTTTTTGATGGGAAAATAGCAAAATGTCTGTCCTGTCCTTATGGAAGAATTATACTAGAATGTAGAATAATAGAGTTGGAAGGGACCTTAGAGCTCTTCTAGTCCAACCTCTTGTTCAAGCAGGAGACCATATACCATCCCGGTCAAATGGTTGTCCAGTCTCTTCTTGAAAACCTCCAGTGATGGAGCATCCACAACTTCTGGAGGCAAGTCGTTAATTGTTCTCATTGTCTGGAAATTTGTCCTTAGCTCTGGGTAGGTTCTCTCCTTGATTAGTTTCTGCCCATTGCTTCTTGTCCTGCCCTCAGGTCAGGGATGGGATTCTATCAGTTTGCACCTATTTGCTAGAACCGGTTGTTAACATTCTAAACAGTTTGGAGAACCGGTTGTTAGAAGAAATTACTGGCCTAATCCTGTAAGGAAGGCAGGAAGGAAACATTCTGGTGTTGCTTATAGAAACTGCCTCTCCGTTAACCCTTATTACATTCTTGGTGGGACTAGACTTCCTGTCTCTGGATCTTCTCTGGAGTCTTTTTTTCCTCCTTTGCTGGTACTTTGCTTGTGTGGAGTAACCATTCAAAGTTACAATGACACTGAAAAAAGTGACTTATGACCATTTTTCACACTTATGACTGTTGCAGCATCCCCCCAATCATGAGAGGCCAGGCGAGGAGATGCATGCCTCCATGTGAGTGATATTGAGTTGGCCAGGCCCAGCCAATAACATGACCACCAAGCCACGCCCATCCAGTCACATGACCACCAAGCCACACCCACCAACTAAGCCATGCCCACAGAACCGGTTGTTAAAAAATTTGAATCCCACCCCTGCCTCAGGTGCTTTGGAGAATAAGTTGACCTCTCTTCTTTGTGGCAGCCCCTTAGATATTGGGACACTGCTGTCATGTTGAGACTCTATAAACAGTACAGAGAAGAGCAACCAAGATTATTAGGGAAGTGGAGGCTAAAAGATATGAAGAATGGTAGTCTAGTAAAGAGAAGGACCAGGAGAGACATGATAGCAGTCTTCCAATATCTGAAGGGCTGCCACAGAGAGGAGGAAGGGGTCAAGCTATTTTCCAAAGCTCCTGAAGGCCAGACAAGGAATAATGGATGGAAACTGATCAAGGAGATATTCAGCCTGGAAATAAGGAGAAACTTTCTGACAGTGAGAACAATCAAGCCATGGAACAGATGTTGCCTTCAGAAGTTGTGGGAGCTTCATCAGTGGAGGCTTTCAAGAAGACTGTCATCTGTCAGAAATGGTGTAGGGTCTCCTACTTGAGCAGGGGGTTGGACTAGATGACCTACAAGGTCCCTTCCAACTCTGTTATTCTGTCATTCTATCTGTTATTCTGTCATTCTCTGTCTCCCCTTCTTTTCATTAAGCTAGACATACCCAATTCCTGCAACCATTCTTCATATGTTTAGCCTCCAATCCAGGAAAGTTCTCCTTAGTTCTACATTAGGTCTCTCCCCTTGATAACTTGTCCTTCCCTCAGGTGCTTTGGAGAACAAGACAACTTGTCCTTCTTCTCCTGAGACACCCAGAAGGGGCTGCAAAAGCCAGAACATCTGAACAAAGATCGTCCCAAAGGTGTGTTGGAAGAAATATCTGGTTCGGTTCTAAGCCGAGAGAAAAGCACTGGAGACAAAATGGAGGCTGGAGGCTGGTTGGAAAGATGGTTTAATAATGAAGTAGAAGCACCTGTTTGTAGTTCTGGTGCAGCTGACCACATGGAGTTGAGAGTGAGGGCTTTTTATACCTTCTCTTGGGCTTTGCACTTGAACTTCCTGTTCCTGTGCAAGAACATGTATTCTATTGGCTGTTGTCAGACTCCCATGGGGCCACGTAGGGGTCATGTTTGTCTGAGCTATGTTTGGTTGAAGTTTGAACTGCTGGAGGTGGTGTAACTGAGATGATGCAAGGAAGGGCCTTTGGGTGATTCCTATTGTGGCTGAAGGCGAACCCTACCTTTGTTGGATCTTAGGGTGAGGGTATTTGCTTATGAATAGAGCTATTTATCTCTTTACCTCTGACGTGCTGACATCTCCTATGGATATTAAGGGAGGTGAGGGCTGCTTTCCAAGAGTATGTTTCTCCATTTCTCATCCAGGGAAATCAGGGATATGATTCTACCGGTTGGGACTGGTTCTATACAACAGGTTGTTATGATTCTGCGCAGTTCGGAGAACCAGCAAATCGTGCCCTGGCTGGCCCTGCCCGTTCCCTCTCTGCCCAGTCAGTCCTTATTGTTAGGAATATAAGTCACCTAACAGATATTTGGGCTAGAAATATATAAACCAGGATAAACATTTTAAAACTGTATCTTTAAGAAAATACAAAACTGTAATTAGGTGTGGTTTCTCAAACGGCCATAAGATGGAGCCAGAAACCTGGGTTGTTTCAGTCTCAGTCTCAGAAGAGAGTGTGTCTGAGTGAATATCTCTGTTTCCTTCTGTTGGAAAGTGTTGCCATTCCTCCATTTTTCCTAATTGACTGCTATTTCTGGATTTAATGTAAGTCTGATACTGAACTGTTTTTTGACACTGGACTTTGTTATTGAATTATCCCTGGATTGAAAACTGACTGATTTAACCTGTGAATGACTTTTGGGCTGCTTATATGGAACTTTGCTTAAACCTTTCTGGAAGTAAAAACCTACATTTACTGTACAGTGTATCTGTGTGCTTTGTTAGGAGAATGAGCGCATACAGGGAGACGTATTTGAGAGAAGTATTTGAATAATACAAACACTCCTCTCAAATACGTCTCCCTGTATGCGCTCATTCTCCTAACGGGGAATTACCTCAACACTTATCACCCATACCCGACATCCTGCACATGCCCGATATCGCTGACTGCATTCTCCCCCACCCAGTCACTCCTTAAGGTATTTCTTTTTTTCCTCCCAACGATCAGCTGTTCTGATGATCAGCTGTTCTGGGATCCCCCTCACAGTCTTATTGCTTTGCCCAGGAGGCTCCCCTGAGGCCCAGGGGGCAAAAAAAAAAAACCAGGAGGGTGTGTGTGCTGCACACACACACAAAAAAACCACAAGAAGCCACGCCCGCCCAGTCACATGACCATGCCCACTTAGCCACGCCCACAGAACGGGTTATGAAAAAATTTGAATCCCATCCCTGAAGGAAAAATAATATTCTGCCTTTTTGATATCTCTCAAAATATTTCATTCTTCTAGGAGGCAGGGTGGATGCCAACTTTCTACAGGTGCTTTTTTCAAAAGCAACTGGACTTTGTTTTTCTTTGAAGACATTTCGCATCTCATCCAAGAAGCTTCTTCGGATGACTGGGAAACTCCACAGAGTTCTAGACAGACACTTGCTTCCACCGATGTCCCATAAATCTGATATTTCTCCAGATAGTTCCTCTTTGTCACGGAAAGAGCCAGTGGACTCCTAACTCCTGGCCTTGCCTGAGATGGTTTTCTTCTTGGAAATATTTTTCTCTAAAGCCCTTCCAGTAATGAGAACATCCATCCTCCAGACAAACAGTCTTCTGATACGCTAGGAACTACCAGAATCTAGCGTGCAACAGCTTGAGCAGTAATGAATGTGAGCCTCCTTTTTTTTTTGCAAGCGAGAGATTAACGGGCTTGGAAATTTACCATGAAATTATTCTTTCCTTCCTTCTCAGCCTGCCACCTCAACGTCCCTCAAGTTTTCCTTCCAGCATCAACAGAAAGAGAGGAAATATCACACAGAGCTTTCCAGAACATGGCCCACAGAGGCCCCCGAGTGGACGAAGGGGAGAACTGAGAATTCCCAGTAAGGAAAATCAAATGTTCTTTTTCCGAGGTGTGTTTCCCCCACCCCCAGCTAGCCCATAACCCGGCGTTGCCCAGGTATTTATTTATCCTAATCCTGTATTAGACAGAAAAAGCCCTGATTTCTGCGACAATCGGGAACAAACATAACTTCTAATCTTGGATTTTCCCCCTTACCAGAGAGAGCCCCCTTGTGGAGTACTGTGAAACCGTTACCATGACAACCCCACAGCACTGTACAGTAGAAACCATTTGAATGCAGTACGGTAGAAGCCATTGGAGGCACAATAGGCTGTATCTTAACAGAACACGCACTCCGAGGGCTGTTAGGGGTGTCTTACATCCCACGGTATTTGTTTCCATAGAGTGAGTAATCTGTGTACCAAGTTTGGTTGAAATTGCTTGAGGCGTTCCAGAGTTATGCTAAAATAGAGAGCCTCATCATAACCAGAGAGTTGAAATTCAACATACAGGTAGTCCTTGATTTACAAACATGCATTTTAGTGACCGTTCAAAATTGCAATGGCCCAGAAAAAAGGGTCTTAGGACCATTTTGCACACTTATGACCGTGCCAGCGCCCCTATGGTCACGTGATCAAAATTCAGACGCTTGGCAACTGACTCGCATTTATGATGGCCACAGCGTCCTTGGGGTTATGTGATCCCCTTTTGCGACTTTCTGACAAGCCAAGTTCATAGGGAAAGCCAAATTCACTTAACAACCATGCAACTAACTCCTCTATCATCTACCTACCTATCATCTATCTATATCATCTATCATCTCTCTCTCTCTCTCTCTCTCTATCTATCTATCTATCTATCTATCTATCCATCTGTCTGATCTGTCATCTACCTACCTCTCTATCTATCTATATATCATCTACCTATCTCTATCTCCCTATCTCTCTATCTCTCTGAGCTATCATCTACTTACCTCTGTATCATCTATCTATCTATTTATCTATCATCTACCTACCTCTCAATTATCTATCATCTACCTATCTCTCTCTATCTGACTTATCATCTACCTACCTCTCTATCATCTATCTATATATCATCTACCTATCTCTTATCTCTCTGAGCTATCATCTACCTCTGTATCATTTAACTATCTATTTATCTATCTATCTATCTCTCTATCTTTCTATCTATCTATCTCTCTATCTATCATCTATAATCTATCATCTATCTATCATCTACCTACCTCTCAATCATCTATCTATCTGTTTATCATCTACCTATCTCTATCTCACTATCAGTGGTGGGATTCAAAACATTTTACTACTGGTTCTGTGGGTGTGGCTTGGTGGGCGTGGCATGGCATGGCTTGGTGGCGCTGACTTGGTGGGCATGGCAAGGGAAGGATACTGTAAAATCCCCATTCCCTCCCCAACCCATTAACCTGCTTTCCAGCTCTGTTCTCCTGTGCAGGGCAACCAAAGAAAACCCAGCCAATCAGCTGAGACTCCTGAGGCAGAGAATAGATGAGGGCGGGGCCAGTCCGAACTACTCAAAACTTCCGCTACTGGTTGTCCAGAACTGGTCAGAACCCGCTGAATACCACTTCTGGTCTCTCTCTCTCCCTCTCTCCCTCTTTCTCTCCCCCTCTCTCTCCCTCTCCCTCTCCCTCTCCCTCTCTCTCTCCCTCCCAATTTTCACATTTCTGAAAAATGTGAAATCGCTCTCAGATTACTTTTTGTGTTATTTTAGGAATTGGAGTGATTTTTTTTTTTCAAACCCAGGGATTTGATGTAGATGTTGAAGATTTATTTAATGATTTTGGGGGTGAGGTTATCCAATGGCTTCAATTCTTGTCTTCTTCAGCGAGAGCGGAGCCTATATGAATGGTTTAAACCAATGAAATTATCTATAAGCAGTCCCAACAGAAGAGAAGATTCGTACCTCAGGGGTTGAACATGCTGCCTGGGGAATTCTGGGAGATGAAGTCCACACACTTTCGTGATCACGAGGTTGAGAAACACTGTTCTAACCCATCAAGATAATTTCAATATTAATTTCCATCTTCAAGGGCATTAGGCATCCCACCCAATTTTGTAGCACGTGCAAAATTTGATCCGTGTTCCCTCTCCTTCTTAGTTATTTATTCAAATTTAAAATCCAATATTTGAGGGGCTGCCAGAGAGAGAGGAGGGGGGCAAGCTATTTTCCAAAGCACCAGAAGGCCAGACAAGGAATCATGGATGGAAACTGATCAAGCAGAGATTCGGCCTGGAAATAAACTGACAGTGGGAATAATCAATCAATGGAACAGAAGTTGCCTTTGGAAGTTGTGGCAGCTTTGTTGAGGTAATTCCCCGTTAGGAGAATGAACGCATCCAGGAAGACGTATAGAGAGTAGTGTTGGAATAATACACACAGAGCACACGGATACACTGTACCGTAAATGTAGGTTTTTACTTCCAGAAAGGTTTAAGCAAAGTCCAAAATAAGCCGTCCAAAAGTCATTCACAGGTAAATCAGTCAGTTTTTCAATCCAGGGATAATCCAAATATCAAATTCCAGTGTCAAAAACAGTTCAGTATCAGACTTACATCAAATCCAGTAATATCAGTCAATTAGAAGAAATGGAGCAACGGCAATACTTTCCAACAGAAGGAAACAGAGATACACTCACACTCTCTTCTGAGACTCAGACTAAACAACCCAGGTTTCTGGCTCCATCTTATGGCCGTTTGAGAAACCACGCCTAATTACAGTTTTGCATTTTCTTAAAGATACAGTTTTAAAATGTTTATCCTGGTTTATATATTTCTAACCCAAATAGCTGTTAGGTGACTTATATTCCTAACAAGCTTCATCCCTGGAGGCTTTCAAGAAGAGACTGGACTGCCATTTGTTGGAAATTTTGCAGGGTCTCCAGCTTGGGTAATGGTTGGACTAGATGACCTACAAGGTCCCTTCCAACTGTTATTATATACTAGCTCGATACACATGCTTCGCTACGAAACTATGTGATTGGGCTTAGTTTTGGGGGAGGAAAATAAGGGGAAAAATTATGTCTCTGCCTACCAGCATCCATCGGTATTCCTCTGGCTAGAGTCCTGTCAGTGTGGGATAAAGTTGAAGGCTGTTTGGAAAATGAAACAGTATTTGCTGTGCGAGCAAGAAGGAGACAGCAAGGAGCCTGGGTGTAGCTTAGCTCAACTGTTCTGTACTAAAGCTGCTTTGTGCTCTGAAACTAAAGATGACACTGAAACTACTCTCCTCTGCTTGTGTTTTGCACTTGGAACAGATTTCTTTTCAGGTGGGGAGGGAGAGTAGAACTCTTTAGCATCAGAGCATGTTAATAATAATATACAAAATACTAATGCTCTGATGGTCATTTCAAAAAATCCTTTCTTAGTGAACACCTAGAAGCCAAGGGGAACATATGTGCCAAATTTCAAGTTTGTAGGCTTTATGATTCTGGAGATTTTTGTGATGATGTGCGAGTGGCATTTTGCTTTTAAATATTGTTGGAAGAAATATCCTTCTGGGTTCAGTTCCAAGTGGGGAAAAAAACACTGGAAACATGGAGGCTGTTTGGAAAGATGGTTTAATGGTGGACAGGATCACATGGCTTGGAGCTCCAAAGTGAAAAGGACGATTGCATGCTTCAAGATGTTGGGTGAAGGAAAAGAAGGGCCAAGATGCTGAGAGACCCTTAGTTTATATACCCTCTGTTGGGCCCCACCTTACTGTTTCCTGTTCCTGTGCAAGAAATGTATCCCATTGGCTGTCAGACTCCCAGGGGGTGGGGGTCTCAGCTAACTTTGTAGGCTTTGTCTGGACCCCATGGCTTCACCTGAGTGCAAGCTGATGCAATCTTCCCAGGCCAGGTGGTGAGATGGGTAGAGGGCTTTGTTATGGAGAATACTCTGGCACGGTCCTTAATGACCCGCCCATTAACAAAGGTGTGGTGGTGGTGGGGAACTTCTACCTCTCTGAGTTTCTACTTCCCTTTTAGGGGAAATTTTCTGCCTTATATATCTGGTATTTAGGTTTCTTCGGGTATTTTACCATGTCTTAATATTTGCGCTTTTAAAATTATAGCGACGTTTTGGCAGAATTTCATCTGCCATCCTCAGGCTTGTGTATTGGGGTTTTTTTAATCATGTGTGTCAGGCTTGCCAAGTGTGCTCGTGTACATACATTTTGTTGTGTCTTCCATTGACATAGATGCCTTGCATATTTGCATACATATATTTATATTTTACTGTTGTTTTGCACTTCTGGTTGGATGCTAACTGCGTTTTGTTGATAAATAGATGATAGATAGATAGATAGATAGATAGATAGATAGATAGATAGATAGATAGATAGATAGATAGAGTTAGATAGAACAGTAGATAGATGATAGATAGATAGATAGATAGATAGATAGATAGATGATAGATAGATAGATAGATAGATAGATAGATAGATAGATAGAGTTAGATAGAACAGTAGATAGATGATAGATAGATTCCCTGCTTCTGCTATTCTGCTTGTCTTTTTAGAAATGAACCCTAGGTGTCGCTACTAGCTAACTTTGTATTCTCCCCAAAAAACAACAACCCCAAATAATAATCTTTTTTGCTCCAGATCAGATTCCCAGCGTTTTAAGTCTCACAAAGCAACATCCGGAGAGCTGGATGTTACTTTTAAGACATTTTAAGATGTGGCATCTGAGATCGCCTTCTGCTATATCCAACGTTAAATCTGCAAATCTCCACCAGTGATGATGTCCAATTCAAAGTTTGCAAAGGACCGTCTTCTCCTAGAACCATAGGGCCTGAAAGGGACTTTCAAGGTCTTCTAGTCCAACCCCCTGCTCAAGGCAGGAGATGTTATAGTATTCTGGACAAAGGATTGTCCGGTCTTTTTGTTTTAAACACCCAGGGGATGGAGCACCCACAACTCCTGGAGGCAAACTGTTTAAATTGTTTAATTGTTCTCACCACCAGGAAATGCCTCCTTATTTCCAGGTTGGATTTCCCTTGGATGCTCTGGACCCCATGGCTTCACCTGAGTGCAAGCTGATGTAACCTTTTCCAGGCCAGGTGGTGATATGGGTAGAGGGCTTTGTTATGTAGAATACTCCGGCAAGTCCTCAAGTGCTCTGGAGACTAAATTCAATCCCTCTTCCCTGCGGCAGCCCTTTAAGCACGGGGTGGAATGGGATGGGATGGGAAGGGAAGGAGGGAAAGGAGGAAGGGATGGTCTCCACTTCCTGGAGGATATGAACACTGGAATGGAATGGAATGGAATGGAATGGAATGGAATGGAATGGAACGGAGCAGAAGAGAAGAGAAGAGAAGAGAAGAGAAGAGAAGAGAAGAGAAGAGAATAGAATAGAATAGAATAGAATAGAATAGAATAGAATAGAATAGAATAGAATAGAATAGAATAGAATAGAATAGAATAGACTGCTCAAAAAAATAAAAGGAAAACTTAAACAACACAATGTAACTCCAAGTCAGTCACACTTCTATGAAATCAAACTGTCCACTTAGGTAGCAACACTGACTGACAATCAATTTCACATGCTGTTGTGCAAATGGAATAGACAACAGGTGGAAAGCATAGGCAGTTAGCAAGACATCCCCAATAAAGGAGTGGTTCTGCAGGTGGTGACCACAGACCACTTCTCAGTTCCTATGCTTTCTGGCTGATGGTTTGGTCACTTTTGAATGCTGGCGGTGCTTTCACTCTAGTGGTAGCATGAGACGGAGTCTACAACCCACACAAGTGGCTCAGGTAGTGCAGCTCATTCAGGATGGCACATCAATGCGAGCTGTGGCAAGAAGGTTTGCTGTGTCTGTCAGCGTAGTGCCCAGAGCATGAAGGCGCTACCAGGAGATAGGCCAGTACATCGGGAGACGTGGAAGACGCCGTAGGAGGGCAACAACCCAGCATCAGGACCGCTACCTCCGCCTTTGTGCAAGGAGGGACAGGAGGAGCACTGCCAGAGTCCTGCAAAATGACCTCCAGCGGGCCACAGATGTGCATGTGGCTGCTCAAACAGTCAGAAACAGACTCCATGAGGGTGGTATGAGCGCCCAAAGTCCACAGGTGGGGGTTGTGCTTACAGCCCAACACCGTGCAGGACGTTTGGCATTTGCCAGAGAACACCAAGATTGGCAAATTTGCCACTGGTGCCCTATGCTCTTCACAGATGAAAGCAGGTTCACACTAAGCACATGGGATAGACATGACAGGGTCTGGAGACGCCGTGGAGAATGTTCTGCTGCCTGCAACATCCTCCAGCATGACCGGTTTGGCAGTGGGTCAGTAATGGTGTGGGGTGGCATTTCTTTAGGGGGCCACACAGCCCTCCATGTGCTCGCCAGAGGTAGCCTGACTGCCATTAGGTACCAAGATGAGATCCTCAGACCCCTTGTGAGACCATATGCTGGTGCGGTTGGCCCTGGGTTCCTCCTAATGCAAGACAATGCTAGACCTCATGTGGCTGGAGTGTGTCAGCAGTTCCTGCAAGATGAAGGCATTGATGCTATGGACTGGCCCATCTGTTCCCCAGACCTGAATCCAGTTGAGCATATCTGGGACATCATGTCTCGCTCCATCAACCAACACCACGTTGCACCACAGACTGTTCAGGAGTTGGGGGATGCTTTAGTCCAGGTGTGGGAGGAGATCCCTCAGGAGACCATCTGCCACCTCATCAGGAGCATGCCCAGGCATTGTAGGGAGGTCATACAGGCACGTGGAGGCCACACACACAACTGAGCCTCATTTTGACTTGTTTTAAGGACATTACATCAAAGTTGGATCAGCCGGTAGTGTTTTCTTCCACTTTAATTTTGAGTGTAACTCCAAATCCAGACCTCCATGGGTTGCTAAATTTGATTTCCATTGATCATTTTTGTGTGATTTTGTTGTCAGCACATTCAGGTATGTAATGAACGAAGTATTTAATAAGAATATTTCATTCATTCTGATCTAGGATGTCTTATTTTTGTGTTCCCTTTATTTTTTTGAGCAGTGTAGAATAGAATAGAATAGAATAGAATAGAATAGAATAGAATGGAATGGAATGGAATGGAATGGAATGGAATGGAATGGAATAGAATGAATAGAATAGAATAGAATAGAATAGAATAGAATAGAAGAATAGAATAGAATAAAGGAAGGGAGAATGGAATGGAATGGAATGGAATGGAATGAATGGAATGGAATGGAATGAATAGAATGGAATAGAATAGAAGAATAGAATAGAATAGAGAATGGAATGGAATGGAATGGAATAGAATAGAATAGAATAGAATAGAATAGAATAGAATAGAATGGAATGGAATGAATGAATGGAATGGAAGAATGGAATGGAATGGAATGCAACGGAACGGAACGGAATAGAATAGAATAGAATAGAATAGGATGAAGGGAAGGGAGAATGGAATGGAATGGAATAGAATAGAATAGGAATAGGAATAGGATGAAGGGAAGGGAATAGAATAGAAATTTAAAAGGACCTTGGACGTCTTCTTAGTCCAGCCCCCTGCTCAAGCAGGAGAACTTATAGCCATGTTGGCAAACCTATGGCACACGTGCCAGAGGTGGCACCCAGAGCCCTCTGTGGGCACATGAGCTCTTGCCCCAGCTCAGCTTCACCATGCATGCGTGCACGCGCCTCTCACTGGCCCGCTGGTCTTCGGGTCTCTGCCATGCATGCACAGTGGGCTGGACGCATGCGGGGGATGCATGCGCATGCACGGGAGATATGCCAGTGGTGGGATACAAAAAGTTTTACAGTCGGTGCTGTGGGCATGGCTTGGTGGGCGTGGCAGAGGAAGGATCCTGTAAAAACTCCAGTCAGAGGTGGGATGTGCCGGTTCTCTGAACTACTCAAAATTTCCGCTACCGGTTCTCCAGAACTGGTCAGAACCTGCTGAATACCCACCTCTGGTGTGCTCATGCGTGGGGATGTACACATATTGCATTTTGGGGGTGCATGTGCATACTTTGGGCACTCGGTGCCGAAAAGGTTAGCCATCACTGACCTATACTATTTCAGATAAGTGGCTATCTAGCCTATTCTTAAAAACCTCTAATGATCAATGTGCCATGATTTCTGATGGCAAGCTGTTCCACTGGTTAATTCTCCTCACTGTTAGGAAGTTTCTCCTCAATTCCAGGTTGCTTCTCTCCTTGATTGGTTTCCATCTGTTGCTTCCTTCCTTCCTTCCTTCCTTCCTTCCTTCCTTCCTTCCTTCCTTCCTTCCTTCCTTCCATCTATCCATCTATCCATTCATCCATCAGAATAGAGGTGGAAGGCACCTTGGAGGCCTTCTGGTCCAACCCCTGCTCAAGCCAGATCCATTTTAGGTAACTGACTGTCCAGTCCCTTCTTAAAAACCTCCAGTGATGGAGCACCCGCAACTTCTAGTGGCAAGCTGTTCCACTGGTTAATTGTCCTCCATTGGGAAGTTTTCTCCTGAATTCCAGGTTGCTTCTCTCTTTGGTGAATTTCCAACTGTTGTTTTTTGTCCTGTATTCAGGTGCTTTGGAGAACAGGTGGACGCCATCTTCTTTGTGGCAGCCCCTCAAATCCTGCCCAAGGTCCAGAAGGCGGCCTCTTTTTACAGAGGGGGTATTTTGCAATCTTCTGTGTTTATGCCACTTTCTCTCTCTCTGTCTGTCTCTCTCTCTGTCTGTCTGTCTCTCTTTTTGCAAAGGTATCTCAGGCTCCTGAAGAGGCCCCCTTGCTTATTCCTGGCTTCCGCGGCCCCTCCGAGAGAGAGATCCGCTGCAGTAAACAGACTCTCTCTGGGGAACCTCAAGTGATCTGGTGGCAGGCTGTGCTCTTCCAGTCATGGCCATGACGTCAGTCCACCGTCCCAAGGGCTCTGCAAGGAAGACCCAGCTGTTGGCTAATCTATCTTACCATCTGGTGCTTTCTTGGGATAACCCACCCGAAAGAATTCAGAAGGCGGCCTTTAAATAAACCCCCCGTATAACCTATACTGTGAGAAGCTTTTTTCTTGTTCTTTTTTCTTTCTTTCCTATAAACGCTCCCTGTGCCAGCACACAAGAGGCATTCAGTGCTGGTTTCTGACTTAACAAACCTCTCTGAGTCAGAAGTTGATCCAGTGAGAGAAGGGTGGGGATTGCAAGAGATCACGGGGGGGGGGGGGGTCATCTAGTCCAGGGGTCCCCAAACTTGGCAACTTCTAAGACTTGTGGACTTCAATGGCCAGAATTCTCCAGCCGGTACAGCTGATGTCCACAAGTGTTAAAGTGGCCAAGTTTGGAGATCTCTGATCTAGTCTGACTCTCTGCGGAGGGTGTGTGTGTGCAGAAAAATCAGTTAAACTCCAGCCTTCTCTTAAAAACATCTCAATCAGAACAGAGCTGGAAGGGACCTTGGAGGTCTTCTAGTCCAACCCTCCTCCATTCAAACAGCAAACCCTGTACAATTTCAGGCAAATGGCTGTCCAGTCTCTTCTTAAAAATCTCCAGTGATGAAGCTCCCACAACTTCTGGAGGCACTGGTTAATTAATAAGAAAGGTGGAAGGAACCCCAGAGGTCTTCTAGTCCAGCCTCCAATCAAGCAGGAGACCCCATTCCATCCCAGACAAACGGCTGTCCAATCTTTTCTTCAGGTCTTCGGTCTTCAGGTCCACAACTTCTGGAGGCAAGTTGTTCCACTGAGTAATTGTTCTGGCAGGAAATTTCTCCTTAGTTTGAGTTTGTTTCTCTCCTTGGTTAGTTTCCATCTATTACTTCTTGCCTTGCCTTTGGGTGCTCTGGAGAATAAATGGACCCCTCTTCTTTGGGGCAGCCCCTGAGATATATTGGAAAACAGCTATCCTGTCATCCCTGGTCCTTTTTTAAACTCTAGACTAGCCATATCAAATTCCTGAAACCGTTCTTCATATATTTTTGCCTCCAGGCCTTCATAATCCTCTTAGTTGTCCATCTTTGCACTTTGCACCAAAGTCGCCACATCTCTTTTGTCATGTGGTGACCAAAACTGGATGCAGACGGAGAATCCACAATCTCGATAGGTAGACTTTCCATTGGCGTGAAGATCTTTCTTCTTTATAAATCCATGAAATCTAGCTGGTGGCGGTTTTCAACTGCTTTTTCCGGTCTCAACTTCCTGTGGCCATGGAAAAGAATTCCTAAACATTTCACTCCTCCCCGCTCGCCTTTTATGAAACCTGATATCACTTAAGTATGAGCCAGTGGTGTGTGGCAGCAGCCAAAACAAACCAATGCGATTGTAGGTTGCATTAACAGAGGGATAGACTCAAGATCGCGTGACGTGCTACTACCGCTTTACAAAGTCTTAGTGAGAACGTCCTCGGAATACTGAATCCAGTTTTGATCACGCGATGTAAAAGAAGATGTTGAGATTCTCGAAAGAGTGCAGAGAAGAGCAACGAAGAGGATTAGGGGACTGGAGGCTAAAACATATGAAGAACACTTGCAGGAACTGGGCATGGCTAGTTTAATGAAAGGAAGGACTAGGAATGACGTGATAGTGGTATTCTAGTATCTAAGTGGCTGCCACAAAGAGGAGGAGGTTGACTTATCCTCCAAAGCATCCAAAGGCAGGATAAGAACCAACGGATGGAAACTAATGAAGGAGGAAAAAAAAAAAACACCTAGAAATAAGGAGAAATTTCCTAACAGTGAGAACAATTAACCAGTGCAATTAACTTGCCTTCAGATGCTGTAGGTGCACCGTCACTGGAGGTTTTTAAAGAAGAGACTGGACAATCATTGGTCCATGATGGTATAGGGTCTCCTGCTTTTGCAGGGGGTTGGACTAGAAGACCTCTAAAGTCCTTTCCAACTTGTTATTCTTCTCCCCGAGCCTTCTGTTCTTCAAACCGAACATCCCAAGCTCCCTCGATCTGTCCTCTCACAGACTGTCTCCTGACTCATCTTAATTACGGCGCCCAAAATCATACCCAGCAGTCCAAATGTAGGTATCTCGTTACTCAAAAGTAGAGTGGAATGAGGACTTCGTGTGTCTTTGATATGCAACTTTGTCCACTGCACAACCCAGAACTGCTTCGGACCTTCCAGCAGCTGTTCCCACGGTTGGCTCATGTTCGACTTCTCCTCCTCCGGTTCTCTCTCCATCCTTTCTCTCCGTTGTAACGTTTCCAAGCCACAAACCCTCCATCTTGTATATCCGCCGGATGTTTCTCCTCCGTTTGTAATCCCTGACGCTTCTTACATCCTCTGGGAAGGACATCTTGTTCTCAGGCCAGCTTTCCCGACTCTCTGGATTAGACTGCAATCTTTGTGTCCGCGTTCCAACTAATCAACTCCGAACCAATCAACTCCAAGACGAGGCATTTCCTCAGTTCCATTTTATTAGAGTTGTCCTATTGGCACATCTGGGGAAAACCCCAAATCTTTTGAGTTCCGGGTTTTCCCTTCCCAAAAGAAAATCAAAGATCCATCCCCTGCACCAGTGGTGGGATTCAAATTGTTTTACTACCGGTTCTGTGGGTGTGGCTTGGTGGGCGTGGCTTGGTGGGCGTGGCTTGGTGGGTGTGGCTGGAGAAGGATACTTCAAAATCCCCATTCCCTCCCCACCCCACTAACCTGCTTTCCAGTTCTGTCCTCCTGTGTACGGCAACCAAAGAAGAACCAGCCGATCAGCTGGGACTCTGGAGGCAGAGAATAGATGGGGTGGGGCCAGTCACAGGTGGAATTTGCCGGTTCTCCAAACTACTCACAGTTTCCATTACCGGTTCTCCAGTACGGGTCAGAACCTGCTGAATACCACCTCTGCCCTTCACCCATCAGTCCATCACATGGCCCAATCAAATCTCCATCCTAACTGGAGACATTCTTCCAGACACCCCCCTCCAAGTGCAGGGCAACATGTCCTTGACTCTCTGAGAAAAGCATGTTGTTGTCTCTAATCTTCTACCTCAGTATGACATCCCCCCTCCCAAATTTCCAGGCACTAAATGGGGCAGCCTCGAAGCTTCCAAGGCTGACACTTTGTCTGTCTTCTTGATGGTTGGCCAGACCTCCCAATCTTCGGTCCCCTGTAACAACTCCTTGGATGCAGATCAAAAATGGTTGTCTGAATCTGATTTATCAAGGAACTAAGGCTTAAAGGTGGTCCTTCAAGTAAACAGGACTGATAACAGAGTACAAGAAACACACAGACTCATCTGGATAGGGAAAGACGTTTTTTTCTTTCTTTCTAACAATCCATAATTGTCCCAAGTATTTTAATCTTGGGATTTGGGATGCAGGAGGAATCTGTAGAAACTGGTTTTGCCTTTGTTTTTTTTAAAAAATCACTAGTATAATGTAAGGTGATAGGTAGGAAGTTTCTGAGAGACAAGAAGGTTCTCCCAGTGTTGACTTCAACTGAATAAAATGTTTAAAGACCACAAAAGGAAGGAAGGAAGGAAGGAAGGAAGGAAGGAAGGAAGGAAGGAAGGAAGGAAGGAAGGAAGGAAGGAAGCAAGCAGGATGCATTTGATCCTAGGTAGAGGCTAATATTTGGAATAGACTCTCCTGCTCGAGCAGGGGGTTGGACTACATGACCTCCAAGGTCCCTTCCAACTCTGTTATTCTATTCTACAGTAGAGGAAGGAAGGAAGGAAGGAAGGAAGGAAGGAAGGAAGGAAGGAAGGAAGGAAGAAAAGCTGTGAATGTTCCGACACTGGAGACTTAAGAAATAATTGGACAGCAAATTGTACAAATTGGCAATCGGGCTTGCCAAACAACTAGGAAGAGTAAAAGTTTTTTTTGAGAAAATGCCTTTTTGAGAGAGAAAGAGGGAGACTGTTTGAAAAGCAGCAGGCCAGGCCTTTGATGCCTTGATACATCTGCCCCAAACTTTTTATACAAGAATATTTATGGCGACTCATTAAAACCTAGCCATCTTGTTCCAAGAATTCAATTGTACAGCGTTGGCATGCGATAAAGGCTCTCCAGATTTCTGTTTCAAGCAGCAAGGGATATTTTAAATCTTTGCAATGCCAGTAATCTTTTTTAAAAAATGCTTTAACTGTTCCCAGCAAAGTCAGTATTAATGATGTATTTTCCGAGTCTTGTAAAGCGTTCTCATTTGTTCCCCCAATTTCACTGCATGTAAAACTAGAAAACCCCAATGCATTCAGTTACTTAACAGAGAGAAAAACTGCCTTTATTCATTTATTTGATACGATATATAGCCCGTTTCTTCAGATGGAAGGGAAGGGGGCCACTTGAAGGTTTATCTGTGTGCGGTGGCCATCTGTATCCAAGTGACCTCCTCAATGACCCTCTGAAAAGGATGCAAATGACCAGCTGTCTGCAAGGAGTATCAATCCTTCCATCCATCTACCATCCAGTCAGAGCTGAAGCAGCTACTTGGATGAGAAGCGAAATGTCAGAAGTCAGAAAGACCAGTTATCTCTTGGGGGGGAAAAACAGCACCTTTGGGATTACAGTACAGGTGGGCAACTCTGGCCCCTTGCTGGCTTGCTGGCTCAGGAATTCTGGGAGTTGAAGCCCACAGGTCAAACAAGAGGCCATCGTTGCCAAGCCCTTGATCTATAGTAGGCAGTTGCCAGGAACTGACATTGACTGGAAGGCACCTAATTGAACTAATCAATTGCTATTCCTTCAGGGAAGGGAAGGAAAGTTGGGTCTATGAGAACATTTTGGAGAGGAGAGGAGAGGAGAGGAGAGGAGAGGAGAGGACAGGACAGGACAGGACAGGAATAATAAAGAATGGAGTGGAGTGGAATAGACAGCTGGTCATTTGCATTCTTTTTGGAGTGTCGTTGAGGCTACTTGGGAGATTTATCTGCTGTAGTAGTGGAAGTGGCTTTATCCACACCCATTTGCATTACTCAGGCGACCCTCCAGGTGGCTTCAAGGACTCCCTAAAAGGATGCAAATGACCATCTGTCTTCAAGGCATATGAATCCTTCCATTTCCTCACTATCCTGTCAGAGCTGAGGAAGCTTCTTGGATGAGAAGCGAAGCGCCTTCAAAGAAAAACAAGAAAGTCCAGTTGCCTCTTTAAAAAGCATCTTTGGGACAACCATGACCTGGATGACCTAGAAACTCTACAGACTTCCAGCTGGGAAAGTTACACTGGGGCAGTGCAACTGCCATATGTTTTTATTTAACTGGAGGATGTTGCAGTGGCCATAACACTGACCCTCACTCTTTTCAGTGCTGCCCCGACTTCCAAGGGCCACTAAATGGGTGGCTGTTAAGTCATAGGACCACCAATGTTTGAGCAGACATGCTCATGGTGCCTCCCACTTCCTTCCATTCCACGCCAGAGGCTTTCTCCTCAATCCAAACAAGATGAAATTCAATGTAGAAAAAAAAGTAAAGCCTTACACTTAGGCAGGAAAAACCAAAAGGACGCATCTAGACTGCGTGAAACCAGGCTCAATTGCAGTAACTGTGAGAGGGATCTTGGAGTCTTAGTGGACAACCAGCTGGCTCATATTTAGGATAGGATAGGATGGGAAGGGATGGGATGGGATGGGATGGGATGGGATGGAATGGAATGGAATGGAATGGAATAGAATAGAATTCTTTATTGAGCAAGTGCGATTGGACACACAAGGAATTTGTCTGAGAACATTTGCACCAAAGACAAATTCCTTGTGTGTTCAATCACACTTTCCCAATAAAGAATTCTATTCTATTCTATTCTATTCCTTATTCTATTCTACTCTATTCTATTCCTTATTTTATTCTATTCTGTTCAATTCTATTCCTTATTCTATTCCATTCTATTCCCTATTCTATTCTATTCTTATTCCTATTTCTATTCTAAATATGACCCAGCAGTGTGACATGGCGGCCAAAAAAGGAATATAATCAAGATCAAGGGAGGCACTAATATCACTCTATAAAGCCTTAGTAAGGCCGAACCTGGAATACTGCATCCAGTTTTGGTCACCACACTATAAAGAAGATGTTGAGACTCTAGAAAAAGTGTAGAGAAAAGCAACCAGGATGAAGAGGGGACTGGAAACTAAAACATGATGAACGGTTGCAGGAACTGGGCCTGGCTAGTCTGGTGAAGAGAAGGACCAGAGGAGACATGAGAGCAGCCTTCCAATATTTGAGGGGCTGCCACAGAGAGGAGGAAGGGGTCAAGCTATTTTCCAAGGCACCTGAAGGTCAGACAAGGAATAATGGATGGAAACTGAACACGGAGAGATTTAACCAGGAAATTAAGATAAATTTTATAACACTGAGGGCAGTCAACCGATGGAACAGGAGTTGCCTTCAGAAATTCATCAGTGGAGGCTTTCAAGAAGAGACTGGACGGCCACCTGTCACAAATGGTTGTAGGCCAGGGGTCTTCAAACTTGACCGCTTTAAGACTTGTGGACTTCAACTCCCAGAATTCCTCCTCCAGACATATTAGCTCGGGAATTCTGGGAGTTGAAGTCCAGAAGTCTCAAACCTGTCAAGTTTGAAGACCCTTGGCATAGGGTCTCCTGCTTGGGCGGGGGTTGCACTAGATGACCTACAAGTTCCCTTCCAACTCTGTTATTCTGTAATATCTGTCAAAAGCTCCCACGCGAAAAACCACGCGGAGGTACTACTTGTATGCCCTGGCCTCGTGTCCAGCCCGCTTCTCAAGCCCCCAAAGTCACACACGCCAGGAGACGCGGCTGTGCGGCCCCTTCCTCGCCTCAGCCGGAAGCCAAGCAGATTTCCCCAACTGGGGATGAGATGAGCCGACATCCACCCCGGCCCCCCTTTTCCCAGGGACCCTCTCAAGGCGCCCGCGAGCGCCCGGTTGCGCACCCCACCCGCCTCCGCCTCGCGCAAGCTCGGCACCCCGCCCACCTCGCCGCCACCGCGTCACGTGACCAGCCCGCAAGCCGGCCTCGCTCCGTCTCCGGCCGAACGCAAGGAAAAGCGGGGGGCGTGGCCCGCGGAGAGAGCCGCCTCTCGGGCCGGCGCGAGCTCGGGGCGGGGCCGAGTGCCCGGAGCCAAAAAAAAAAAAAAAAAAGGAGGCAAAAAGGCGCGCTCCGATTGGCTGCGGCGCTGGCTGGTTTGCTGGGTGGGTGGGAAGGGAGAGGGGCGCGCGTGCGCCCGCGGGGTGGAACGCGCCTTGCCTGCACGCACGCGCACGCGCGCTGCTCCTTTCCCCTTCCCCCCTCTCTCTCCTCGCTCTTGCTCTCTCTCTCTCTCTCTTCCCCCCGCCCCCCTTCCGCCCGGGCTTTGCACGCGGGAGGCGCGAGGCTGCGCTGGCTCCGGATTTGCAAAATAATCCTCATCCCTCATCATCCTACGGGGTAAGGCGGTCGTGGGGAAAGGATGCATTCCACCCATCCCCTCCTCTCCCACGCGTGGACGGGTCTGGGTGGGGGGAGAGAACCCCGGCTTTTCTTCTCTCTCCCCCACGAGAAGCGTGCATGGCTGGCCTTGCGCTGCTGCAAGACCGGGTGGGCGCCGCCTTGAGTTGCACGTGCAAGGCCGGGAAGAGGGGCTGCAAAACCCGGGGTGTCCCCGGGAAGAAGGCCGGGGAAGGTGAACTGGGTGGGGTGGGGGGGTTGCGGGGGGAGATTGCATGGATTGCGTGGTGGGTTTTTGGGAGATTGCATGGATTAACACGGTGGGGTTTTTTTCGGGGTGGGGTGGGGAGATGGCTTGGGCCTCGCCCTTCTGCGGGGGTCCGCGATCCTGGGGAATTTGCAAGCGGGGCCGGGCGGGGCAGGCTTGGTGCGGTTGCAAAAAAATAAATAAAAAATATAGCTTCCGCCCCACCGCCCTCTTTTCTTTCTACTCCCCCCTCCCCAAAACGCGATTGCACCGAAAGGCCTAACAAGGGGGGGGGTATTTTTGCATTTGCAACGCGCCCGGTTGCTGGTTTTGCAATTTCTCCTGGAAATTCATCCTGGAGCGGCTCCCGGTTAGGAAAGTCTGAAAGAAGGGCGAGACCCCGAAGCCCGGGGAGGGGTGTGTGTGTGTGTGCAGCAAAGCCGGATTGCAGGGTCTCGTTTTGTGCACGTGTTAGTGCAAAAACCGGCGGCCCGAGGTTTGCAAAGAAGCCCGATCCCGAAGCCCATCGGGCTGAGCAGCAACCTCGGTTAAGAGTTTCTCTCCCCCGCCCCCGAAGCAGGATAAGCGTGCATTCAGACGAGACGTGAAACCCGAGATCTGAATCGGGATTTATTATTTTGCGTGGACATTCCCCCCCCCCTTCCTTTCTTTGGCTTGCGCTGGGAACCTTGACCGCCGAATCAACTGGGGGTGAGGGGATGAGCTCGAAGAGGCTGGCAGGGAACAAGCCACCTTTAAGTCCACCCTGTTGTGTGAATGCATCCCGTTGCGTGTCAGGCGTTCTCCGAAACCAGGGGGAAATGGCCAGATGAAGGGATTGAAGGCTTGGGTCTAAATGAGCGGAGGGGTGTGCGCCTTATTGGTGGTTGGAAAAAAGCTGGTTGGGGTCTCCTGGTTTTTGAGGTTGGGTTAAGACGGAGCAGAATTTAGAAAGAAAGATGAATTAGAATAGTGCTAGAAGGGACCTTTGGAGGTATTCTAGTCCAACCCCCTTACTCAAGCAGGAGACCCTATATGCCAGGGGTCACCAACCTTTCGGACCTTGGGGACCACTAAATTCATAATTTTAAATCCCGCAGACGGCTATTAATATTTTTTTTTTTAAAAAAGATAAATTAGTGCAATTTTAAAAATGCAAATAATTTTTCTGTGGACCACCAAAATATTCTCACGGACCCACCAGTTGGTGGCAGCTACTATATGCCATTTCAGACAAGTGGCTGTTAAAATCTCTTCTTAAAAGCCTCCAGTGATGGAACAACCACAATTTCTGAAGACAAGTCCTTCCACTGGTTAATTGTTCTCACTGTTCGGAAGTTGAGAAACTTCATTCTAGGTTGCTTCTCTCCTTGGTTGTCCCAAAGGTGCTTTTTTTCAAGGGGCAGTAACTGGACTTACTGGTTTTTCTTTGAAGACGCTTCACTTCTCATTCCAAGAAGCAGAGCTGAAGAAGTTTCTTGGATGAGAAGCAAAAGGTCTTCAAAGCAAAACCAGAAAGTCCAGTTGCCACCAGGACCGGGATGATGGAGAATCTCCATAGACACCTTTTCTTGCTTGATTAGTTTCCATCCATTGTTTCTTGTTTGCCTTCAAGTGGTTTGGAAAATAGCTTGACCCACTCCTCTCTGGGGCAGCCCCTCAAATTTTGGAAGACTGTTCTCCTGCCTCCCCTGGACCTTCTCTTCACTAGACTAGCCCTGCCCAGTTCCTGCAACCATTTTTCATATACTTTGGCCTCCAGTCCCCTAATCTTCCTGGTTGCTCTTCTCTGCACTTTTTCTAGAGTCTCAACATCTTTTTTTACCTTGTGGGGACCAAAAGTGGATGCAGTACTCTAAGTGTGGTCTTACTAAGGCTTTATAGAGTGGTATTCGGACCACCCTCAACCTCAAATAGTGGAATATTGCTATCATGTCCTTTGTAAGTCTTTCTTTTCTCTAAACTAGCCAAATCCAAATTTTGCAACAGTTCTTGGTATGTTTTTGTCTCCAGGCCTTTAATCGTCTTAGTTTTCTCTTCTCTGCTCTTTTTTCAAAGTCTCTCGACATCTTTTTTGTAATGTGTTGACCAAAAGTAGATGCAGTATTCCAGGTGTGGCTTTACTTAAAGGTATTAGAACTTTACATGATCTTAATTTTGTCTCTCTGTTTATGCAACCCAGGATTGTAATAGGTTTTTTTTTTTTGCTGCTGCTGCTGCACACTGCTGGCTCATATTTTCTCTCTTAATTTGGAAAATTACTGATTTTGGGGAGGTGTGAGATAGACATGTCCTGCAATTAAAAGGCCTTTAATCATCGTAGCTGTTCTCTGCACTTTTTCCAAGATGTTTTTTTGTAAATGTGGTGACCCAAACTGGATGCAATGTTCCAGGTGTGGTCCAACTACAGTTTTATTAAAAACCTTAGCCATTGCAATAGGTTGATTCAACAACTCGGGTGTGGTCTCAAACTTGCTTTGCATAGCAGCAAGTTTAATCTAAAATTCTTTTCCAAGCTTGGCCTGCTTTAAGATGGATGGACTTCCAACTCATAGAATCCTCCCAGCCAAGCATGGCTGTCTTGGGGAATTCTGGGAGTTGGAGTCCACCCATCTTAAGGTAGCCAGGGTTAGAAAACAGTGCTCTAAAACAGGGGTCTCCAACCTTGGCAGCTTTAAGACTTGTGGACTTAACTCCCAGAATTCCTCAGCCAGGTTTGCTGGCTGAGGAATTCTGGGAGTTGAAGTTCACAGGTCTTAAAGTTGCCAAGGTTGGAGACCCCTGCTGTAAAACATCCTTTTTCCCCCCACACTGCATGGTGTAATCAGACAGGAGAAGGCTGTGATTTTAAATGTTAACTTTCCAATTTTATACTTGGAGACTTTGCTAAATCCTCACGATTTCGCCTGCCTCCCCTGCGGCTGCATTTGATATAATTTGATTTAAGTTTGGTGCCCACTGTTGCACCACAGACAGCCTGGCACCTGCTTTGACAGTCTGACCTAGATATATATGTTGCAGAGCAAACACCAACGGCGTCAGCCCTTGCAAAAGAGGCCCGTAGTTACAACATGGCGTTGCGTACACTTTTGTCTGTGGCCTTTTGACATGTATGGAATGGAGCATGGGTCACGTACCTTTTTTTAATACATGAACGTTGCACTAAGTACCTTTTAATATACCGCGTTTCTTCAAAAATAAGACCCTGTCTTTTAATTATTTTTTTGCCATCAGGTCTTATTTTCGGGGGATGTCATCCACTGACTAACCTCACTTGCGTGCGTCTCCCCCAACCTCCTTTTTCCTGTCAGAGGCCTTCAAGAACTTCTTCGGCAGCTGGCAAGACTTTCCTGAAGGCCTCTGCAGTGGATAACAAGAGCTCTGGATCAATCATGTTATCAGCTACAGAGGCCTTCAGGAAAGCCTTGCCAGCTGCCGAAGAAATGGGCCGGCAAGCTGGCAAGGCAAGTGTCAGGGTGTGCGATCCCTGGCTACAACTGTCCAAAGGTAAGTAGTAGGGCAGCTCCACCCCGCTTCCCCACCCTAGCTTAATTTTTACCCATCCACTCTGGAGTGGGCGGGATCTTAATTGGGGCTTATTTGGGGGGTAGGGCTTATATTGGGTGCATGTGTAAAAATCAAGCTAGGACTTATTTTCGGGGCAGGTTGTATTTTCGGGGAAACGGTAGGAATGCACCAATTATATTCTTTGCATAATTGTACAGAAGGAAATTAAAACTTCCTTGGAGCTTTGCTCTTCTGCAGTTTTTCAGTCCTTAAAAGAGATTTAGGACAGCCACACTCGGGGATCAAAGGCAGAACATTGCTTTCGCTATGTGTCGTCTTGGATTAAACATCTGTTCCACACCTGTAGTTATCCTGTGGCGCAGACAGGTGGTGTGTTTACAGCTCATGTGCTAAAGAGCCACTAAAACTGCACTCCACACGTAATCATCAAGTTACGGCCGTCATGGAGCTTGCCTAAAATGGTCAGCATCCATTGTGGTCGTAATCGAGTCACCCAAAGGGAGTGACCTAATTTGGGGAGCAATTTTTTGACGTGGTCGTTAAGCAATTCGATGGTTTGCTAAGAGATGATTGTGCAAAAAAAAGAAGTAGTATATGCTGGGTTGTTTTTTTTCTGCAGAACCGTCATAAAATGAGGTCACGGGGCTGCAGGATGATAGCCGTGGTCTTAGTAGCCACACTGCAGTCGTGAGGCCACGAAGGAGGGAATCCAACCGTCAGAAGTTTGGGTTGTAAGAGCCCTCAGGAGAGGTTGGTCGTAGGTTGAGGATTATCTATATATCACGGTTAATACTTGAGTTTTGCAAGAGCCTAAAATTTATGTCGTTAAGTGTGATGTGTTAAGTTAGTTAGCCCCATTTTACAACATTTCTTAGCACAGTTGTTAAGTGAATCACTGCCGGTTTTTAAGTTAGTCCGCCGGTTATTAAGTGAATCTGGCTTCTCAGAAGGTCGCAAAAGGGGGAAATGATGAAATGAAAAACATGACCTTGGGAAACAGCCAATGGTCATAACTATTAACAATAGCGTCTGGAGTTTTGATCAACGGGGACACCGCAATGGTCATAACTGTGAAAACGGTTCTGAGTCAGTTTTTTTTCCAGTGCCATTGTAAGTCGAGGGCATACCTGTATTTCAAGCCCTTCGGGTTTGAAACTTTACTTATTGGGCAGATTAAAAGTAAGCAAACACGGATCTATTCCACCTTATTTTTTTTTTAATGGATCCGTTCTCCGAGTTTGGAATGATAAATTAGCCGTTTAGGTTGCTCTGGGCCCGAATCTACATATATAAAAGCGAAACACCCCTCATACATCATCACAAAATCTCCAGAATCGTAAAGCCTACAAACCTGAAATTTGGCCCATATGTTCCTCTTGGCTTCTAGGTGCTCACTAAGAAAGAATTATTCAAAATTACTATCAGAGAGTTAGTATTTCCTATATTATTATTAACAGGCTCTGATGCTAAGGAGTTCTATTCCCCTTCTCCACCTGAAAAGAAATCTGTTCCAAATGCAAAACAAAACCAGAGGAGAGGAGTTCCAGTTTCACAACACCAAGCAGCTTTAGTGCAGAACAGTTGAGCTAAGCCACACCCAGGCTCCTTGCTGTCTCCCTTCTTGCTCACACAGCAAATACTGTTTCAGTTTCCAAACAGCCCTCAACTCATATACTGGCAGGACCCTAGCCAGATGAATACTGATGGATGCTGGTAGGCAGAGGCAGAATTTTTCTCCCTTATTTTCCTCCCCCAAAACTAAGGCCAACCACGTGGTTTCGTAGCGAAGCATGGGTATCGAGCTAGTGGTTTGTATAAAATTCTGAATTTGATAGTATTTAGTCCAATTCTTAGATCATACCTAAATTAAGAAAGAGGTATTAATCTGTGAGGTTCTTGATCTTGCCCTGTTGAATAGGAAGATCCATTATGTCCTTCAGCTTGTATGGTTAGTCCTTGAGTTACAACCATTCCTTTACTGACCGTTTGAAGTTACACCACTGAGAAAAGTGACTTATGAGCAGTTTTCACACAGTCATTGCATCCCTCTGGGTTGTGCGATCAAAATTCAAATGCTTGGCAACTGGCATGTACTTACGACGGTTACAGGATTGTGGGGATCATGTGACCTACACACAGAATCCATGGGGACATCAGATTCACTTAACGACTTGAACAAGGGGCTGGGCTGGAAGACCTCGAAGATCCCTTCCAGATCTGTTCTGTGTATGTTGTAATGTAACTGCTGCGGTGATTCCCTTAAGAACCGTGGCAAGGAAAGTTGTAAAATGGGGCAAAAACTCACTTAACAATAGAAAATGCTGGAGGGGATCTTGTAGGTCATCTAGTCCTACCCCCTGCCCAAGCAGGAGACACTACACCATTTCTGAAAAATGGCAGTCCAATCTCTTCTTGAAAGCTTCCAATAAGGAAACTTTCACAACTTCTGAAGGCAACTTCTGTTCCATGGGTTGACGGTTCTCACTGTCAGAAAGTTTCTCCTTATTTCCAGGTTCAATCTCTCCTCGTTCAGTTTCCATCCATTATTCCTTGTCTGGCCTGTAGGAGCTTTAGAAAATAGCTTGACCCCTTCCTCCCTGTGGCAGCCCCTCAAATATTGGAAGGCCGCTATCATGTCTCCCCTGGTCCTGCTCTTTAATAGACTAGCTAAGCCCAGTTCCCGCAACCGTTTGTTTTATGTTTTAGCTTCCAGTCCCCTCATCATCCTGGTTGCTTTTCTCTGTACTTTTTCTGGAGTCTCATCTTTTTTATAATGTGGTGACCAAAACTGGATGCAGGACTCTAGGTGTGGCCTTACTAAGGCTTTATAGAGTGGTATTAGTGCCTCCCTTGATCTCAATTGTATCCTTCTGTTAATGCAACCTAGGATTGCATTGGCTTTTTTGGCTGCTGCTGCACACAGCTGGCTCCTATTTAGCTGCTTGTCCACTAAGACTCCAAGATCCCTCTCACAGTTACCGCTATCTTGGAGGCCATCTAACTATTGGCCAGCATCCTTTAAATTTTTTAAAAACCAGATATTGGACCCACTTCCTTTGTGAATCTTAAGGGTTAAAAAACTCTCTTTAAAAGGGTTTTTTTTTAAAAAAAAACCAACACTACTTTAAAATGCCATAGCTTATTTTTCTTGGGAACTAAGGAGAAATTTCCTGACAGGGAAAACAATTAATCTGTGGGACAACTTGCCTCTAGAAGTTGTGAATGCTCCAACACTGGAAGTTTTTAAGAAGAAATTGGATACCCATTTGTCTGAAGTGGTGTAGGGTTTCCTGCTTAGGCAGGGGGTTGGACTAGAAGACCTCTAAGGTCCCTTCCAATTCTGTTATTCTATTCTGTCTGGGGCCGGATATTAAATATTCGATTCAATTCTCTGCTTGGTGGGCTTTGGAAAACACAACAAAGGGCCGCTGCTGAGTGCATTTCTGCAGAAAGCAGCAACAATGTGTAGAAATTGTGTAGCATTGTGTAGAAATCAACAATCTTAGGGTGAAGGTTGTTGCTTTCTAAAAAAAAAAAAAAATCCGGTTCTCTGCATGGAAAGCAATGATGTCTAGAATCTAAGCAGGCATTTGTTAAATTTGCTGCTCCCAAATTTATGGTCGTCTTTGCCATCGTTGTTAAGTGAATCGCTGCAGGTCTTAAGTGAATGTTATGGTCATTAAAGGAGTCTGGTTTTCCCTGTTGACTTTGCTTGTCCAATACCTCCTCTGAAGGCCACAAACTACGTACTGCAAACATCACAAATACATCCATGTTGACAAGGGCATTGTGTTGGAGGCAGAGATGGGGCCGGGGCTATACGACAGTTATCAGCTGCCTTTGGAGTCAGAGATCAGTGGGGCAGAAGAACAGCTGGAGCCTGTTCCCAGTGTGCACATGTACAGAGCTGTCAGAGGAAGGGAACAGTTAAGGGTTGACTCGGGAGTAAAGGCACAGGTGGATGGTGAATGGCCCCTCTCGTAGGGAATAAAGAGGAACAAAAGGGGAGTGGTGTTTGCAGGAGACAATTTGTTTAATTTGGGTGAAGATTTGTTCCTGACTCCTTGCCAGGTATTTTCTGTTACAGCATTGCGTTTTGAAGCTATTGGCCTGGCAACTCTACAAGCCTGATAAAGTCTGTGGTTGTAAAAGACTGTTTACCTTGGCTTTGCTGGATGTGAATGATAGGAATTCACATTAGCCTCTAAATAAAAGGGGTTTTTTCAGGACGAGCAATCTGCTTCCTGATTTTGTGAAGCCTGGGTCAGAACAAGTGGGCGGATTTTGATCACGTGACTGTGGAGATATTGCAATGGTCGTAAGTGCAAGAACCGGTCATAAGTCACTTTTTTCCGTGCTGTGGTAACTTTGGTCACTAAATGAAGGTTTGTAAGTCAAGGGTTGCCTGTATACTGAGTCACGGTAGGTCCTGTTTCGGCTTAGGATAATAGTTGATACTTTGAATTGTGGCTAGTAAACTGATTGTGATTGGTGTGCCCAGGGAATTGTGACTTATTTATGCCACTTATTTATGAAACTACAATTTAATTCAGTGTAACGCCTGCAAAATTTGGGTGTGTGCTGTTCAACTTCCTCCAAGGGGTTTTGAATGCACAGTTCTGCAATTTACTGCATCGATTTTGGAAGAAAGATTAGTCTGCACGTTGGAAAGGCTGGTTCAAAATAGCGTGTTCAGTTTTCAGAGCATCAAACAATCTAAGTTTAATGTGAGCCTAGTTTCTCCATTGTGGAATGAAGATCCCACCCAGATGTCTCAACCAGTGAATTAAGTTGGAAATCGTAACGTAAACCTATCCGGAGGACACTTGTTTAATGATACAGTGATGGAACCAAGTTGGGTTGGCATCGAGAAGAATGGGAATGTAGAAACCCTCACATAATGCAAAAAACATTTTTTTATAAGAATTCAGATAATGTTTCAGCATTCCTGCATGACATTTTGTAAAATGTTGCCATTCTTATGCAAAATCTCATGATGTCATTTGGAAGATCTTACAGGAACTTGCTGAAATTTTGCAGTTTTACAAGATTTTAAAACAGGTTAATTTTGATTTGATTTGGGCTACTTTAACGATTCATCTCAGGGTTAAGATTAAATATAAACTAGGTTAATAAAAGGCATTTCCTTTCATTGTCCTGATATAAAAGTACAGTTAGTCCTTGACTCATGACCACAACGGCCAGAAGGAGCAGTTACCCTTGAAGAGAAAAAAATTATTGAGCAATTGATTATCTGCCATTAAATTGTGTGTGTCAACAAAAAACCCATAGAGAGATTTTCTCCTGGAAAAATTGGTGATAACATTGAACACCTTCACTATCCTCCACATAAGAAGGTATGAATGTCGCAGAAATGTCTTAAAAGGAGGATAGAGTTTTTATGGAGTACTAGCTGGATACCTGTGGTATGCTACAAAACTATGTGGTCGGGCTTTGTTTTTGGGGAGGAAAATAAGGGGGGGGGAATTGTGCCTCTGCTTACCAGCATCCATCGGTATTCATCTGGCTAGTGTCCTGTCAGTGTGTGAGAGAATTGAGGGCTGCTTGGAAACTGAAACAGTATTTGCTGTGTGAGCAAGAAGGGAGACAGCAAGGAGCCTGGGTGTGGTTTAGCTCAACTGTACTAAAGCAGGTTGCTGATCTGAGACTGAAACTCCTCTACTTGTGTTTTGCACTTGGAACAGATTTCTTTTTAGATGGGGAGAGAGAGTAGAACTCCTTAGCATCAGAGCGTGTTAATAATAATAATAATATAGGAAATACTAATGCTCTGATGGTCATTTTGAAAAATCCTTTCTTCGTGAGCACCTAGAAGCCAAGGGGAACTTATGTACCAAATTTCAAGTTTGTAGGCTTTACAGTTCTGGAGATTTTGTGATGATGCATGAGTGGTCTTTCGCTTTTATTAGAAGAAAAATGTGTAGGGTCCGAGCAATTCAACCAGGCAGCATGATGACCTTGGAGACATGGTGTCTTTCTTGATGAAAATCTCCAGATGTTTTCCCTTAGGTTGGATATCTTATAGATCACAGGATATTTTATAGATCATCTCTTCCCCATCTCAGATTCCATTTAACATGGGAATTGCCCTGTGGGTACCCATATGTCTGCAATGCTGGTCACGTTTCACTGAGGGCATCTCTGGATTTTAATCGAGGCTTCCATGTAGAAGAATGCTGAGTGGGAAGGAAAACGTCCCTCAAGGTCCAGCAGCCCACATGGTTTTTAGCACAAATCTTGCAGCTAGATCACAGTGCTTGGAAGATAAAAGAGTGAAGAAGCTTGTCAAATGACGCACGTCAGACCCTGAGCTGTCATATCAGGATCTAACAACATGACATTTTATTACCTATTGTTGGAAGAATGATCTTTTTGGGTTCAGTTCCAAGTAGGGAAAAAGACACTGGAAACATGGAGGCTGTTTGGAAAGATGGTTTAATGGTGGACAGAATCACATGCCTTGGAGCTCCAAAGAAGGAAGGTCAAGGGAGAAGGAAGGGCTGAGATGTTGAGAGTGCCTGGATTTTATACCCTCTGTTGGGATTTGAATTTGAGCTTGTATTCTGATTGGCTGCCTGACTCCCATGAGGCCATGCAGGGGCAACTCTGTAGGCTGTCCTGAACCCCAGGCTTGGTTGAGCCTTGCTGGATGATGATGTAACGAAAGGGCTTTGGGCAATTCCTATAGCTCTACCTGGAGATCTTTGTTATGTAAAATAGACTAATCTAGGCCAGAGTTAATGGTCCATTAGCAAAGAGGGTGGGGTGAGTTTCTACTTCTGAGGTGAGTTTCTACTCTTTTTAGGGGAAATATTCTGCTTTTTAAATATTTCCTAGGATATTTCATTTTTCTAGGAGAGGGGTGGGTGATAACTTCCTACCCTATCCAACAAAATGAGATTTGATGTCGAGAAAAACAAGGTGTCACACTTAGGGAGGAAAAGCCCTATGGACAGGTACAGAGGAGGTGAAATTTGGCTTAATAGCAGTAACAGTGAGAGGGATCTTGGAGCCCTAGGGGACAATCACTTAAATATGAGTCAGCAGTGTGCAGCGGCAGCCAAAAAAGCCAATGCAATCCTAGGTTGCATTAACAGACGGATAGAATCAAGACCACGTAAAGTGTTAGTACCACTTTATAAGGCCTTGGTAAGACCAGAATACTGCATCCAGATTTGGTCACCATGGTTTTAAAAAAATGACAAGACTTTTGGGAAGAGCAATTGGATGATTAGGGGGCTGAAGGTTAAAACGCATGAAGAATGGTTGCAGGAATTGGTTACAACTAGTTTGATGAAGAGAAGGACCAGGGGAGACATGATAGCAGTCTTCCAATATTTGAGAGTCTGCCCCACAGAGAGGAGGGAGTCAACTTATTTTGCAAAGCACCACAAGGAAAAACAAGAAACAGTGGGTGGAAACTAACCAAGGAAAGACGCAACCAAAACCTAAGGAGAAATTTCCTGACAGTGAGAATAATTAGCCAATGGAACAAGTTGCTTCCAGAAATTATGGGTGCTTCATCACTGGAGGCTTTTAAGAAGAGATTGGATAAACATTTGTCTGAAGTGGTGTAGGGTATCCTGCCAAAGCAGGGGGTTGGACTAGAAGACCTCCAAGGCCCCTTCCAGCTCTATTCGAATGAATGCCTCCTCTAAATTTCATTTTTTATATGGATATCCTTTGGTATATCCCGCTGTGCTGACCAGGGAAGTGAGTCTTTAATCCATTTCAAAGGTTTTATTATCAGAGGTCTTTTCTTTCGAATGGGGGGAGTAGGTTTCTTTACCTATTAAACAGAGCTTCCAAATCTTCCTTAGCGGGGCCAGGAAAATGCCAATTTCAAAAGCAACGCTGCCAACTTCGTCAAGTTGGGACTCCCTAGCGGTGGTAGAAAATGGGTAAGAGTGACCTTCGATCCCAATTAACAACGTTCTGCGCTTCCCATCTTCAAAAACAGCCTTTGTGCCTTTTGAACGTTCCGTCCTGTAAATGTAGATTTGGGTTCTTCCAGAGTCTGGGAAGGGGAGAAAAATCTTATGAATTACTTGGCAAAACTCAAGACTGGAATTCCTGGTGCAAAGCTCCGAGGGAGGGAGAACAGAGTTGCTTTTGTGGGACGGGAGGCGAGCTGGCAACGGCCCCGTGAATCTGAAGTTCTTGAGAAGGTGACCTCCGCACATCAACTCCATCCCCCACACTGGTGGGCAGGAGATCTCTGCAAGATGGCGGCGGGCCAAACGTCCACCTTCCTTCCCTCTTCTCTTTACTCTCCGAAAGTTTGCACACGTGTCTTGTCTGCTCCCTCTTGATTTCCTTCCGATTTCTGGGTTCGTTTTGTCTTGAAGGAACCTCGCAAAGAGAAGTTGTCTTCACCAGCTGGTTCGGTTTTAGCGGAAATAACCAAATCGGGGGCGTGATCCTTTTTAGTGGAAGTCCTGTTGAGTTCCACCAAGGCAGTAAATCCCATTGAAATATAGAGTCGCAGAGTTGGAGGTCTTCTGGTCCACCGAAGCAGGAGAGACCCAAAACCAGTAATGGTGAACCTTTCTGGCACGGAGTGCCCAAACTGAAATGCGCACCTGTGGCAGAACCCCGGGAACCAAAGACCAGCTGGCTGGTGTGCGTGCTGGCCAGGAGCGCTGGGAACCTGAAGACCAGCTGGCCAGCACGCGCAGGCACACCGGCCAACTGGTCTTTGGGTTTCCGGCGTGCGTGAATATCAGTTGGCCATTGCGCATGTGCACGCCAGAAACCAAAACAGCAGAGAGGGCTCTGCATGCCACATCGGTCTGTCTATCTGCCTGCCTATCCTGTCTGTCTGTCAGTCATGTATCTTCTTAAAAGCCTCCAGGGATGAAGCGCCCACAACTTCTGGAGGCAGGCTGTTCCACTGGTTAATTCTCCTTCCTCACTATCAGGAAATTTCTAATTAGTTCCAGGTTGCTTTTCTCTTTGATTAGTTTCCATCCATTGTTTCTTGTCTTGCCTTCTGTCTTGCCTTTTTGTCTGTCTGTCTGTGTATGTATATATATGTGCGTGAGTTTATATGTATATACTGTACATATGTGTATATACATACACACAATAATTAGACAATATGCAGAAAGTTGGATTAGTAAAATCATACTTTTGTGAGATTATGTATGTGTATATGTGTGTTTGCATATATGTATGTATGTATTCTTATATTCTATATAAAAGCCAAATACCTCTCATGTATCATCACAAAATCTCCAGAACCAAAAAGCCTACAAACTTGAGATTTGCCAGGTATATTCCTCTTGGCTTCTAGGTGCTCACTAAGAAAGGATTTTTTGAAATGACCAACAGAGCATTAGAATTTCCTACATCATCATCATCATCATTATTATTATTATTATTATTATTATTATTATTATTATTATTATTATTATTATTATTATTAACAAGCTGTGATGCTAAGGAGTTCTACTCCCCCTCCCCACCTGAAAAGAAATCAGTTCCAAATGCAAAACACAAGGAGAGGAGAGGAGTTTCAGTTTCAGTTTTAGAGCACCAAGCAGCTTGAGTACAGAACAGATGAGCTAAGCCACGCCCAGGCTCCTTTCTGTCTCCTTGCTCACACAGCAAATACTGTTTCACTTTCCAAACAGCCCTCAACTCTCTCACACTAACAGAACGCTAGCCAGATGAATACCGATGGATGCTTGTAGGCAGAGACAGATTTTTTTTTTCCTCTTTATTTTTCTCCCCCCAAAACTAAGCCCAATCACATAGTTTTGTAGCGAAGCACGGGGTATCCAGCTTTTCTATATAGAATAGAATTGGGATAGGATAGAATAGAATAGAATAGAATAGAATAGAATAGAATAGAATAGAATAGAATTCCTTATTGGCCAAGTGTAATTAGACACACAAGGAATTCCTTTCTGCTGTGTAAGCTCTCAATATACTTACAATAGTATATGTACTGTATATACGTATGTGTATATACCACTAAATTTGTAGACACATATTTAGAATGAGAAATCTAAATCGTACCTTTGTTGAGGTTATAGATATATACATAAATATATACATACTTACATATATATATATATATATACTTACATATATACATACATACATATATATATGTGTGTGTGTGTGTGTGTGTGTATATATATATATATATATATATATATATATAATACACACACACACACACACACACACACACATACATACATACACACATATACACACACACATATATGTAAACCACATATATGTAAACACTGTCTGCCCGCATAATGTGTCTTTGAGAATCAACCCCCGAGGTGTGCTATTCGGGGATAATGTATGCATGCGCACGTTTCCATTTTGCGTTCTTCTGCCCCTTCTGGAGATGTATTTTGGGCTTCCAAATAAGCAAAGAAAACCCCTGGCTCCCTTCACAGTTTGACATCCCAGCGGTTCAGAAGAGGCCGGATCACCGACTCCACTGACCCCTTTCCTGGGGGTGTTGCCCTGAGTTTGAGAAACTTGGCCCCTACTTATTATAAATGAGAAAAGCCACAGTGCAGCTGGGAGAGCGGTATTTTTGGATTCTTGTGTGAAAGGAAAAGGGCCAGAAAAGCCCCAATGCCAAATTTTCATATTCCCAGGAAATTAATTCAACCCCGGAGATGACTTCGCTTTGGACTTTTTAACTCATCAAGATAACGTTTTACGTCTCCTCGACCACCCTTCCAAAGTTTGGGTTGATGAACATCGCCGTAATCTCTCCGCACGCTTATTCGGCAGAAACGCACCACCATTTTTTTTAAATCCGTTACAGATTGTCCTTGATTTACGATTATTCGTTTAGTGACTGAAGTTACAATGGCCCTCAAAAAAAAAAAGGGACTTATGACCATTGTTCACACTTAACGACCGTCATGGTGTCTCCATGATCATGTGATAAAAATTTCGGCACCTGGGGCCACTGGCATGTATTTACCCCACGTTCTAGAACTGTGTGGTCGCCCTTGTGACGTTCCCATCTGGCTTCCAACAATCGGTGGGGAGAGCCAGATCCATTTAATGACAACATGATTCAATTAAGTGCAGTGATTTTTACTTAACCATGGTTTTTTTAAAAAAAAGGTCCTATAATTGGATGTGATTCTCTTAGCAAATGTTTTGTTCTAGCAAACGAAAATCTGGTTTCGATCTTGGTCCAGAATTGGTATTCAGCAGGTTCTGACTGGTTCTGGAGAACCGGTAGTGGAAATTTTGAGTAGTTCAAAGAACCAGCAAATACCACCTCTGACTGGTCCCGCCCCCATCTATTCTCCACCTCCCAAGTCCCAGCGGATTGGCTGGGTCTTCTTTGGTTGCCCTGCATAGGAGAACAGAGCTGGAAAGCAGGTTAGTGGAGAGGGAATGGGGATTTTATAGTATCCTTCCTCTACCACACCCACCAACCCATGCCACGCCCACAGGACTAGTAGTAAAAAAAAAAAATGAATCCCATCACTGTCTTGGCCATATGTCAAGGACTACCTGTTACAATTAGAAATGATTTGGTTAATCGTGGGCCCGAAGTCTTTTCTTTCCTGTCCTTTATATAAATTGGTATATTCATTCTAAAAAAAGTCTTTGAAAGATTTTGCTGTCCATACAAGTCTTATTTTTCTCTTGAAACTTGGTTATTGTTTCCTCAGCTTGTAGGCCAACCATCTCCCTGATTTGTTTGCAAAAAAAGCATTTGTTTGAAAAAAGCATTGTTTTGCCTATTTATTTTCAATATTTGAAACAGTCAGCTAAGAAATTTGTTGTTGCAATCATTTTAGTTGATCAAGTTTGTTAGCATCTTCTGGTGAATTCTGGACTTCCTTCCCCTTCTGTATAATTTCTTGTAGAACATTTTTCTTTTCGTCCACGTTCCTCTTAAATGCTGAATTGTATTGTATATAATGTCCTCGTATCACAGTGGCCTTACGAGCATTCCAAACTCTTGTCAAATTGGTTCCCTTACCTAAATAATTATTAAAACAGTCTTAACAGAAAAACAGAAGGGACCTTGTATATCATCTAGTCCAACACCCCACCCAGGATGACCCTACACCATTTCTGACAAATGGTAGTCCAATCTCTTCTTGAAGGCTTCCAGTGAAGAAGCTCCCACAACTTCCAAAGGCAACTTCAATTCCATTGGTTGATAGTTCTCACTATCAGAAAGTTTCACCTTATTTCCAGGTTAAATCTCTCCTTGTTCAGTTTCCATCCATTATGCCTTGTCTGGCCTACAGGCGCTTTGGAAAATAGCTTGAACCCTCTCCTCTCTGTGGCAGCCCCTCAAATATTGGAAGACCGCTATCATGTCTCTCCTGGTCCTTCTCTTCACCAGACTAGCCAAGTCCAGTTCCTGCAACAGTTCATCATATGTTTTATCCTCCAGTCCCCTAATCATCCTGGTTGTTCTTCTCTGTACTTTTTCCAGAGTCTCAACATCTAGGTGTGGCCTTACTAAGGCTTTATAGAGTGGTATTAGTACCTCCCTTGATCTTGATTGTATCTCTCCGTTAATACAGTTTAGGATTGCATTAGCTTTTTTGGCTGCTGCTGCACACTGCTGGCTCATATTTAGCTGGTTGTCCACTAAGACTCCAAGATCCCTTTCACAGTTACTGCTATTGAGCCTGGTTTCACCAAGTCTATATGTGTCCTTTTGATTTTTCTTGCCTAAGTGTAAGATTTTACTTTTCTCTCCATTGAATTTCAGTCTTGGAGTACCTGCTTGCGTTCTTTAACAATCTGTGGTCTCTGCAAAATGAACTAATTTAATCTCCATTTCTTTCTTTCCTAACTGACCCAGTTGGTGGGATTGGCAACTGTGCTTGGAACTCTTACTGGAATTCCTGTAAAAACGTAAGCATCCGGCAAAATAATTCAGGTGTGCGTTGCATCGTGTATGAGTTGCAGGCAAGGAGCGGGTATGAAATGGGGCGTTGGTTCTTACCTGATACGCTTCTTTTCGTAGAGCTGTTGAGAGTGTTCAGGTTGGGAGGAGCTCCAGTCTCGGCTCTCACAGGCTGAGCTTGAGATTGAGGCACGCCTCTCACCATCACATGGTCCTCCGGGCGCGCCCCAGTTTTGCGAAGACGAGAAGGAAGGTCCTGTTCTCATCTTACTCAGGAAAAAAATATTAGTTTGCTCGGTCGAACAGCAGGGTTTCCCACCAGACGGCCTACGGGTGGGGCTGGACACTCTCAACAGCTCTACGAAAAGAAGCGTATCAGGTAAGAACCAACGCCCCTTTTCCATAGAGCTGTCTCGAGTGTCCAGGTTGGGACATACCAAAGCTTGGCTAGTCCTGCGGGTGGGCTCCCGTCTGGAATGGGACCTCTCCTGGAACCCTGATGACCCGCTGGAGGGCACGCCCAACAGGAGAACCCCTCGGAGGTTGGAATGCCTCAACGAGAGGGCCTGATGAAGGAGACGGGCTGTCTAAAGGTAGCCCTGCCGGGATGCCACGGATGTTTACTGAGACCGTGGGGCAAGGAGACTAGGTAGAGCAGCCAAAACCTTGTTAGGGACCCGGTCGAGGAGCCCGGACAGAGGCGAGGATGGAAGTTCCCTGAGAAGACCTAGCCAGAGTGAGGGGAGGCGCCCTCCAACCGGAGGGTCACCGTTGCGAGGGTGGCGATGGGACGCCCTAGGGTGTTATGGGATAGACCCTGTTGGGAGCCCCCTGAGAGAACTCCAGGTCAGAGTGATGGAGGGGAGACGTAAGAGTTCCCAAACTGTGACCTGTGCTAGTGGGGACCAAGTTTGGTTCCGCCCAGAGCAAGGCGGTCGGCCCTGCTCAAGAGCCAACTGACCGAGGACCGCCCCAGAGGGAACTAAGGGTAGTAGTGAGGACCAGGGCAAGGGGTCCGTGTATCTGGATTATGAGGCTGTGGGCCGGGGGCCCAGAGAAGGAACCCCAGCTAACATGGGGTGGGGATAAATGTGTTGCCGGCCAGATGCCCTGGGGCAAGGTGAGGAGGACAAGGGTGCTCCAGACTATGAGCCTGCGTCCGGGAGCCGTATGGTCTACCGGGAGTCTTGGTATGGAGAGGTAAGGCAGATATGAGGATTAGGCTTCCCCAACAGTTTGGGCAAGGCTGAAGAGAAAGAGATTTTGCAGGAGTTAAGTGTCAGAGTGGAGCCAGACTAGGCGAGAAGCCTGAAGAGGATTGGCTTTCTCGCTCTCCTTCTCCTCGTCTTTATACTTGTTTCTTTCTTTCTTTCTTTCTTTTTTTTTTTTGGGAGGGGCAGCCACCTGGGGGCGACTGCATTATCGGGACGCACGGAACGAACCTCTCCCGGATCCCCGGGAGGGCTTCCTGACGAGGTGCCTCCGGACCTGTCTGGTTCCGATCGGTCGGAGGCCTGTAGGGAGATGATTGGTAGTACCTGGGGAAGGAGGAAGAGCGGGAAGAACCTTGGCGAGAAGAGGGAGAGGAACCTCTGAAATCAGACCTCCTAGCAAGAGAAGGAGATATTTGCGCTTGTTGCGGGTCTCGGCCAGGAATGGGTCGAGAACCGGTCCAAATAGCTTCCCCCAGAGATGGGGCTGATGCTAGCTTAGCCTTGTTTTTTACGTCTGCCTGCCAGTGGCGGAGCCAGAGAAGGCGACGGGCAGTGACCTGGGACGAGATGGCCCTGGTGGAGAATTTTGCAGCCTGGAAGGTGGCGTCTGCAGAGAACTCGGCTGCGGCCAGGATCTTGGCAATATCCTGGTGCGCTCTGAGATTAGCTGCGGAGACGTGCTGCTTGAGCTGCTGAAGCCACTTGATGGAGGTTCTGGTGAAAAAGACGTGGCGTGGAGGCCCTGACCGCCCAGGCATCAGAGAGATGAGCGCGGCGCAGGGCCAGTTCAGCTCGTTTGTCCTCGGGCTGGAGAGCTTCGAGGACTCGCTGGGAGTTGAGCGGGAGGCCAGACCTACTACGGGCTCGTCCACAGGGGGATCGAGCAAGGTAGAGAACTGCGGTTCAAGATTGAAAAACCGCTTGTCCTGGGCGTTGGGAGGGGAGGAGGCCCCGAGGAGGCTAGCTGCCTTGAGACCATGTCAGAGAATATGGGTGGGACAGGAATCACTTCGGTTTCCACCACAGGCTGGGAGAAAATGGAGTCGGGAGGAACCCCGATGCCGCTGGGTTGGGTGGGGGGAGGGTTCAGGCCCGAGGTATTCCTGGCCTTGAACAGGAGGGACCTAAATAGATGTGGTTTAAACAGCCCCAGAAACGCGGCTGGCCTGGAGAGAGGCCCTCGTCCTCCGACATCTCCCCTTCTGGGGGGCCTGCTCCCGAGAGGAGTTCACTGTCTCGACAGACCCCACCGAGATCCTCCTCGTCCCCAAAGAGGGTAGGGTCCCCGAGTTCCTGGGCCTCCATCTCCTCCATCTCCAAGGGCAGGGTCAAGTCCCGTGGAGAGCTACCTGACCATGCGGTTGCTGATCCTCGAGCCTCGGGGCCTCAGGCCTAGGGGCCAGACCGGTCAGCTGCTGAAACTGTTGTGCTATCCCGTGCCGGATGGCCAGTTCCATCGCTCGTTTGAGATTTTCGGGATTTCCACCGTGGGGGTGGGTGAGGCTCCTCCGGGCGCAGACCTGCAGCAGCGGGGGAAGGTGGCCTCAGGGGCCTGTCCAGGCTGCGATGAAGAGGCAGAAGCAGGGGAGGAGGGAGGATGGGTGGAGGTAGAGGAGTGGGATTGGAAGGGTCCAGAGGCACAGAGCTTGACTCCTTAGAGCGTCTGTCAATCTCCTTTTCAAGGGCCCTGTGTCGCCTAAGGGCATCCCTTTGAGAGGCTTTGGATGTTTCCTGTGCTTGTTTGCGCAGGTGGTGAGACTTAGCCTTGGCCTTCAGGGAAGTGCCACGAGATGCATTGTCGTCTGCCATCTGGAGAGGAGAAAGGAGGAAAAGTTCTTGATTAACGTGAGGTGATTAACAAGGCTGGACACAGCCTAAGCAGGGGCCGGGAAACCCAGTACTGTTTCGCACCCCCTAGGTCAAGGGCAACAGAGGTGCTTTGCACGTTGTTGAGAAGTAGGGCCTAGCCCAGAAGCCAATTGCCAAAGATGGACGCCAAAACCACCCTGCCGGGCGGACCGGGGAAGGGGGATGGCGGAGCTGCTACCTCTCTTGCTGGGGAGAGACTGTGTAGCCAGTAGACTCCTATATCTAGAGGAGTACCAAGGCAGGATTGCAAGGTACCAGCAGGGATTTGGACATTCCAAGGATCTGCCCAGGAATCAAACACAATGCGGCCTGCAGGTAGGCCTCGAGCAGTGGCAGGCGTCCCTGGGCTACCAACCAAAAATTTTAAAGTAAAGTGCCATCACGGGTCCTCGGACAGTTGCATGTTTGGATGCGGCCTACGTAGAGGCCGGGGATCCTAGCGCACGTTTCGCACCCCCTTTGATCAAAAAAATTTTTGTATTTAAAATAGGAGGCTGTTGCACAGCAGGGCCTAGCCCAGAAGCCAATTAGCCAAAAGTTGAACGCCAGGCAGCTACCCCTGCCGGACGGACCGGGGAAGGGGATGGCAGAGCTGCTAACTCGCCTGCTGGGGAAGGGCTACAGAGCCAACTAGCCCTGGTTAGCCTGATAGAAACTAAGCGCAAACAGGCAAGGATATAGGCAGTCCGAGTCTGCCTATAAAACATTAAGAAAAACCCTGTTATAGGCCTCTGAAAAATGGCGCCCGGCCATGCGGCCACACACAAGATGGCGGCAACTCCTGCCACTCCCAAGATGGCTGACGCCACAGGGAGCCCAAAATGGAGGGCGCAATGACGAAGCAATCCCCAGCGGCGGCTATCACCCAGGAGAAGTTAAAAAGACCCGGAGGCCACAAAGAAGTACCTGGGAGAGGCAGGAAGCATCTCCCTGGGTTAGAGGGCGTTCGTGGGGAAACGGCCAAAGAACAAAACCAGGCAGGAAAGAAACGATGCAGCTTCGCACGGAGCGAAAAGGCAGCAATCGGGGGGCAGCGCTCGAAGCTCTGGATTCTCCCTTAAAAGGATAGTGAAACAATTCCCCTTAGAAGAAAAAGGCTCCCTAGGGAGCTCAAACCTCAGTTTCCTGCGCTGTCTGAGAGTCCAAGTTGATCAAAAGAAAAAGAAAACACGAGGTGCTAGAACGACCAGGAGCAAAAGGAAAACCAGCCTGACTGCCACGAGGCTGAGCAAAAAACTGGGGCGCGCCCGGAGGACCACGTGATGGTGAGAGGCGTGCCTCAATCTCAAGCTCAGCCTGTGAGAGCCGAGACTGGAGCTCCTCCCAACCTGGACACTCGAGACAGCTCTATGGAAAATTGCAGATTTGCTGTAAAAGTGTTAAGAAAGACCCTCTCACCAACGCCTACCATGTTAGAAGATCAAAGGTAGATTGTGTGGATGCAGTCACGAACCTCCTCCAGTTCCTTTCGTTATGGAGAAGGGTGCTTTGAGATATTTCTAAGACGTCACAGGTCCTGTGAAGTTCCCATCTTCCTGAGATCAAAGAAACGGGCCTCTTTCCAAGCAGCGGTTTAAAAAGATCTAACTGGCATTGATTTCTAAGTGATCTTAGGACAAAAGAACTGAATCTCTCCTCCTGGAAATAACGAGATTTCAAATTGCTTTAGTCGTGAGTACCCACGATCCCTATTTACATTTTCTGCAGGGTTAGTCATGCTGAAGAAAATATTCATTTACAGTCAGTCCTGAATTACAACCACAATTGAGTCCAAAATGTCTGTTGCTAAGCAAGAGAGTTGTGAGTTTTACGACCTTGCCACATTTTTTTAAGGGAATAGGTTCAGCGGATAAATTACCGTATTTGTTGCTGTATAAGAAGCTCTGGACCATAAGACACACATTAGCTTTAGAGGAGGAAAGCAGGGGAGGGCGGAATCTGTCTCTGCTCCCAGCATCCATCTGGTATTTATCCTGCAGCAAACGCTGGTAGTTGGTTGTTGTGGCTGTTGTGGCCTGCTGGTAGCCTGCGGAGACAGCACAAGAGTCGGACAGTGTGGAGGAACATGGGCCAATCTGGGAGTCTGGGGGGGGAGACTCGGACGAGAGTCCTGCATCCGATACAGAGATGGGGCCAGGGCCATCTGGGAGTTATGCGACGACTCTGGAGCCTCCAGAATCTGACAGCAGCGAGGCAGAGGAACAAGGGGAGCCTGTTCCCAGTGCGCGCAGGCGCAGAGCTGCCAGAAGGCAAGAACAGTTCAGACAAAAGGGGCAACTTGGGAGTAAAGCTTGAAGGTGATTGTTCCTCGCATAAGACATAAAGGAGGAGCAAAGGGACAGGAACCATCGCAGGAAGCAACTTTGTTCGCTCTGTTCGGATTAAACCTTGAAGCTCTCTGTGGACTTTGTACTCCACTTGACTTGTTTCAGTTAATTTGGCACTTTAGTTGTTGGCAGCAATTCAAAGAAGATAAAGGTGGGTGCTTATCTTGAGAGACTGTTTTGGGACTCATTACGGGCTGGGAATGAACATAATTCCCAGCCGTTGAAATAAAAAGAGGGTTGTTTGGACTAAGTGTGTGTATAATTACAGTCTCAGGAAGCCTTGGTCAGAACACTGGTCAGCTTCAGCATATTATTGCAGCCTCAGCATGTGGTTCGTCAGGGCTCCGCTCCATTGCACCCACCACTGGTCAACTGAGCTGAGCTGCCACCGGCGGGGAACACTGGAGCCTTCGCTGCCAAGCAGCTGATTGGTGGTTGGATCAGCCTCCTGGAATTCTGTTGGTCAGCTGTTCTATGTGGCGGGGATCAGAATACGGCTTATTGCCACCAGTTTGCTGCCGCCGGCTATTTGGTGTCGACCGATCACTGCTGCCCGTTCAATGGCAAACGGGCGGCAGCAATCGGCAGTGACTGGTGATCTTCGCCATCTAGAACAGCTGATTGTTGGTATCGTGGGAGGCCGATCCAACCGCCAATCAGCTGCTTGGCAGCAAAGGCTCCAGCGTTCCCCGGCAGCAGCGCACCAGCCCCCCTCCCTCCCACCGCAATATTCGCTCTTTAAGACGCACAGACATTTTCACCCACTTTTTTGGGGGGAGTGTGTCTTATAGTGTGAAAAATACAGTAGTAACCACGTTAAGTGAATCTGGCTTCCCCATTGACTTGTCTTCAGAATGGATCACGTGACCTTGGGAAACAGCAATGGTCATAAATATGAACCAGTTGCCAAGCATCTGAATTTTGATCGCATCGTCACAGTTAGAGTGGGTCAAATTTTTCAACTTTTCACCTTCCAAACATCAGGGGTGCTCAAAAGGTTCTGACATACTTTGTGGATTGTAAAGATATTTGGGTTAAACTATAATGTAATTTACTCATGCTTGGTAAGTAACTACATATACATAGTAACTTTTTAACATTTAGTTTCATTTGGGGATGCTACAACCGTTGTAACTGAAAAACGGTCATAAGTCTCATTTTTCAGTGCCATTGTAACTTTGAATGGTTACTGAACAAACTGTTGTAAGTTGAGAATTACCTATATTTGATTTATTTACCATGCCTCTTCCAACTCTGTTATTCTGTTATATTGATGACCGTGTCTCACACTTATGACTCATGTTCATGAGATCAATATTCAAACATGGCAGCTGACTCAGATTTATGACTGTTGTAGTATCCCCAGGATCGTGTAAACCCTCTTTTTGCAACCTTCCGACAAGCCTAGTCAACGGGGAAATCAGTTTTACTTAACAGCTGTGTTATTAACTTAACACCTGTAGCAATTCCCTGAACAACCAGGGCAAGAAAGTTCATAAAATGGGGCAACACTCACTTAGTGACGGGAGTGTTGGGCTCCACTGGTCATAAGTCGAGGACTGCCTGTAAAATAATCCAGTTGATTTTGGGGACGAGAACCGCAGTGGTAAAATGCTACCGGTTAGGCCCGGTTTGGCCCAACCGGTAGCAAAAATTGCTATCGGTTCGGCCCAACCAGTAGTAAAAAAAAGCTCTGATGATCAGCTATGAGGAGAAAGAAGGGGAAAGCTCAGGATCGGCCCTCCCACTCGCCCTTTTTTCTGTTCTTTATCCTCTCAGTGTCAACTCATAAAATATTTCTATGGTCTTTTTAGCGTTGCCAGCGGGAAGGCGGGGGGGGAGAGCAGCGAGCAGCTCGCATTCCATAAATGTTTTCAAAGATAGTTTCTAGGTGATGGAAGTTTCTGCCGCAACAAAATCAAACTGGAGAGTATGATTGATGACTCTTGGCTATGGATGTGTCCCATTGGAGAATATGAATTATAATGCACCCAGCGGATGGGCGGGAAACCAGGGTCAAGGCTGACAATGAATCACCCTTGTCTCAGAGTCAGCTACACCCAGGCAGCGCCAGCATGTTTACTCCTAATAAATCATCTTTTAAGTTTTGGAAGTTCGGCTAGAGACTCATGATTGAAATGGGGGTGACTGCTGGAGCCCTGACACCCAGCTGATCGGCATGGCAGAGCCTCAGCTGGTGGTTTGGAAAGCTGCGTGTGCACGATCAACGAACTGGTTAGGGAAACTGGTAGAATCCCACCCCTGGAGCGGAGATGGAACCGCTGACTCTTCAAAGAGATTCATGGTCTGTTTGTCTTTGGTTACTCGAGCTTCGTCTTGTCGGAGTGAATCTCTGCAGGGCATTTGGTAAACATGGTTTCAAATGACAGCTCCAATTTCTTTCGCAGGGATTTGTAAACCGTGATCAGCTGCCGTAGGAGTGACACCTGCAAAAACCCATTTTTTTTTGCATGACTCACAAAATCCAACGCCTGAGTATGTGAATAGTGAAACCTCACTTTGTCAACCCAGGAGGCTGTTTATCCCGACACAAAGACCAATTCAATTCATTTCTTTATGTTACGTCTGCGCGTACCAATTTACTTTTGATTGCTGTCTTGTGATTCACGCATTACGCTAAGTTGTTATTTGCTTTATTGGGATTTATTGAATGATATAGTCACTACAGATTAAAAAGAGTTGGAAGGGACCTCGTAGGTCATCTAGTCCAAGCCCCTGCCCAAGTAAGGAAACCCGACATCATTTCTGACAAATGGCAGTCCAGTCTCTTCTTGAAAGCCTCCAGTGATGAAGCTCCCACAACTTCCGAAGGCAACTTCTGTTCTGTAGGTTGATTGTCCTCACTTTCAGAAAATTTCTCCTTATTTCTATGTTGAATCCATCCATTATTCCTTGTTTGGCGTTTGGGTGCTTTGGAAAATAGCTTGACCCCCTTCCTCCTCTCTGTGGCAGCCCCTCAAATATTGGAAGGCTGCTATCATGTCTCCCCTGGTCCTTCTCTTCCCTAGACTAGCCAGGCCCAGTTCCTGCAACCGTTCATCGTATGTTTTTTTCGCCTGTCCCCTAATCATCTTGGTTGCTCTTCTCTGCACCTTTTCTAGAGTTTATGCAGTTAGTTTAGAAACTGTCATTGGATGATTCATGAATCAGACTAGTCTTGGGGTTATTTTCCCACTTTGGAATGAGGTGTCAAATTTGATGGGGTCTTTTATACCCTTTTTTTTTCTTTTTAATCAGTGATGGCATTAGGAAAATAACTATTGCTTTGCTGAGTATATTATCATACAGTTGGAAGAACTCTTTTAGAGCATCAAGCCAATCATCTAATAAGTTGCAGGTATCCAAATTGAGCAATAGAAGAAAATGTTTGCTGATGTGGTATTTGAATATTTGATAGCACCGAGTACATAATTTGGTAATGAAACATCTGCGAGAAAACAGCCAAGGACAGGATCCCACAAATCCAAATTCTCTCACTGTATTTCAATCAGGAAGTATTAATGACTACTCCTTAGGTGTGTTTTTATCTACTGTGCCTCATCTTAAACATCATCCTATCCAACCCACATTTAAATAACTTGTTGTTCAGAATATCTTAAGATGCCTGGCTAAAATCGAGCTATATTACACCTACAGTGTTCCCATAATCAACTAAGTCAGCTGATCAGCCTGGTATTCCATGATAACCTCTGATGATTACTGCTATTGTCAGGAAGAACACAAAGATCAGGGCTCCAATAATACATGCCCATTCAAATCATAAGTCTCTAGCCACATCTCTCCGAGTAAAAAAAAAAAAAGATTTATGAGGAGTGAACATGTCGGCGTTACCTGGGTGCAGCCAACGCTAAAATACATCATTCATTTCCTCCTTGACCCCGGTCTTCTCCCCACCTCCTGGATGTATATTCTCCAATGGGACACATCCATAGCCAAGAGTGTTCAAACATGCTCTCCAGTAATAATCTTGTGCGCCAACAACTTCGGCTGCCTAGCAGTTATCTGAAGCATTTAAGAAATGCATTATTTTCCCCACTCTCTTTCTGCTGGCATCTAAAAAGATCAAAGAAGTATTTTTTAGTTGACAGATATATACAGGTAGTCCTCGATTTACAAATTCATTTAGTGACCATTCAAAGTTACAACGGCACTGAAAAAAGCGACTTACGACCGTTTTTCACAGTTACAACCTTTGCAACATCCCCATGATCATGTGATCAGAATTCAGATGCTTGGCAATTGGTGCATACTTATGACCGTTGCTGTTTTCCAAGGTCATGTGATTCCCAAAGTCGATGGGAAAGCCAGGTTCACTTAACAACCGGGTTTGCTAACTTTATCAACTGCAGTGATTCACATAACAACCAGGGCAAGAAAGGTCATGAAATGGGGCAAAACTCACTTAACAAATGTCTCACTTCATGGCAGAACTGTTGAGCTCAGTTACCGTCGTAAACTGAGGACTAACTGTATTTGCGTATCATTTTCAAAAAAGAATGTTACCTTTTAAGCCAGTACCTAATTCTTAACTCAAGAATTACTTACTACAGAACCTAGAATAATAGTGTTGAAAGGGATCTTGGAGATCTTCTAGCCCAACCCCCTGCTCTTGCAGGAGACCCTATACCCTTTCAGACAATTGGTTATCCAATCTCTTAAAATCCACCAGTAATGACGCACCCACAGCTTCTAGATACAGGAAGTCCTCAATTAATGACTGCTCCTTTCAGCGACCATTCAGAGTTGCGGCGGTGCTGAATGAGTAACATTTACAACCAGTCCTTGGAGTTGTAACTCGAGGACTGCCTGTAGTAAAGATCTCTCTCGTTCACCTTGCAATCCTTCAATATCTCAGCTCAAATCTTCATTCAGGACAAAAATCCGGTTTTCAGCAACCACTTTTAGGTGACAAGCCGTTCCTTGTACAAAGAGTAATTAGAACTCCTACTCAAGCCAGGGAGAAGGTTACCTGGGGACAAATCTCTCTGCCCATGGAGTCCAGTGAAACTAATGGGCTCCTCAAAGGTCCTTGTGACATCCTTGTGGTTCCTATTTAAGGAGGCACTTAAAATCCTTTTTTGGTCTCTGCAGATCACGAACAAGTAAACATATCTTTTGAAAAAGCCATTGTACGTTTCGGATAAGATTGACCTTTCTGAAGGAAGGTTTTTTAAAAAAGTTCTTTTATTTCGGTGATTCTTTTTCACTTTTAAAAAACCGTTCTGTTAAGTCAAGGATCACTTGCAGACAGTAAAATCTTCCATGTATTAAAGTTGGTTTGATATGGATTCAAAAAAATAACAAACCAGTAAAGTCATCCTGTATTAAATTTGCTTTGATATTTTTTTGAATCTATATCAAACCAACTTCAATGTAGAGAAAGGCAGATTCACTCAAGAGTCATGTGACTAACTTTACAGCTGCACTGATTCACTTAACTACGGCAAGAAAGGTCACAAAATGGGGCAAAACTCCCTTAAATGTCTCGCTTAGAGACAGAAATATCAGGCTGAATTGTGGTCGTAAGTCGAGGACTACCTATATTTCCATTGATATAATCGTAAACTCTTCGGTTCAAAAACACATTTTTTCCCCCAGGAAAATTAGCCGAGTTAAATCTTAGCTTTCAGGAACAAGAAAAAGGACCCAGCTGGCTGCAGAGATTAGATCTTCCATTTTTTAGTGGACTTCCTCTGTTGATTAAATTAAATGAAATTAAAAGGAACTGGGTTAAATAGCAGATTTGTGCAAAAAGTTGTCGCCCTGCCAAGTCACTTTGCCCAACCGACTAACAAAGGATTCTTGGTCAGTTTGGCATCCTGTTAAAACTTTCCGGTTGGAAGGCTTAAAAAAAAAAAAATTAGGTAATGAGCAATAACTTCCCTGGAAAGATTATTTTTAAAATCCAGCGGTTATAGGTTTTAGGGTAGCATCTCAACCTGTCCTGTTCCTAGTCTGAATATTATTATTGTGTTAGAAAGAAAATCCACCTGGGTTCAGTTCCAAATTGGGAGAAAGACGCTGGAAACAAAATGGAGGCTGGAGGTTGATTGGAAAGAAGGCTCATTTATTGGCGGACAGAACCACCAGGGTTTGTGTTCTGGGGCAGCTGACTACTGGCTTGGTTTTACCTGGGATTTTTATACAGGTTGTTTTTTTTTTACAGCATTGTGTAATTTGGAGGCTTGCCTTGTGTGTTTTTATTATTTGATTGGTTTTTTTTTAAATTTAACCTTTATTGAAGTTTGAAATATTAAAATACAAGTAAATCTAAAAATAACTTTTTACAAATCTCAATTTTCTTTGACAGTACTAAAAAATCGTAGTTTTATATTTTACATTTCCACACATTCCTAATTATTCATATACATATTTATATTTTCTTCTGATCTATACATTTCTTATTCCTATTTATCCATTAATATCTAATATTTTCCCAAACTCTGTAATATTTCGAGTCTTCCTTGTCTTATTTGATTGGTTTTTATTTGTTTTGCAAAGTGATGGCTCTTAATTATTACTTCCTTAGTCCTAACCCTGTTGGGTATGTGTAAATTGATTTTTATCCTGTTATATCTATTGCCTCTAGCCTGCCTTTTATTTAATGGACAGGTATTATTTTCACTTTTCTCGGTATCCTGTCCTTTATCCCATCTACCCTGGAGCTGAAGTTCTTTTGTCTTGGGACAGAGTGGATTTGATCAAGTCCTAATTAAATCACTAGTAAAAAGGCTTGGTTTAAATAAATTCGATTTAAATCATACTGCAGAATATATACAGCCTCGTGCTACATAACTAAGCTCCATTTCATGCTGAATCAACTAAATTATTAATGTATCTCTAATAGAAAAGTATCTTTAGATGGATTTTTATTCCAAAAGCATTTTATTAAAATAAATTTGATATTTTTTTAAAAAAAAATGATTTAAATTTAAAAAAATCCAATTTATTTGCTTCCAGATTTTATTATTATTATTATTTTTAATTATTGATTTTTATCCACTCTGTCTTGAGAATAGACTGACCCAATCTAAGAAGAAATTTCCTGACAATTAGAACAATTAACCATTAGAACAACTTGCCTTCAGAAGTTTGTTTGTTTATTTATTGATTTGATTTGATTTGATTTGTCAATCACTTACAAGATAATAGGTATAAGTATGTACGTAGTTATAAATACATGAAATGAGTACATATAAGAAAAATAAAAGAAAAAATAGGACAGGGACGGTAGGCACGTTGGTGCACTTATACACACCCCCTACAGACCTCTTAGGAAAGGGGTGAGGTCAATAGTAGACAGTCTAAGGTTAAAGTTTTTGGGGTTTGGGGAAAAAACCACAGAGTTAGGTAGAATATTCCAAACATTGACCACTCTGTTGCTGAAGTCGTATTTTCTGCAATCAAGTTTGGTGCGGTTAACTTTGAGTTTGTATCTGTTGTGTGCTCTTGTGGTGTTATGGTTGAAGCTGAAATATTCATTGACAGGTAAGTCATTGCAATGTATGATTTTTTTTATATGTATGATTTTTCATAAAATCATAAAATTGATAAAATCATAAAATACAAAAATCATAAAATTGATTTCACAAAAATCAATGTATGATTTTTATGAAAGTTGTGAGTGCTTCAACCCTGGAAGTTTTTTAAGAAGGGATTGGACAACCATTCGTCTGAAATGGTATAGGGTTTCCTGTTTGAGCAGGGGGTTGGACTAGAAGACCTTTAAGGGTACCTTCCAACTCTGTTATTCTATTCTGATTTAATCTTTCTTAATGGGCACAACATATCTGCTGGGGGCTATTAAGAAAGTGTGAGTCTGCTTTTTGTCTTGAGCATGTTTCTCCATTTCTCCCTTTGGGGAAATAAAATTTTTGGCCTTTTTTAATATAGGATCCAATCTGGGTCGGTCTTTGGGATCGGAAGTTTCGTCTTCCATCTTTGAAGTACGATCGTAACAGAGCCTTCCCATTTACAGTGGGAAAAACAGTCATAAAGTCACTTTTTTTCAGGGCCAGCGTCAAATCCAAAGTCACTAAATGAAATGCTTGTAAGTTTGAGGACTGAGCTGTTTGAAGATTCTGTTCGGCGGATGTAGAATTTCAACCTGTCTCCTTTCCAGGTGTGGCTGGTGCAGTGTGACTTGGGAAAGTGCCAAGGATGGAAATCCAAGAACGGAGATGAAATTATTTGGCACAGCATTGTGCTATATCGGACACCATTCTGGAAATCTGTTCTAATTTTGGTAAGTCACTCAAGTGCTGAAGGATGATGGGGTTGGGATTGTCACAAACTGAGGGGAGCTGTTTTATTTGTGACGCCAGCCCAGTCTTCTTCTGCTGGAGACGTTTTCAATTTCCATCCATCGTTAAATTCATCCGTTGCTTGTTGTTTTTCATGGATTTGGGATTTTCCCGGTATTGGGAGAAATATCCATCTGGATTCAGTTTAAAGTGGGGAGAAGGACATTAGAAACATGGAGCCTGATAGGAAAGATGATTTATTGATGGACAGGACTACATAGGTTTGAAGTCCTGGGCAGCTGACCACATGGAGCGGAGAGTGAGGGTTATTTATACCTTCTCCTGGGCCTTTCCCTTGAGCTTCCTGTTCCTGTGGCAAGAGCATGTTTCTATTGGCTGTAGTCAGACTCCCATGGGGTCATGTGGAGTCATGTTTGTCTGAGTCAAGTTTGGTTGAACCTTGGGCTGATGCAATGTCCCCAGGTGATTTTGTAATGCCGTGAGCCCTGCTGCTAGATAACCCTATAATGTCCTAGAGCAGGCTTGTCCAAACTTTCACCTTCCCTGGGCCACATTAGAAGATGAAAATTTGGTTTGGGCCGCACATAAAATAAAATAACAGTAACGATGCCTGATCATCCAAAAAAACCATAGAAAACATTTTTTTCATAAGATATAAAAAATAGTCAACCAGGGAGAAAGGAACGCGGGGGGAGCTTGCCCGCCTCGCGCCTACCTCTCCTCCTGCAAATGGCCCGGCTGGATGCGGCAGGACTGGAAGGCAAGGACCAGGAGGCTCGGTGCAGCAGCAGCGGCGGGGCAGAAGCCGCTAAAACAGCTCTGGCGGCAGCAGCAACAGCAGGAGGTGGCGGAGTGGGACTCTTGGCCTGCGGCTGCCTCAGCACGAGGAGCACTTTGACGGCACCCGCCTTTTCTGTTGCTGCATGGCGTGGCACTCGCCCCGCCTCGCGCCTGCCTCTCCTCCTCCTCGCTGGCTCGTCCTCTTGCACGAAGGTTGGGGTGGGCACTGGGCTGCATTACGAGCCGACCTGGGCCACATGCGGCCCGCGGCAAGCGGGTTGGACAAGCCTGTCCTAGAGGATCATGTCTTAATCGCATCACCCTGGAGCTGAAGATCTTTTGTTTTGTAGGTAGACTGGCCCGGTCCTTCTCAAATGGCATCAAATATCTGCTGGGGCAGGGTGTTGAAGTTCTGAGTTTTTGTCTTTAGAAACATGTTTCTCCTTTAGGGAAAATACAATATTCTGCCCTTTTAATATTTCCTAAATATTCTTCTAGGAGAGGGGTAAGTTCCCTCACCATTAATAAAAGTGCGGAGAGTGAATTTGGTGTCCCTTGTTCTGAGTTTTTGTGATACGAGAATGGAAAGAGAATTTCAACTGAATGGATGAAATGTTGGCCAGTTTGTTCGAGAAAGGAAATGACACCACAAGGAGAGGCAGGAAGATATGCTTCCTGTAGGCAGCTGCTCCCACCAAAATGTATAGGAAGTCCCCGACTTATAACCGTTCATTTAGTGACTGTCCAAAAGTTACCACGGCGCCCCCAAAAAGTAACTTAAAATTGTTGTCCAGGACCATTCCAGAATGGGAGTGGGATTTTTGAAGAGGAGGAGGAGGATTGTAAGGTCTTCAGTGCTGTCTGAGCTTGGTTGTTTTCTTGAAGACATTTCATTACCCAACTTGGTAACATCATCAGTGCTATGAAGGAGTGGGGTTTGCGGAGAGGAGGAGGAGGACTGTGAGGTCCATGGTCCTCTGAGGTTTGTAGTTTTCTTGCAGATGTTCCATCACCCAGCACTGATGATGTTGTCTAGTTGGGTCATGAATCGTCTGTAAGAAAACAACCAAGCTCTGAGCACCTCACAATATTTGATAGTTCTACCCCAAATCTGTAGTTGGAAGGTAGAAAAACACACCATTGCTCCCTACACAGGGATAAAAGGAGAAAATCCAGATTTGCTTAATTTAAAGAATGAAAAAGCACGGTGCCCATCTGTGTCCTTAACCATGAATGGATGGGTTTGAGAACTTAAACTGGGTTCCATGGAGGAAGGGGGCTTGCTCCAGTGCAGGGGTGTCAAATTCAAAGTCCGTGGGCTGGATCCAGTCCATGGGGTGCTTAAATCCATCCCATGGGGCCGGATTGGAAATATCAAAGGACTTTCCCGTGGTGGCCAAAAGAGGCTTCGTGCAGCCCCCCTGCGCCTCGTTTTCACCCTCCATGGTCTCTTGCAGCATTCCTGCCAGCTGAAACCATGCCATAAATGGACTAAAAAATGGGCCAAAAATAGACTGAAAATTGGGCCAAAACATCAGAGAAATGGGCTCAGAACAGGCCAAAAAACAGGGTGAAAATATCCAAAATATCCAAGACCTGGGCCCAAAACGGGCTGAAAAATGAAGCCAAAACAGGCCAAAAAATGGGCCCAAAATGGTTTGAAAAATGAATCCAAAATAAGTGAAAAAATGGGTCCAAAACAGGCTGAAAAATGAATCCAAAACAGGTCAAAAATAGGCCGAAAATGGGCCCAAAACAGGTTGAAAAACAGGCTGAAAATGCACCCAAAATAGGCTAAAATGGGTTCAAAACAGGCCAAAAATGGGCCAAACGACAGATTCAAAATGTCCCCCAAATGGGATGAAAAATGGGCCAAAACATCTAAAAAATGGCTCCAAAACAGGGCAAAAATGGGCTGAAATTGGGCTCAAAACATCCAAAAACTGGGCCAAAAACGGGCTGAAAAATGAATCCAAAACAGGCCAAAAATGGGCCAAAACATCAAAAAATGGCCCAAAACAGGCCCAAAACACATCGAAAAATAGCCATTTTGGGGCCGGCAGAGTGCTGCAGGAGGCATCCAGCCCACCCCCGGCCTGCAGTGGAGAACTACAATACTGATCCAGCCCTCCAAGGAATCCAGTTTGACACCCCTGCTCCAGTACATCAGGAAAGCCCGAGGGATGTGGGGTTGAAGGCCACATTTTCAGGTTGTGGGGGGAAGAGAACAGAGAAGCAGATCCTTGGAAGAAATGAGAAGGACCACCCTGGTTTTGTTGGGCCATCTCCATTTCAAAGCCAGCTCTTCAACCACATCAGAAGGCCTTGAAAGTGGAGGAGAACCTCTTGGGTTGGGAAATTGGGTTAGCAAAATGAGTCCCTCGTGGACCCAGTAGCTTTAAATGCTTCCATGTGACCCGCGATGGATTTGGGGAGATCTGTTCCTCCCGGTGAAGCTTTGGAAGAAAGCTTCAGGTTCTGGAAGGTGTCCAGGATGCTTGATGGTCCACCTCAGGCTAATTGACATGCCTGATGGGGACATCCCAAGACTAGGAGTTGACCTTCCCTGTGTGATGACCCGGGGCGTGGCACAAAGGCAACACAGTCAGATAAACAATAAGAGTCATTTTATTATCTCCAATATCCAGGTTACTTTCAGGCTGGAGAAAACCTCTCCCAGGGACAGTCTTTGACTGTAGAAAATTCAGTCCAAAACAAGGTACACACAAACTGTAACTTAAAATCCAAACAAACCAAACTGAAGTAATTAGCTTGCCAGGGCAGGAGAAGGAATTTCAGACTTGAAAGCACAGTTGGGAAGACACCAGGAACAGATAAGCCATGTCAATGCAAGATAAGGTCACGTTTGCTCCCAAGAGTTTGGTGCACACAGCTTGCCTTTTTTATACACTCTCTTCCCAGCTGCAGCTAATGAAGGGAATCAGGGCCCTTTCCTCCCCTGTAAGCCACACAACCCACGTTGCTCCCTTCTCCATTCCCTGCATGCGCTAGGATGACGAGGGGGTGGGCCTGGGTCTTCCTCTGAACTCCCTGTCCCTTGTTCTACCTCCTCCCTGTTCTGCCCAGCTGGACTTTGCCCTTCCCCAGTTTCCTCCACAGCCAAGGGAGCCACACTCCCACTTCCTGTCAGCTGTTCAGCCTTCTCCCCCAAGTCAGATTCCGACAGGGGCATGACACCCTGGTTTCTTCTCCCAGTTTTGGTTTGGGGGTGTTTGGGGTGTGGACTTTGTTGATGGCCTTCCAAAGCTCTTTTTGACCCTATGTGAATCTTCCATCTTTCCTCTGGTGGTGTCCTTCAGATCTACAGGTATTCCTCGACGTATGACCACAATCGAGCCCAAACTCGCTGTTGCTAAGCAAGACACTTGTTAAGTGAGTTCTGCCCCATTTCTTGCCACCGTTAAGTGAATCACTGCACTTGTTAAATTAAGAACCCGGTTGTTAAGTGAATCTGGTTTCCCCGTTGATTTTCCTGGTCAGAAGGTCGCAAAAGGAGCCATGTGACCCTGGAACGCTGCAAGCGTCATAAATAAGTTGCCAAGCGGCCAAATTTTGATCACGTGACCTTGGGGATGCGGCAGCGGTCTTAAGTGTTCTCATCTGGGTTGTATTCTTTTTCTAGTTTTCTACCTATTACAGGTAGTCCTCGACTTACAACCGTTCATTTGGTGACCGTTCAAAGTTACAACAGCATTGAAAAAAGTGACTTGTGACCATTTTTCACACTTAACGACCGTTGCAGCATTCCCCCCCGTGGTCACGAGATCAGAATTTGGATCCTGGCAACTGTCTCATATTTATGACGGTTTCAGGTCATGTGATCCCCTTTTGGAACCTTCTGAAAAGCAGAGCCACTGGGGAAGCCAGATTCATTTAACAACCGTGGGACTAACTTAACAAATGTAGCAATTCATTTAACAACAGTGCCAAGAAAGGTCACACAATGGGAATGTGACTCCTGTAACTCTCTTGCTTAGCAGAGATTTTGGGCTTCATTGTGGTCGTACACAGAGGGCTACCCCTAGTTTGCTAATGGGTTACTCTAGGTTTTAATTGCGTTATTTTACTTTTCATGGAGATGTTTAGCTCTCGAGATACTATTTGTATTTATATTAATTCTGGGTGTTTGCAAACTCTAAATCCTCCTAAGGTGTTTCTTTAAATATACGCATGGTTGTCTTCAATTTGTTTTGGTTCTAAATACTGGTTTTTAGTCAGGGGACAGTTGAGCCATGAACGAATTTGGCGAAGTAGAATTTTGCAACCGTCGTGTTTTTCTTTTAATCTACACCACACCTTCGTGAAGGTGTGTAATGAAGACCCATTGCTGCTTGTTATTAAAGTCTGTCTCCTTTAGATTCCAACCGAGATCCTGTAGGACAGCTTCAAATGTTAACTCAGTGTCCTTGCTTCGTGTTGCCCTGCGGGACTTAAAGCTCTTGTATCAACTTTTGGAGAACATCAAGATTTCAACCCAGCTTAACTCAGTAACCCTAACTCAGTACTTTTCTTAGATCAGGAGTCCCCAATCCCTAGTTCTGATCCAGCTCCCCAAAAATGACAAACCCCCTGACGTGAACTCAAAAGATTCCTTTATTAGGAGCGCTGGCAGCCTTGGCAAAAAGTTTATCTTGCAGGCTAACCAAGTCCGTCCAGCTGGAAGATGAATAGTTGCCACATCTATTCATCTCCGCCCCCTGCTTTTTATGCCCAGAGCAAGGCGAGGCTTCGTTAGCAGTGCTGGCTCTTCTGTCCCAAGGACCGGCCCATAGATTTCCACTGCTCTCCTCTCCTCTGCCTTCTCTGCATCTGTGTATCAGGCCCTGGACCCAGCTGTTCCACCTCTTCCTCATCAGCCACCTCCAGAGCTGGGGGCTGTTGACTCTTCATCTGAGGGCTGACGGATGGTCCCGGTACCACCTCTGTCTCTCTCTTTGTGTCAGCTCCATGGGTGGATAGATAAGAGAGGTGTTAGTTGGATGGATGGAGAAAGGAAAGGAAAGGCAGATACGAAAGATAAGGAATAGGTAGGGAGGAGGGAAGGAATGAAGGGGAGAAGGAGGGGAGGGAGGGAGGGAAGCAGGAAGACAGGCAGGAAGGAATGAAAAGGAGGGAGGGAAAGGCAACGGAGAAATAGAGGAGGGAAGGATGGAGGGAAGGAAGGAAGGAAGGATGGACAACCCTTGGAATCAGATCATTGCACACCTGGAGTAAAGATTGGAAGGTCACACGGAGAGCCGTGGAGTGAACTGAGTTGACCTGGTGAGCCAGAGGCTGGAGATCTTGCTGGAGATCTTGAGGTCGAAATTGTGCAAGGTCTCGTTTGGCTTCCGCGTTGGAGCTGGTGCCAGATGCAGGTGCAACCTTCTCATACCTGTGCTGGTCATGGCCTTGCCCTGGAGTGTATAAAGTACCCAGGTTTTCTCCATGACTCCCTCACAAACTCTCTCTCTCTCTCTCTCTCTCTCTCTTTCTTTCTTTCCCCCTCCCTCCCTCCCTTCCACAGTTGCAGGTTTGCAATTTTCTCATGCTTAAAACTTTTATTTTCGTTGGCTGCCGTCAAGTCAGTGGTCCAGATGTTACGGTGTTGCTATTAACCTCCACACAGAAATACCGATAACATAGATAGTCCTCGACTTCTGACTGGCAATTGAGCCCAGAATTCCTGTTGCTAAGAGAGAGAGTTGTAAAATGAGGAATTTACCTCATTTGACGGTTGTTAACTGAATCAGTCCAGCTGTTGCCTTTGTAACCCGGTTGTTAAGTGAATCTGGTTTCCCTATGAACTTTGCTTGTCAGAAGGTTGCAACAGAAGATCACATGATCCCGGGACTCTGAGACCGTCATAAATATTAGTCCGCTGTCAAGCATCCGAATGTAAATCACACGACCACGGGGATGCTGAAGCGGTCATAGGTGTGCAAAATCGTCATAAATTGTTACTTTTTTTCTGTGCCGTTGTAACTTTGAAGGGTCATTAAATGAACTGTTCCAAAATGAGGACTTCCTGTACTGTAAGTAACTTCTCAGTCAGATCAAGAGTCACCTCAGGTCACTCTTTAACTGATCCAAATCTAGATGCTACCTTCAAGATGTTGAAAATTTAAGAGACTTTGTTTACTAGGAAAGAGATGGTATCGGGGTTAATATAAGATCATTATCTTCTTTTAACAAATCTATAATCACTTGTGGGTTGGAGTCTGGGCAACTGAATGGAGCTAGCAGAGTTTTTACTGGCCGGATGCCCTTCTGTTGCCAATGAGGAGTTTTGTTCAGCAGATATATTCTCAGCGTGCCCAGAAAGAGAATTATCTGCCTCTACCTAGGATCAAACTCACAGACTTCTGATTGTGAGGCAAGAGCTGCACCTCTGGCCACCCCACCATTTCGTGGTTAATATAGGATCCCAAGATTAAATCTAGTTCTACTGCTCTGCCTTAAATTTTACTGTTTCTTTCACCAGTTTTGCTGTTCTTTGTTTCGGGAATATTTTTCTTGTTGATCTTGTTGAATATTTTTCTTCGTGCTGATCTTGGACTGTCATACAGGTAGTCCTTGACTTACAACAGTTCATTTAATGACCATTTGCAGTTAACAACAGCACTGAAAAAGTGTCCTACAACTGTTTTCCACACTTAGGACCGTTTCTGCCTCCCCGGGGTCACGTGATCCAAATTCGGACACTTGGCAATGGTTTCGTATTTAGGACGGTTGCAGCGTCCCGGGGTCATGCGGTCCCCCTTTGCGACCTTCTGACAAGCTACGGAGAAGCCAGATTCACTTAACAAGCTGTGTTACTAATTTAAGAACCGTGGTCATTTGCTTAATGGTGGCAAGAAAGGCCGTAAAAATGGGGCAAAGTTCGCTTAACAGCCGATTCATTTAACAACAGGAATTTGTAACAATTGTGGTCGGAAGTCGAGGACTTCCTGTAGCTAACTTTCCAAGTTTTAAGGTCCTTCTCTTTTGACTCCTCTCCTTGGCGATTTTAGGTGACTGCAGAGTCTGTGTGAAATAAAAAATGGTGTGATGACCCAGGGCATGGCACAAAGACAACACAGTCAGATAGTCAGTAGGAGTCCTTTTATTATCTCCAACTTTGCCCCCAATGTCCAGGTTACCTTCTGACTGGAGAAAAACTCTCCCAGGAACAGTCTTTGACTGCAGAAAATTAAGTCCAAAACATGGTCAACACAAACTGTAACTTAAAGTCCAAACAAGTCAAACTGAAGTAATTAGTTTGGCAGAGCAAGAGCAAGAATTTCAGACTTGAACGCATGGCAAAACTCACATGGTTGGGAAGATGCCAGGACCACAGATAAGCCATGACAACACAAGATAAAGTCATGTTTGCTCCCAACAGCCTGCCGCACACAGCCTGCCTTTCTTATCTTCCATGTCTTCCATGCTGTGACTAATGAAGGTAATCAGGGCCCTTTCCTCCCCCGTAAGCCATGCAACCCACGCTGCTCTCTTCTCCCTTCCTCCCTGCTTGCCCTCTGCTCTGCCCAGCTGGATTTGGCCCTTTCCTAGCCTCCTCCACAGCCAATGGAGCCACACTTAGATTCCCTGTCAGCTGTCCGGCTCCCTCCTCAGATTCAGACTCTGAAAGGGGCATGACAAATGGTTTACAGCTGTGGTGATACATATGTTATTTCTGCTGCCATGGTATCTTCCAGATACATTGTGATTGTAACCTTCCGGCCCCCATAACACATCTGGAGGACAACAGCTTTATTGTTTCCATTCTCTTAAAAATCCAGCGCTTCCTTATTTTAATTTTCAGATTAATCCCTCGGGTGAGCTTAACATTCAGAATTCATTTTAACTGCTCTACTGGTGGGAGGCCACCAGTGAAGCAAAGGAGAATTTTGTGTATTGAACTGTTTAACGCCAGCCCAGCTGTTTTTTGGATGCAAACTATAGGGAATTATTTTCCCAAGATTTTCTGACACATCCAAACATTAGATGAGAATATTGGTAGCTCAGGATTGAACCGAGAGGGTTCTTAGTTCTCTCTGAGCTGGGTGGTTTTCTTGCAAATGTTTCTTTACCCAACGGGAGTAACAAAAGCCGGGCACTCAGACAAATCAGCCATCAACTGGCACATAGAAATGAACAATGTTTACATACCATTTAAAAGAAACAATCAAAAAGACCTCTCCTGCACTCAACACCCACGTAAGCAGAGGTTAACACCAAGATTAATACTAGGCCAGCAGTGAAGAAGTAAATAATACTCCAGTTGAGGAACTACTAACTCACACAAACAAACTCACAGTAAACAACAGCTTAATCAAAGAGAACACTCCCTCCCACGCCGACAGGGTGAGCCACTAGTGTTTAAGGAGAGCAAACCCCACTCCTTTCTAGCCCTGATGGTGTTCCCTAGTTGGGTCATGAAATGTCTGCAAGAAAACCACCAAGCTCAGAGAGCAACAAGGACCCCACAGTCTTCCTCCTCCACCCTACAAACCTTCTAGCACTGATGATGTTACCTAGTTGGGTAATGAAACGTCTCCAGGAAAACTACCAAGAGCACCAAAGGCTCCATATTCCTCCTCTTCCACCCTGCAAGCCTCATGCCCATCTAGCACTGATGATATTACCTAGTTGGGTTATGAAATGTCTGTGGGAAAACGTTTATCCCCCTTACAGATATCAATACCAAAAGTGGAAACATTTAAGAACCATCAGTACAGGAACTTCTCCAAAGTTTGGAATCCTCTTTGAAGGTCTTATCTGCTCCCCTTTGGCATTGACATTTTCTCTTTCCGTCTGTTGGATGAAGGCGTGCGTGCTCCTGGATGAAAGATGTTGGCTTGAACTCACACAGGACTAAAGAATTGACAGGTTTCCTTTTTGTCTTTACTCGTCCGTGTCTCGTATGGGTGCACATAAATCGTCAGGAAGTGTGTCTCTTTCCCACCCACCCCCCATTACGTCAAAGACATTCTCTGGCTTTGTGTAAGCTTGTGAAATTAGCAGCCTGTTGACAATAGCACACCGGGCCCATTGGCCCTCATCCCAGGTTTCTCTTTGGAGTATATCTCTGGAATTATACGTATTGACGTAGGTAAGGATGTTGTAATGGGCAGAATTTATTGGAACGATTTGCATTTCAAATGTCTGTTCCGGCACGGTTTACCCAAGAAAATACAGGATAATAAGAGTTGGAAGGGACCTTGGAGGTCTTCTAGTCTAACACACACACACCCCGCCCCCCGCTGAAGCAGGAGATCCTATACCATTCCAAACAAACGGTTGTCCAATTTCTTCTTAAAAGCCTCCAGTTTTGGAGCATTTAACAATTTCTGGAGGCAAGTTGTTCCACGGAGTAATTGTTCTCGCTGTCAGGAAATTCCTCCTTAGTTCGAGGTTGGTTCTCTCTTTGATTGGTTTCCAAGCCTGATAAAGGTCTGTAATTGTGAAATTGCTTCTTGTTCCGCCTTCAGGTGCTTTTGAGAATAGGTTGACTCTCTCTTCTTTGTGGCAACCCCTGAGATATTGGAAGACTGCCATCATGTGTCAGAAATCAAACCGTCTGCCAGAAATGGTATAGGGCCAGAGGTGGCACACAGAGCCCTCTCTGGGCGCATGCGAGCCATCGCCCCAGTTCATTTCTGCCACACATGTGCACACGCCACCTGCCAGCCAGCTGGTCTTTGAAACTCTGCCACCTATACGTGGGGAGTGGGGTGCTTGCGGGGGATGCGTGCGCATGTATGGGGGGGACGCGCATGTATGCGTGGGGGTGGGGTACGCACACGTGTTGTGTTTTGGGGGTGCGCCTACATGCTTTGGGTACTCTGCTGAAAAGGTTAGCCATCACTGGTATAGGTTCTCCTGCTTGGTGCAGGGGGTTGGACTAGATGACCTAAAAGGTCCCTTCCAACTCTGTTATTCTATTCCATATTTTATTATTCTATTCTAATGCCACCCCAGTCTTTCTTTTCACTAGAGTAGACATTCTTGCAACCGTTCTTCATATGTTTTAGCTTCCAGGCCCCTAATCATCTTTGTTGCTCTTCTCTGCACTCTTTCCAGAGTCTCAACATCTTAAGGGTCCTCCTTAAGACTTTGAAAAAACAAGCTGCTTTCCACAAACTCTTTGAATGAATTTTCACAATTCTAGTGCTCCGACCTAGGCTTCCCCAACAGCATGAAGCCGTCCCGATAGTGAATTCCTCTCCAGCAAGGTCCCAGCCAACAGTCTTTCAAGATATTTCACAATTACACACCTTTATCAGGCTTTGAAAGTTACCAGGCCAGTATCTTTCAGATGCCACACTGTAGCAGACAATACTTGGCAAGAATGCAGGAACAAATCGTCACCTAAATGAACTTAATTGTCTCCTGCAAAGCCCCATTCCCCTTTCGCTCCTCTTTTTTTCCCCATGGGAGGGGCCCTTGACCGTCCACCTGTGCCTTTAATCCCCAAGTCGACCCTTGTTCCTTAACTGTTCCCTTCTCCTGGCAGCTCTGTGCATGCGCACACTGGGAACAGGCTCCAGCTGTTCTTCTGCCCCACTGATCTCCGACTCAAAGGCAGCTGATAACTGTCGGACGGCCCTGGCCCCATCTCTGCCTTTGATTTGTCAGAGCCTTCCCCAGACTCCAGGACTGGCCCATTTCCTCCCCAACCTCTTCACTGCCTAAATCTGCTGCCAGCTCCGCTGATGGGCCACAACAGTGAATGGACCCTTTAAGAAGGATTCTTAACTTCTCCGCTGTCCCTCAGCCTTTACTTTGCCTTTGAAGGCGAGACCACTATACATTTCCCGCCATTTTCTTCAGCATGATTTCCCGCCATTTTCTTCAGCATGCTTTCCCGCCATTTTCTTCAGCATGATTTCCCGCCATTTTCTTCAGCATGATTTCCCGCCATTTTCTTCAGCGTGCCTCTTTAAACGTAACATTTTCTACCATTTCATCCAGTGGTGGGACTATTCGGTGGCTGCATTTGAGGGCTTTGTGCATCAGGCTGTTCAAGCCATTTTCCTCAACTTCTGCAAATGGAGAATATTCCATAGAATATTAGTACCAATAAAGGAGAATATTCGTAGCTCAGGGTTGAAATAAGGGGGTCCTTGGGGCTCTCTGAGCGTGGTGGGGTTTTTTTGTACTTCAGGTTCCCTTCCAACTCTGGTTATTCTTTCCAACCTCTTTATCAGCTATGATAGCCATTTCCGTTCCTTTCTGTGCAGCAGGATAACATGGTGCCTCTGGAACTTTGAGCAAATTTGCTTAATGACCCAACTCTGGCCGCTAAAAGGATTACCTAATACTGTCGTTGTGAGACCAAACCCGCTTCTACCACTGATGATGCTATCTAGTTTTGAGTAATGAAACCTCTGTAAGAAAACATCCAAGTTCAGAGAACACCAAAGACCCCACAGTCGTCTTCCTCCTCCTCCTCCTCTCTCTCCCTTCTAGTACGGATAATGTTGCCTATTTGGGTCGTGAAACACAAGAAAATAACTAAGCTCAGAGAGCCCCAAGGATCCCACTATCCTCCTCCTCCTCCCTTCTAGCACTGATAATATTGCCTATTTGGGTCGTGAAACACAAGAAAATAACTAAGCTCAGAGAGCCCCAAGGATCCCACTATCCTCCTCCTCCTCCCTTCTAGCACTGATAATATTGCCTAGTTGGGTTGTGAAACATCTGCAAGAAAACAACCAAGCTCAGAGAGCCCCAAGGATCCCACTATCCTCCTCCTCCTCCCTTCTAGCACTGATAATATTGCCTAGTTGGGTTGTGAAACGTCTGCAAGAAAACAACCAAGCTCAGAGAGCCCCAAGGATCCCACTATCCTCCTCCTCCTCCCTTCTAGCACTGATAATATTGCCTAGTTGGGTTGTGAAACGTCTGCAAGAAAACAACCAAGCTCAGAGAGCCCCAAGGATCCCACTATCCTCCTCCTCCTCCCTTCTAGCACTGAAAATGTTTCCTAGTTGGGTCGTGAAACGTCTGCAAGAAAACAACCAAGCTCAGGCAACACCAAGGACCCCACAGTCCTCCTCTCCACAACCCCCGCTCCCTCCTAGCACTGATAATGTTGCCTAGTTGGGTCATGAAATGCCTAAAAGAAAACAACCAAGCTCAGGCAGCACCGAGGACCCATCGTAGAATATTTGACCTGAGTTTATCACTTGAACCTGGGATCTGACTGGAAGCTTTCTGAATGCAAACAATTGCATTTTCCTGCTCTGCTGGAGAGGTTAAAAGCCTTTTCATTATATTGTTTTGTCTCATTAAGCAATTGTTTTTGGTTGCTGCTCAAGACGAAACCTTTCAACTCCTAGGAGAATTTAAAAACCCTAGGAGAATTTTTATATACTGTGTGTATCTCTCTTTTGTGAAGGCTCTAAATGGCTTACAGAAAAAAATGTTTATTTAAAGCCCCAAGAAAAATAAAGAAACCCACGGGGGGCTGGAGAAGGGGGTTATGATTAAAAAAAACCACAATTGCATCATACAATATTTGGTTTTTTCAGGGAAAAAAAAAACGTTCTTTGTCTACTGGTGAATTTCTGTTTCCAGTCAGATCCCATCAACTGAGGCCCTCTGCAGATGTTATGTCGATGCGGGTAGTCCGCAACTTACAACCATTTGTTTAATGACTCTTTGAAGTTACGACGGGGCTGAGACTTACAGGCAGTCCTCTCATTACGACCGTCACCAAGTCCTGGAGTTGATGAAAATTTAGGAGCTTAGCAGCCAAAATGCATTTATAACCATTATAAGTGTCCAGAGTCACAACATCATTACTATGCCTTTTTCCTGGGAAAACAGTGAGATTTTAACTGATCTCCTGAAGTCCAGGGAGGAAAGGGTAGACTGCATCTGTATAGGGAAGAACTTCCTGTGGATCGGCTGGCAGTCGTCCCCCAAAATGTCCATTTTCTAGGTCCCATCCCATTATTTTCTTCAATAAAAGAATAGAATGGAATTGGAATGGAATAGGTATAGGAATAAAGTAGAATAGAATGGGGTTAGGAATAGGATAGGATAGATTAAGGGGGAATGGAATTGGAATGGAATGGAATGAGAATAGAATAGAATAGAATAGAATAGAATAGAATAGAATAGAATAGAATAGAATAGAATAGAAACAGAAACAGAAACAGAAACAGAAACAGAAACAGAAACAGAAACAAACTATGGAATAGAATAGATTAGAACAGAACAGAATAAGAGAAGGGAGAATGGAATGGAATAGAATGAGTTGGAAGGGACCTTGGAGGTCTTCTAGTCCAACCCCCTGCCTGGGCAGGAAACTCAACCACCACTTCAGACAAATGGTTATCCAAAATCTTCTTAAAAACATTCAGTGTTGGAGCATTCACAACTTCACAAAAAATTCACAAAAGAGAATTGGATCTGCTTGGATAGGTAGATAAATAAAGAAATAAAGGACCAGATGGTCCCTCAGATAACCAACCCAGGAACAGGTAGAATTTTATGGTGACCATCAGGTAGTCCTCGACTTACAACAGTTCATTTAGAGACCATACAAAGTTAACAGCGGCACTAAAAAAAAGAGTGAGCTATGACCGTTTTTTTTTTTCAAATGGAAGACCATTTCCAGTGATTGAAATTCAGACGCCTGCCTGGCAACAGGTTCATAAGTTAACGACGGTTGCAATGTCCCGGGGTCACGCAGATTCCTCTTTGGCGACGTTTTGAAAAGCGAAATCAATGGGGAAGGCAGACTTGCTTAACAACCGTGTTACTAATTTAACAATTTCATTTGTTAAGATGTTTTGTTTGTTCATTCTTTGGTCCAGTGGTGGGATTCAAATATATTCACCACTGGTAAATCCCGATCGCTTCAGCAGCTGCTGCGCAACCCTCTTCTGTGCCACGCAAAGCAGCTGCGCTTCAAATTCAGCAGATAAAAGTGAGTATGGGAGCCCGGGCAGGCGGGTGGACCCAACGTCCGAGTGGCGAAGAGAATCGGTTCGGTCTCTGTTGCTCATTGGTGCTACCGTCTTGGCAGAACCGGGCCGAATCGATAGAATACCACCACTGCTTTGGTCACCATGGTATAAAAATTGTTGAGATCTACAAAGAGTGCAGAGAAGACCAACAAAGATGATTAGGGGACTTGAGGCAAAAACATATGAAGAACAGTTGCAGGAACTGGGTATGGTTACTGTTGAGGTAATTCCCCGTTAGGAGAATGAGCACATACAGGGAGACGTATAGAGAGTAGTGTTGGAATAATACACACAGAGCACAAAGATACACTCTACAGTAAATGTAGGTTTTTACTTCCAGGAAGGTTTAAGCAAAGTCCAAAATAAGCAGTCATTCACAGATAAATCAGTCAGTTTTTCAATCCAGGGATAATCGAAATATCAAATTCCTGTGTCAAAAACAGTTCAGTATCAGACTTACATCAAATCCAGTAATATCAATCAATTAGGAAAAATGGAGGAACGGCAATACTTTCCAACAGAAGGAAACAGAGATACACTTACACTCTCTTTTGAGACTCAGACCTAAACAACCCAGGTTTCTGGCTCCATCTTATGGCTGTTGGAGAAAACACACCCAATTGCATGCTCTTGCATTCCCTTAAAGATATAGTACTAAAATGTTTAGCCTGGTTTATATATTTCTAACCCAATACCTGTTAGGTGACTTATATTCCTAACAGTTACTCTAATGAAAAGAAAGACTAGGGGAGACATGATAGCAGTCTTCCAATATCTCGGGCTGCCCCAAAGAAGAGAGAGGCAAGCTATTCTCCAAAGCATAAGAGGGCAGGACAGGAAGCAATGGAAGGAAACTAATGGATGGACAGTCATCAAATATGAGCCAGCAGCGTGCTACAACTGCCAAAAAAGGCAACACAGTTCTAGGCTGCATTAACAGAGGGATAGAATCAAGATCACATGAAGTGTTAATACCACTTTATAACACTTTGGTAAGAGCACTTTTGGAATGCTGCATCTAATCAAGGAGAGAAGCAACCTAGAGCTTAGAAGAAATTTCCTGACAGTGAGAACAATTAACCAGTGGAACAGCTTGCCACCAGAATTTGTGGGTGCTCCAACACTGGAAGTTTTTAAGAGATAGGACAGGCAGATATTTCTGTTGCTAAGTGAGATCATCATCATTCTCTTTTTTTAACGACCCCATAATCCCTTGAGGGGTGGAGTCTAGGCAACTGACACTCGGCTCCATTTCAGTTGCCCGGATTCTGCCCCGTAAGGGATTATGGGGTCGTTAAAAGAGGAGGATACTTATTTGGAAGACTAGTTCCTTCTAGGACAGGGTTCTCCAAACTTGGCTACTTTAAGACTTGGGGACTTCAACTCCCAGAATTCCTGGCTGAGGAATTTTGGGAGTTGAAGTGGCCAGGTTTTAGAGAGCCATGTTGGCTGAGGAATTCTGGGAGTTGAAGTCCCAAAGTTCTAGGCCAGACTTAAAGCATGGAAGCCGTTGGGGCCTCTACCCAAATCACCAGTAGGTATGAATTCGAGTCCTGCCTTAGGCAAGAAAGGTTGGGTGGCTTTGGGCCAGTCCCTCACTCTCAGCCCAATCCACTTCACAGGGTTGTTGTTTGGGGGAAAAACCAGAAGGAATGTTCTCTGTTTTCAGTTACTAACTTATATTCTATATATATAAAAGCGAAAGACCACTCACGCATCATCACAAAATCTCCAGAACCGTAACGCTTACAAACTTGAAATTTGGCACATATGTTCCTTTTGGCTTCTAGGTGCTCACTAAGAAAGGATTTTTCAAAATGATCATCAGAACTATTAGTATTTCCTATATTATTATTATTATTAACATGCTCTGATGCTAAGGAGTTCTACTCCCTCTCTCCACCTGAAAAGAAATTTCTTCCAGATGCAAAACACAAGCAGAGGAGAGGAGTTTCAGTTTCAGAGTACCAAGCAGCTTTAGTACAGAACAGTTGAGCTAAGCCATGCCCAGGCTCCTTGCTGTCTCCTTGCTGGCACTACAAATACTGTTTCAGTTTCCAAACAGCCTTCAACTCACACATTTGACAGGATGCTGGCCAGATGAATACTGATGGATGCTGGTAGGCAGAGGCAGAATTTTTCCCCTCCTTATTTGCATCCCCAATAGCATGGCTATCGAGCTAGTAAAGTAATAAAGGCAGGATAAAATAAATAAATAAAAAATCTGTTTTTCCTGCTAGCTTTGCTTCTCCAGACTGAAGAACAAAGATCCCACTTTGATTACCGAGTTGCGTCACGAAAAAGTAATTAAACTTCTCTGGACCTGTTTAAAGCTTTGGGAATTGTCATAGGGACTATTTTAAAGACTTTTGGCACGCAATGCTGAATTGTTGGGTTGGTTTTGAGGTCTGACGCTGGAGACTGTGAACCTGTAGTATGATTAAGATTGGAGATACCCAGCAATTAAGAAACCCGGGTGCCTCTGAGTAATCAGAAATGTCTTTTGCAACCTAAGAGTTACAGTCCGCAAAACAACATTCGTTTTTTTTCCTCTGTCAACTTTTTCTCCGTTGCACCTTTTTAATTTGGAAGCCAAGTACATGGAATCCTTGAGGTACGACTACAATCGAGCCCAATGTTTATGCTGCTAAGTGAGATGTTGGTAAAAGGAGCCTTGCCCCGTTTTATGTTAAGGGAGTCTTGCCTCATTTTACGACGTTCCTTTCCCCTCTTGGTAAAGGGAATCAGTGCAGTGGTTAAAGTTGCATGCTTGTTAAGTGAATCCAATTTGACTTTGCTTGTCTGGAGGTCGCAAAAAGGGCATCGGCTGGCCACAGGGCTGTCATAAATGTGAGTCAGTTGTCAAGCATCCGATGACTGTGGAGATGCTGCAGTGTGAAAAACTGGTCATAAGTCACTTTTTTCACTGCCGTTTTAACTTCAAACAGTCACTAAGCGATGTGTTGTAAGTGGAGGACTACATGTACTTGATTAACATGGGTAGTGTGATGACCCAGGGCGTGACACAAAGGCAACACCATCACATAAGTAAGAAGAGTCCCTATATTATCTCCAACTTTGCCCCCAATGTCCAGGTTACCTTCGCCTGCAGAAAAACTCTCTCAGGAACAGTGGAGGAAATTCAGTCCTAAACAAGGTACATACAAACTGTAACTAAAAATCCAAACAAGCCAAGCTGAAGTAATTAGCTTGACAGGGCAGAAGAAGGAATTTCAGACTTGAAAGCACGGCAAAACTCACACGGTTGGGAAAATGCCAGGAACACAGATAAGCCACGACGATATCAGATAATTCACAATTTGCTCCCAACAACTTTGCTGCTGCAGCTTCCCTGCGTCTAATGAAGGGAATCAGGGCCCTTTCCTCCCCTGTAAGCCATGCAACTCATTCTTGCTCCCAGCAGCTGCCGCACTTAGCATGCATTTCTTTTAAACTCTCTTCCCAGCTGTGGCTAAAGAAGGGAATCAGGGCCCTTTCCTCCCCCGTAAGCCACACAACTCACGTTCCTCCTTCCATGCCCTAGGATGAAGAGGGGGTGGGCCTGGGTCTTCCTCCAAATTCCCTCTGCCTTGCTCTACCTCTCCGCTTCTCTGCCCATCCGGCCTTTGCCCTTCTCCATTTCTTCCCCAGCCAGTGGAGCCACACTCCCACTCCCTGTCAACTGCTCGGCCTCCCCCTCCAAATCAGATTCTGACAGGGGCATGCCAGGTAGTCCTCAATTTATGGCCAATTATTTAGTGAGTGAAGTTACAATGGCATTATGTCCATTTTTCACACTTATTATGACTGTCGTAACATCCTTGGGGGGGTCACATGAGCAAAATTCAGACAACTGGCATGTATCTATGACAGTTGCATGTCCCAAGATCGTGCGTTCCCTGTTTGTGACCTTCTGAGAAGTAAGTTATTCAGGGGAAAGCACCGAGCTTAGATAGCAGTCATTCATGGTTTATTCTTTGCTGGCACTGTGTGGCCTTTGAGGTAGGTCACACTGATCTTGCTTGCGAAATTGCCAAGATGTGTGACACAACTGCAGAGGGAGATTGGCACGTGCATGTTGGCCCATGTTGAACCTGGCAATTGAGGTGGCTAAGGAGAATTTGACAGATTAACAGAGTTGGAAGGGTCCTTGTAGGTCATCTAGTCCAACCCCCTGCCCAAGCAGGAGACCCTACACCATTTCTGACAGAGGGCAGTCCAGTCTCTTCTTGGAAACCTCCAGTGATGAAGCTCCCACAATTACCAAAGGCAACTTCTGTTCCATGGGTTGATTGTTCTCACTGTCAGAAAATTTCTCCTTATTTCCAGGTTGAATCTCTCTTTGATCAATTTCCATCCATTGTTCGTTGTCTGGCCTTCAGGTGCCTTGGAAAATAGCTTGAATCCCCTCCTTTCTGTGGCAGCCCCTCACATATTGGAAGACCGCTATCATGTCCCCCCTGGTCCTTCTCTTCACCAGACTAGCCAAGCCCAAATCCTGCAACCTTTCATCGTATGTTTTAGCCTCCAGTCCCCTAATCATCCTGGTTGCTCTTCTCTGCACTCTTTCTAGAGTCTCGACATCTTTTTTTATAATGTGACCAAAACTGGATGCCGTACTCTAAGTGTAGTCTTACTAAAGCTTTATAGAATGGCATTAGTACCTCACTAGATCTTGATTGCATCCCTCTGTTAATGCAACTTAGGATTGCATTGGATTTTTTGGCTGCTGCTGCACACGGCTGGCTCCTATTTAGCTGCTTGTCCACTAAGACTCCAAGATCCCTCTCACAGTTACCGCTATTGAGCCTGGTTTCACTCAGTCTATACTTTTGGCATTTCTTGCCTAAGACATTAATTTTCTCTACATTTGAGTTTCATTTTTTGCATTGGCATGAAGGGAACTTGTCTGAAAAACAAGAAGGGTTTAAATGATTATCTAGAGTGTTGGGACACCACTTCATGTCTATCACGAGAAGATCGGAGATACAGATCTGAAATATCGTATATTGTTGAAGTTATAAGGCTAGGTTTATTTGTCGATTGTAAATATCTCCCGTGAGTTTTCTACAACATTCATAGGGCTGGAAGGGAGTTCAGAGGTCTTCTCCTCCAAGCCCATGCTCTCAGGAGATGATACTATTCTGGTCAAATGATTGTCCAATCCACTTCTGAAATCTGTCGGTGATGGAGATGTACCCACAACTCCTTTGGCATGGCAAACTATTCCATTTGATTAATCGTTCTCATTGTCAAGAAGTTTCTTCCTTCCTTCTAAGTTGGATCTCTCTTTAACAAGCTTCTACCTGTTGCTTCTTGTCCTGTTCTTTGCTGCTCTGGAGAATAAGTCCATCCTTTCTTCCCTGAACTACTGGAAGACAGTTCTCATGTATCCTTCCTAATCATTTGTGAGAACCTTGAGTCCCAATTTGAATAGAATAGAATCCTTTATTGTGATCGGACACACAAGGAATTTGCAAATGCTCTCGGTGTACATAAAAAGAAAAGATACATTTGTCAAGAGTCAAGAATCATCAGGTACAATTAATAATAGTCATAGGTTACAATAAGCAATCAAATCATACTAGGAAACAGTCAATATTAAACCAGAAGGATAAACGCGACATAGTTACGGTCATACATTCACAAGTGGGAGGGGATGGGCGATAAGGAGTGATGAGAAGATTAACAGTAATAGTAGTGCAAACTTTGCACATAGTTCAGAGAAAGGGGTTGAACATTTTGGAGGTGGCATTCTTATTATATGGACCTTTATAAGTCTGCGTTGATAATACTTTTATTCTGTTTTTTTTCTGAGATTACATTGGTAACTCTGGATTCTTTGATTTCAGAACGTACGTTATACAGTAGATAAAGTTTAGGCTCAGGTGGTTACAAGGCCATGTTGGCTGAGAATTCTAGATTGCCACAAACCTTCTGAACACCTCTTAGTCCCGATAGAACAGAATATTTGTAGCTCACAGCTGAACGGTTGAGTCTTTGGTGCTCACTGAGCTTGGCGAGGTTTTCTTGCATCACCTAATACTGATGATGTTCCCTAGTTGGGTCATGAAACGTCTGCAAGAACATCAAGCTTATAGGACACCAAGGACCCCACTCGTCTCAGTTTAGACAAACTGACATGGGCATCTGTTCTGCGGTTCCTATCAGCGTCCTTGTTCTGACCCAAGTTTCGTCAACGCGATTAATCACAAACTTGTTTTAAAAGCAAAAGCTATTTTATTGCAATGCTGGGAATTGTTTGCATTCCCAGCCAGAACTAATCTTAAAACAGTTCCCCAAGATAAGCACACACCTTTCACTGCTGTGGAATGCTGCCAGAAACAGGAGTCTCCAATGAACTATAAAAGAAACCAACTGAAGTACAAGAAAAAAAAAATCAACCGGAGTGCAAAGAGCTTCCAGGAGGACTCGCAACTGATCGAACTACTTTGCTTCCTGCAAAGGTTTCATCATTGAGGTCTTACTTTTTATCCCTTATGGGAGGGGCAATCACCTCCCAGCCTTACTCCCGCGTCACCTCTTTTGTCTCAGCTGCCCTCGCCCTCTAGCAGCTCTGCGGACACGCGCACTGGGAATAGGCTCCCCTGGGTCCTCTGCCTCGCTGCCGCCAGACTCCGGAGGCAGCACCCCACTCCCAGATGGTCCCGGCCCCATCTCCGCATCAGCCGCAAGACCCTCATCCGAGTCCTCTCCAGATTCCCAGACTGGTCCCGTTTCTTCGCCACTGTCAGATTCTGCTGCTGGCGACTCACAGCAGTCCTCCTCTCTTTTGATGGATTTGGGATCTCAAAGCTTCTTCTCCATCCAGCATTCTCGGTTCTGTGGAAAATGCACCGGCCAGTTTCTCTGCTTTCCAGCGGCTGCCACCGCCAGCCCTCCCTCTGCCCTCCTTCCAGTACACGCACTGCTTTAGTTAGGGCTTGGCTTCCTGCCACCCAGGCTGGGGAGTCCAATACCTTGCAGAACTGCCAGCTTAAATAATTCTATTACGATTCCCTCTAGAATTGGTCTCATTCTCTCTCTTCTCTTGGTCGGTCTCTCTCTCTCTCTCTCTCTCTCTCTCTCTCTTTCTCTCTCTCTCTTTCCGTCCCTCCCTGGCATTTAAGATTTCTAATTGAAGGCAGGCAGGTTTCGTCTTGCTGCACCATCTCTTCCAACGTTCCAAGTTGGACGTTTCTCCCCTTCTTTGCCTTCAGGAGTCAAGCCAGGTGAGTCCGCCAGCTACTTTTCCTCTTGCGGGGTTGAAAGTTTCCTTGGAAGCCCCACCACCAGAATATCTATTTTGCATTCTTCTTGGCTAAGCCTTGCGTTCCCCGTCGTTTTCCCTCCCCGCCTCCATTAATTCCCTCTTCCTTGGAATTCCCGAAGATGGTGTAGTTTTGCGTAGGATTTTCGGGACAGGAGAAGGGAAGCTTGAAGACTTCCAGCTGTTGGATAAGGATGCTGGAACGGCGGTTTAGAAGGGGATACCCTCATCTGTGACGCTGCTAGATTTCGGCTGTCTCCCACCCTCCGTAGCCGGGGTGGGCTGCGGGAAAAAAAATTGGCGGGGGTCTGTATCCAGGGGAGCCAATCCGGTTGAGGAAACGAGGGGGAAAGACCTTGCATTCCTTAATTCCAGACAGAAATTGGGAGAGCGTCTGGTCAGATCGAATCTGAATTCTTGCAAGAGGAACGAATTGGCAGGACGTTCTGAGCCTATTTAATTGAGCCTTTGGGTCCACATCGCCCTAACAGAATGACGGAATTGAAAGAGGACTTTGGGGGGGTCTTCTAGTCCAGCCCCACCCCTGCTCAAGCAGGAGACTGGAAGCTTTTCAAGAAGAGACTGGACTGCTGTCTGTCAACAATGGTGTACGGCCTGCTTGGGTGGCGGGGTGGGGCGGGGTTGGACTAGATGACCTACAAGGTCCCTTCCGACTCTGTTAATCTGTACCCTATGCTATGAGGGATCCTATGAGGGCTCTCTAAGCTTGCTTGTTTTCTTGCAGACGTTTCATTACCTTAGCTAGGTAACATCTTCGGTGCTAGCATGATGATCTTACTTAGTTAGGGGTAATGAAATGAAAGAGAGAGAGAAAGAGAAAGTAAAAAGGGAGGGAGAGAGAGAGAGAGAGAAGAAAAGAGAAGAGAAAAAAGAAAAGAAAGAGAAGAAAGGAAAGGAAAGAAAAGGGAAGGGAAAGGAAAGAAAAGAAAAAAGAAAGAGGAAAGGAAGGGAAGGGAAAGAGAAAAGGGAAGGAAGGAAGGAAGGAAGGAAGATCTAAGAGAGCACCCCCTCATTTTAACCCTAAGCTAAAACAATATTCTCTTTTATTGGTACCCTGTGTCATTGCAGACAAATGGTTGTCCAATCTCTTCTTAAAAACTTCCAGCGTTGGAGTATTTACAACTTCTGGAGGCCAGCAGTTCCCCTGGTTAATTGTTCTCACTGTCAAGAAATTTCTCCTAAGTTCTAGGTTGCTTCTCTCCTTGATTAGTTTCCACCCATTGTTTCTTGTCCTGCCTTCAGGTGCTTCGGAGAATACCTTGACTGCCTCTTCTTTGGGGCAACCCCTGAGATATTGGAAGACTGCTGTCATGTCACCCCCACTCCTACTTTTCATAAGACTAGACATATCCAATTCCTGCAACCATAGTTTGAAACAGATTCTCAGATGTTGAAGCACGGAGTGTGTCACACACCAGGTTCCACTTTGGAAAAACTTGAGCAAAAAAGCATGGTCTTTACTAAAAATATATATTAAAAAATAGCTGAGATACCAAAGCAGATTTTGGCAGATGTGATGCAGTCACTATAAAAGATGCCACCGCTTGGTGAGTTCTGGACTTTCTGCATATAGTCAAAAAGCTAGAGATCATCCCCGTTGCTGTGGGTCTTTATAGGAGGTCTTCTATGGGGATGTTCAGCTTTTGAACGTTTTGTTTCTATTTCACCAAGAAAACTAGGCTGGCTTTGAAGCGTGTTTCTGTTTCCCACCATTAGCAAAACCTCTGTGGAAACCAGGAGGGAATTAAAAGTGTTAAAAAGAAAGAAGACGAAACAGTGAAGTGATAAAAGCCCCCCAGATACCATCAGCTCTCTTGTCCAAAGGCCCTCCTGGAATCTGAAATTCAGCTTCTGGAATCCCCCCAAAAATAACCATGGCTGAGAAATCTGGAGATTGAATACCCTGGCTATCTGGATAGAGTACATTAAGCAAGATTCAGTGCCAAGCAACAGAGCGGTCCATGTTTGGAATACTCTACCTGACTCTGTGGTTTCTTCCCCAAACCCCCAAAACTTTAACCTTAGACTGTCTACTATTGACCTCACCCTTTTCCTAAGAGGCCTCTGTGTGTGTGTGTGTGTGTGTGTGTGTGTGTGTGTGTGTGTATATACGCGCATTAATCGTGCCTACCGTCCCTGTCCTATTGTTCGTTATTTTTCTTACAAGTATCTATCTCATGTATTCAAAACTATATTTCTTCTTATACCTGTATCTTGTAAGCGATTGACAAATCAAATAAATACAAAAAAATAAATAAATACTTATCTCCTTAACTAAGATCTTAAACCACGGATGTCCCAACCTTGGTAACTTTTAAAGATTTGAGGGCTTCGGCTTCCAGAATTCCCAGCCAGGGTGTTAAAAGTCCACAAGTTTTAAAAGTTGCAGAGATTGGACATTCTTGGATTAAGCCACGAATGTCAAACTCAGTTTCATTGAGGGCCGCATCAGGGTTGTGTTTGACCTTGGGGGGTAGGGGGGAACGTGGCCGGGGGGGCGGATATGGCCTCTGGTGGCCTGAGCATTCTGCCAGCTATAATGGGCTCCCGAGCTCTGTTTTCGGCTGCGACAGCTTCCTGCAACCCTCTGCCAGCAAAAAACGGAGCTAAGGAAGGCCGCGGGTGGCCCCATCCCCAAACCATCCCCCCAAAAAGCACCTTTGGTACTTTGGTTGTAGGATTTGGGAAGAGTAAAACTGTTGTAATTGGACTGTCAGAATAGCGATGGAAGGGACTTTGGAGGTCTTCTAGACCAACCCCCTGCTCAAGCAGGAGACCCTATACCATTTCAGAAAAGTGACTGTCCAGTCTCTTCTTAAAAGCCTCCAGTGATGAAGCACTCACAATGTCTGGTGGCAAGCTGTTCCACTGGTTAATTGTCCTCCCTGTTCGGAAGTTTCTCCTGAATTCCAGGTTGCTTCTCTCCTTGATTAGTTTCCATCCATTGTTTCTTGTCCTGCTTTCTGGCGCTTTGGAAAATAAGTTGACTCCTTCCTCTTTGTGGCAGTCACTCAAATATTGGAATACTGCTATCATGTCAGCTCTAGTCCTTCTATTCTCTAGACTGGCTATACTCAATTCAAATTCAGAATAGAGCTGGAAGGGGTCTTCTAGTCCAGGGGTCGCCAACCTTTTGGACCTCAGGGACCACCAAACTCATAATTTTAAATCACAGGGACTACTAAATGGTTCTGTGGGCGTGGCCTAATTGGTGGCTGTGGCCTGGTGTTCATGTGACTGGCTGGGCATGGCTTATATGTAAATATTATAAATATATAAATATTGATTTTTTTAAATTTAAAAAAAAAACAATTTTTACCCAAAATCAGGCAAACCAGGCAGGCAGATTGAGTTGCTCACAGAATCACAGATTCATTCAGTTGATCTATCTATCCGCCATTGGCGACCTGAGTCTGTCACATAAAATTTGCTTGCTATAAGTCTGCACTGAATAATAGAACCTTCAGTCCTAAGGGGGGGTTCGGTTCTGCTTAAAAGCCATTTCCTGCTTTCTAGCTAATCTCAATCTCCCAGCACAGCAAAACAGCTGATGGTTGGAAAAAGGAAAAATAGCAATTTAGCAGGCAAGTTTACTGGGTAAGGAGTGAGTGGGTGGGGAGGATTCCCATGGGCCATGTGGGCGGCGCAGCCTTGTGTTTCTGCGCAGCCTAGATTAATTGCTTTGGGGGGGATGCTCTGGGGTGAGATTTCTCTGCAGCTCACCAAAAGTTTCTTGCAGCCCACCAGTGGGCTGTGGCCCACCGATTGGCAACCGTTGTTCTAGTCTAACCCCTCCCCCTGTTTAAGCAAGATAGCGAACTATGCCACCGGTGCCGGAAGTGGCACGCAGAGCCATTTCCCCCAGCATGCAAGAGCCCACCTGGAAGAGCCCCGCTGCATATACGTGCGCTGCCACCGCCCGAAAGCTGATTGTCAGGTATCTGGCGTGAATGCGTGGGGGGGCGGTGCTCAGAGGGATCGCATATGCATGCGTAAATGGATGACGCGCAGGAGTGGTCTTGTGCAGGAGCATGCATGCAGCAAAGGGAATTGCTCACACAGTGCTGCGAGGGGATCGCGTGCGCAGGAGGGGGAGCACGCATTGCCTTCTGGATGCTGGCATGCGAGCGGAAATGCACAAGCACCCACTCAATTATCGGCACGGGAGCCAAAAAAGGTTTGCTACCACTGCCCTATTTGTTTCCTTTCAGTCGTCAACTTTGGGTCGCAGGATGACACCATCTACTGTGGGTCGCTGGCTTAGAGCCTGTATTGCAAAGGCCTATGAGTTACTGGCTCTTCCTATGCCCCGGAGAATCACCGCGCACACAACCAGGAGTGTCGCAACCATTGCAGCCTGGGCAAGGCAGGCTTCAGTTCTGGACTTTTGTAGAGCTGCGACTTGGTCATCTGTGACCGCCATTCACAAGACATTATAAAATGGATTCCTTTGCCTCATCAGAGGCGTCCTTTGGAAGACGAGTCCTGCAGGGCAGTGGCCCCCAACCTTTTTTGCGCCGCGACCCGGTACCGGCATCAGCACGCATGACAAGGTAAGGCGAGCCGAGCGACCGGCCAGCCAGCCGTCCCCCGCTTCTCCCCGCCACCTTCAACTCTTCCTTTGTACCTTTGTCGATGGGCTTCGGGACGGTCGCTCGGCTCGCCTTGCCTTGGGTGCTGAAAGAATCCTCGCGCCTTAGTTTCGTTTGAAGCCGCCCCCCCCCCCTTCGTTGAAACTAAGGCGCGAGGATTCCTTCAGGATCCAAACGCCGCTTTCCAACCGGAAAAGCTCACCTGGAAGCACTTTCTCGTCAAACAAAATGGCGGCACCCAGCAAACCGGCGGCCCGGTAGGAAATGTTCCACAGACCGGTACCGGTCCGTGGCCCGGTGGTTGGGGACCCCTGCTGCAGGGCATTCATGTAGAAGTGGAGACCTCTGACCAATCCAGTTCCCTCCGATAGGACAGCCATCAGCCAGCTTTGGTATGTCCCATCCTGGATTCTCCCTTCGGCTCAGTGGAGAAGGCGCATTGGTCCTACCTGAACGTTTCTTCTCGGGGAGCCAAAGGGAGAATCCAGTCCCACCCTGTATTCTGTCTGGTCGGAGTAGGGAAGAAATGTTTTTTTTCCTCGCAGTATCAAATAAGCTATCGGTTAGAGGACGTGGAGCAGCTGGATTCGCCTCGACATTGTTCAGAAATGGGGACCGTTACCAGGGGGTGTGTCCTCAGTTTTGCAACTTGGTCTGCAGAGCTAGGAGACTAGAGACTACCAGACTACTAGAGTTGGGAGGGTCCTTGGAGGTCTTCTAGTCCAACCCCCTGCTCAGGCAGGAAGCCCTATACCATTACAGACAAAATGGCTGTCCAGTCTCTTCTTCAAAACCTCCAGCGATGGAACACCCACAATTTCTGGTGGCAAGCTGTTCCACTGGTTAATTGTCTTCCTCACTTTCGGGAAGCTTCTCCTGAATTCCAGGTGGCTTCTGCATTTGTAATCGAGGAGAGAAAATGGTTTTAAGGGGAAGGAGATTTTCTGCTCCTCCTCTTTCTTGCTTCTCTTTCCGGAGAGAGCGCCGAGGACTCTTTAAGCACGTGCAGAGCGCCCGTCCACCTGAGCCCGAGCGGAAGCGCGAGTGCGAAGGAGAGAAAAGGGAGAGGGGGGGAACGAGGGGGCCCAAGGACCGGAAGAGGACATTTTTGAGTGACACATCCATTCTTCTTTTTATAGCCACTTCCTCCCGCTTTCCAAATGCAAAAAAGCTCCCTTCCACAGGGAGGGAAATTTGTTATCCATTTGCAAACGCTGCACATTTCCGGCCCAGGAGAAGCAACAGATGGTAGCAACTCTCCCGGGTGGGGGTGGGGGGGGCCTCTGTGGCTTTTGTTCATTCAGGAAAAAGGCTTGCACCCATGACACCGGGGGTGTGGGCTTCCGCCCACCCGCTTCTCCTCCTCCTCCTCATTTCCAAAGCCAAGTGCAATTCTGCAGATGTTGAGCCCGCTTGGTCCTTCCTCGTCTCCTCCCTTACCTTTCCTTCTTCGTATCCTGTTTCTTTTCCGCACCCTTTCCGACCTCTGGTAAGCCGGGTGCGGGGGGTGGAATGCTGCTTTCTGGGGGCTTGCCTGGAATGTGGAATATGGGCGGCCTTGGACATATAACCACGGTCAGGGTGCATTTAATAACAAAATGAAATTCAACGTAGAGAAAAGTAAAGTCTTCCACTTAGGCAAGAAAAGCCAAAAGGACACATATAGACTGGGTGAAACCGGGCTCAATAGCAGTAACTGTGAGAGGGATCTTGGAGTCTTAGTGGACAATCAGCTAAATAGGAGCCAGCAGTGTGCAGCAGCAGCCAAAAAATCCAATGCAATCCTAAATTGCATTAACAGAGGGATACAATCAAGATCTAGTGAGGTACTAATACCACTCTATAAAGCCTTAGTAAGACCACACCTAGAGTACTGCATCCAGTTTTGTTCACCACATTATAAAAAAGATGTTGAGACTCTAGAAAAAATGCAGAGAAGAACAACCAGGATGATTAGGGGACTGGATGCTCAAACATACAATGAACGGTTGCAAGAACCAGGCATGGCTACTCTAGTAAAGAGAAGGACCAGGGGAGACATGATAACAGTCTTCCAATATTTGAGGGGCTACCGCAGAGAAGAGGAAGGGGTCAAGCTGTTTGCCAAAACACCCGAAGGCCAGACAAGGAATAATGGATGGAAACTGAACAAGGAAAGATTTAACCTGGAAATAAAGAGAAATTTTCTGACAGGGAGAACAATCAACCCATGGAACAGAAGTTGCCTTCGGAAAATGTGGGAGCTTCAACACTTGAGACTTTCAAGAAGAGACTGGACTGCCATTTCTCAGAAGTGAGGTAGGGCAGTGGTGGCTTTCGGGCTCTTGTGCCAAAAATTGTGCACGTGCTTGCACACTTGCATGCAAGCACCCAGAAGCCAATGCATGCCCCCTACACATGCACACTCAATCTTCACCCCTCCACTGCCCCCTTACCTGCACTGTGCTTCACAGCTGATTTTCAGCGGGTTTGAGGCCTTTTTTCAGCCTCCCGAAGGAAGCCTTTGCAGGCTGAAACCTTCCGGTATTTTCGGAAAAACAGGAAGTGATGAAACGGGGCTAGTTTTCGGCCTGCAAAGCCTGCAGAAACCTTCCTCAAGCCTTTGGGAGGCTGAAAAAAGGCCTCAAACCCGCCAAAAATCAGCTTTGAGGTGTGCACATGCATAGTGAGGTAGGTTTGCCTGCAGCTCACACGCTGGCACAAATGGCTCTGCATGCCACCTGTGGCACACGTGCCACAGGTTTGCCATCACGGATGTAGAGTCTCCTTGGGTAGGGGGTTGGACTAGACGACCTGCAGGGTCCCTTCCAACTCTGATTATCTGCAAGGTCTGTAAGATTTGATTTAAATCAAGTCAATTTAAATCACAATTTAAATCACTAGTAAAAAGGCTTGATTTAAATCAACTCAATCTATTGTAAATCATAACTTTTAAAGAGCAACCATCATATCTGCCCCACAGCGACTCCTCCTCTGACCCGCTGTTGACTCACCAACAGTCCCATTCACTTGAACGGAACGTCTGACACAAGGTGAGGGATGTGGCGGGCAGCAAGTGAGTGGATGCCTGCTAACTGGCACCGCCATGATGGATCTGAAATGAAAGGTGCTGTTTAATATTATATTTATAAGCTGCTTAGAAGGTTTTAAGGACGCGATGGCTCAGTGGCTAAGACACTGAGCTTGTCGATCAGAAAGGTTGGCAGTTCTGCAGTTCGAATCCCTAGCGCCACATAACGAAGTGAGCTCCTGTTATCCTGCCAACCTAGCAGTTCGAAAGCATGTAAAACTGCAAGTAGAAAAATAGGGATCCCTTTGGTGGGAAGGTAACAGTGTTCCATGCACCTTCGACATTTAGTCATGCTGGACACATGACCACGGAGACGTATGTCCAAGGGGAACCGTTAGCTTTAGAAGGTTTTGCTCATTTTTACTCATTGCCCTTCCTCCCCACCCTTAGAACCTTCAAATAAAGTTTGTGCTGTATTTCAATTTGCAAAACAATGGGTTAAAGGAATATCCCTGAACTTTGTTTCATGATTTATCCCTGGGAAATTTTGTGAATGCATCAATGCAGTACAAAAGCAAAACGTTCTGTCCTAAGCCTCCCCAAAGAGCACTTAAGTCAATTTTTGAGTCCCGGCAAAAATCTCTTTTATTACATTAATGTGAATTTATTTCATTCACAGTCAGCCAACAGCTTGGCAAACAGTCTTGCGAAGGTATACTAATCAGCTCAGACCTTTATCAATCCCGGAACGCTGCCCGGTAAAATTCCACACTCAGTGCTGACAGGGAAGGGCCGGGTCAGCGGTTGCCAACCAATGGGCCGTGAGAAAATTTTGGTGGGCCGCTGAGAAATCTCACCCCCAAAGCAATTAATCCAGGCTGCGCAGAAACACAAGGCTGCGCCGCCCACATGGCCCATGGGAACCGCCCACTCATTCCTTACCTAGCAAACTTGCCTGCTAAGTTGCTATTTTTCCGACCATCATCTGTTCTTCTGTGCTGGAGTTTTAGATTAGCTAGGAAGCAGGAAATAGTTGGATTTCTTGCTTTCTAGATAGTCTTTAGAGCTTCGGCTCTGCTTTTAAGCACAGCCGAACCTCCCTTAGACTGAAGGTTCTATTATTCAGTGCAAAGCAAATTTGAGAGACTGAGCTAGCCGATGGCAGATAGATAGATCACTGAATGATTCTGTGAGCAATTCAATCTGCCTGCGTGCTTTGGCTGATTCTGGGTAAAAGTTGCTCTTTTTTTTTTAACAAAAAATTCAATATTTATATAAATATTTATAATATTTACATACAAGCCATGACCACCAAGCCACACCCACAAATTAGGCCATGCCCACAGAACCGGTGGGTGGTCCCTGGGATTTAAAATGATGAATGTGGTGGTCCCTGAGGCCAAAAGGTTGGCGACTCTGCGGCTGGGTTAAACAGACAGATCTTCACAATGCTGGAACAAACGAACGAGCAAGTTGTTTTCTGCAAAAGCCCACTCCCCTTTTGTTCCTCTTTTAATCCTTCCGGGAGGGGCCATTCATTGTCCATCTATGGCCTTACTCTCATGTCGACCCTGGGTTCTTAATTGTGCCTTCCTTTCGGCAGCTCTGCGCATGCGCAGCCTGGGAACCCGTTCCAGAAGCTCCTCCGCTTCACTGCTGTCCAAGCCCGAAGGCAGCTGATGACTGCCAGACTGCCCTGGCCCCATCTCTGCCTCTGATGCAGAGCCCTTGACCGAGCCTTCCTCAGCCTCCAGGACTGTCCTTGGTTCCTCCCCAACCTCCTCACTACTGTCCGACTCTGATGCCACAGGCTACAACACAACATGTGAATTATATGTTCAACCCTTAGGCCAACTGGGGAATTCTGGGAATTGAAGTCCATATGTTTTAAAGCAATAAAGAGTCGGGGGGGGGGGAACTGCTTGCTAAGAATATAATTTTCTCTGTGGACACTTTGCAATGGTTTTCTGGTTGTTTAAATGGGTTCTGGAAAGCAACAAAGGCTGGAAATCTTAAAACTTGTTCATTTAGTGACCTTTCAAAGTTACAAAGTTACCACTGAAAAAGGGGGCCTAGGGCTGTTTTTCATACTTACGACTGTTTGCAGCACATGATCAAAATTTGTGCAACTGCGACTCATACTTACCATGGTTGCGGTGTCCGGGGGTCACATAATCCCCCTTTTGCGACCTTATGACAACCAAAGTCAACGGGGAAGCCCGATTCACTTAACGACTCCATGACTCACTTAACAACTGCAGGGGATTCCCTGAATAGCTGAAAGGCAGTAAAATGGGGCAAAATTCACTGAGCGACTGTCTTGCTTAGCAACAGAAAACTTGGGCTCCGTTATTTCTCGTAAGTCGAGGATTGCCTTTTTCTTTAAGATGAATTCCTGTCAGGCTAAAAGTGAGGAAATGAGAGAGGTTTTTCTTTCCCTCAGCAAAACTGGAGCTTTATTTAAAGCGTATGCCCGAATCTCGTTTCAATGAAGGTATTGGGAAATCTGTATTTGGCAATCTGTAAATAGCAGGGGGGGAAAGATATATAAAAATAAGGTATTTCTGGCTAGTGTGGTTTATTTTCGTGCTGGAGACCATAGGAAGGGGAAGTGAGTCTTATTTTACACTTTCTACAACCCACAAATCTGTAGGATGATGCCCTCTTAACTTTGTGGCTCTCCACCCTCTGCCCACAGGTTCTGCATAGCGTATAATAAGATAATCCAGAAATAATTCTGGTTTTAAGGGGGGGAAGAAGTGGTTTTCTTCTCTCACGACTATGTTGGATGCCGTATGAAATCCGCTTCAGTGTGTCATTCCTTTTTTCTTTTCTTTTTTTAAACACCTGAGCTAATGTTAAGATGACAGGTAATCTTGATTTACAACCAACTATTCATTTAGGGACCGTTCTGTCAACTCAAAAAACATTTCTCTGGTCTTTTAGAGAAAGGGAGTGGTGCATTCCTTAAATATTTTCATAGATAATTGCTAGGCGGCTGAAGCTTCTGCCGCACAAGATTCTTCCTGGAGAGCATGATTGATGACTCTTGGCTATGGATGTGTCCCATTGGAGAATATACATCCAGGGGGTGGGGTGAAGACCAGGGTCAAGGGGGAAATGAATGATGTGTCTCAGAGTCGGCTGCACCCAGGTCACACTGACATGGTCACTCCTAATAAATCAATTTTTTTTTACTCTGAGACATGCGGATAGAGACTTATAATTATCTATGGGTGTGGATTGTCGGAGCCCTGATACGTTCAAAGTTTCAACGGCACTGATAAAAAGTGATTTGGGATAGTTTTTCACATTTATGACCGTTGAAACTTCCCCAGGGACATGTGATCAAAATTCGAGTGCTTGGCAACTGACTCGTACTTATGACAGTTGTAGTGAAACAGGATCGTGTGATCTCCTTTTTGTGACCTTCTGACGAGCAAAGTCAAAGGAGAAAGCCAGAATTCACTTAGCAACCATGTGACTAACTTTAACAAATGCATGATTCGCTTAACAACTAGGGCAGGAAAGGTTGTAAAACGGGCAAAAGTCACTTAACTTTCTTGCTTAGTAACAAATTTTCAGCTCAGTCGTAGATAAAGGATTACCTATTGTAGTTTCAAACTCTTGTGCTAGGACAGAGAAAAACCAGCATGAAGTTTAACTGGACACAGATGGCCACATGATACAGACAAACCTCCAAGTGGCCTCAATGACTCTCTAAAAATAATGCAAATAACTGTAACGTAAATCCTTCCGTTCCCCATCATCCAGTCAGAGCTGAAGAAGCTTCTTTGGATGAGAAGCGAAACGTCTTCAAAGAAAGAAAAAAAACTCAGAAAGTCCAGTTGCCTCCTGAAAAAAAAAAAAAACCTTTGGTGCAACCATGACCTGGATGATGGAGAATCTCCAGAGATCAAAATACATTTGGACCAAACAGAACAACTTTAATTGGAGAATTTGGAAATGTTTTAAAAACTCTTCAGGACCTCAAGTACGCGTAGTCCTCGTCTTACAATCGCAATTGAGCCCAAAATTTCTTTTGCTAAACAAGTTTGAGTTTTGCCCCATTTTACGAAATATCTTGCCATGGTTGATAAGTGAATCACTGAGTAACATAGTTATTAGAAACTCTTAGTTCTTCTTTTCTTGAGACTAGCCAAACCCAAAACCTGCGGCAGGTCTTCATATGGTTTTCATTAGAAAGGTTTTATGTTTTAGCCTCCAGCGCCGTAATCATTCTTGTTGCTCTTCTCTGCACTCTTTCCGGAGTCTCAACAACTTTTTAAAATTGTACGTAACGTTTTATTTTAAAGCATTGGGTGGCCCAGGCCGTGTGATTAGCTGCTCCTATACAAAAACAGCTTTGCAATTGGAGATTACTGGTCAAACGTCCTCGCTTACTGGTTTTGACTGCCTTCAGATAACTTTATTGTCACTTTGGACGTACACTAATCAGCATAAATTAATATGAAATTTCATTGCATACAGCTCTCGAATGCCAACTAGCATTGCTCTGTTTATCTCGGCTCTCTACAATATCCATGGAAAACAAAGTGGAAAATATTCCACTGGCCTTTTTTTTTTTTTCTTCCCTGTAAAGATTAAAAAAAAAAAAAACCTTAAGTGCTTCATTTATCTGCGGAAAACTTTCCATTTCACAAGTTCATTTATAATAAATCATTGCCAGGCTGACTTGGCAGCTTCAACCATTATCCCAAATAAACGCACGAAAAGTAAAATGTTAATGATTGAGGTGTGGGGGTTTTTTAGAAGTTTGAATTCAGGATCCCTTTTTTCATATCGTCAAAATGAATTTGTAGAGAAAAAAAATCTCTTACTTTTCAAAAACTCACAGCTATGATGGAGATCCTGCAAAAAAGGTATATATAAATTTTGTAAGGTTACTGCTTGAATGATGTTCTTTCTGGATTTCGAAGTAGAATCTTGGTTTATGCTTTTCCCCATTTTTAGCTCACATTTGGAAGGATAAAAGAATATGAGAAAGTGATAAATAAAAACCAGGATCGAATCCTTTCAGTTTTCCGGTAGGGAAATTTGTGGAATGTTCCCACGAAGAGAAGAAAAGTCTTAGGAATTGGAATAACTGGATTATTTGGAGAAAGAGAGGCTTGGGAATAGCTTTCCCAAATCCGTCCCTTCTTTAGATAGGTGAGCATCGAATAAATCCCAGAATTTTCATTAGTACCCATGCTAGTTGGATAATACATGAAGTCCTCGACTTATTATTATTATTACCTTTATTGTCTGAGTACAAAAAAGGACCTGACCATTTTTCATACTTAACAACCATTGCAGCGTCCCCATGGCCGCATGATAAAAACTCAAAAACGCTTGGCAACGGACTCATCTGGGCTCAAAGCTCAGTTTGGAATCTTCATTGCTCCCTGACATTTTATTTAGCCGTCTTTGTTGGGAGGAAGACATTTGCTTGTTTATATTGGAGGAACATTTCTTCCACATCTACCCTTCTCAAACTATTGGTGATGATGGCCGAGCTATAGATGTACGTGAGGTCCTAGGAAGAAGACGACTAGAGTAGAGCCTTGGAAGTCTTCTAGTCCAACCCCTTCCAGTGATGGAGCACCCACAATCTCTTGAAGGCGCAAGCTGTTCCACTGGTTAATTGTCCTCACTGCTAGACGGTTTCTCCTTAATTCCAGGTTGCTTCTCTCCTTGATTATTAGTTTCCATCCATTGCTGCTTGCTTTGTCTTCTACTGCTTTGGGAAAACCCCTCTTCTTCGATGCTGGTAGACTTGGCGGTGTTGGAACGCACCAGTTTCTGCTAAGAAGGTGGCCTTTACCACTTCAAGCTGAAAAAAAAGGATGTTCCTTAAGATATTTCCTATGTGTGTGGCCAACACAAATGGCATGTGTTGAACAGGCTCAGTTAGGAGCGGAGGCTTCTGGAACAAAACTTTACAAGGAACGCCAGACAAAGATCTCCCGCCATCAGGTTGAAGTTGCACAACTCTATCATGAAGGTTGGGTTTGACCCCTCTTGTAGGCAAACATTTCATCCCTATTCGAGGGGGACATTTACAGTGCGCTTTGGATTGTGCTTGCGTGTGGGGGAGCACTGGGCCTTTAAAATAGCTTTCTGAGTCCTGGTTTGATTTTGGGTGGTGTGATTGGCTAGTTGTAGTTGCTGAGTCTATAGACCTTGGTTATAGATACCATCTGTGTTGGTGGTGTTGTCCAACTATCTTATGATGATGTTAACGGTCTGGTTTCAGGTTGATTTGATTGTCTGCATGTGTCGCGGTCCGATTTCTTCCGATCTGTGGAGTTGTAACTTATTTACAGCGTGGCTGTTCGTGGGTCTTTAGAGGCCTGCCTTAGGGATCGTTGGCTGACGTTCTTTCATTCTGAGTGGTTGGTAGGTGAAGTCAGATAACAGATAATCAGAATTGGAAGGGACCTTGTAGTTTCTTCTCCTTTTCCAAAAAGTGATTTTCCAAGAGATTTCATGCAATAGCTGTCATAAACCCTCCGTACTTTACTGATTAACAGAGTTGGAAGGGACCTTGTAGGTCATCTAGTCCAACCCCCAGCCCAAGTGGGAGACCCTATACCATTTATGACAGATGGGAGTCCAATCTCTTCTTGAAAGCCTCCAGTGATGACGCTCCCACAACTTCCGAAGACAACTTCTGTTCCATGGGTTGATTGTTCTCACTGTCAGAAAATTCCTCCTTATTTCCAGGTTGGATCTCTCCTTGTTCAGTTTCCATCCATTGTTCCTTGTCTGGCCTTTGGGTGCTTTAAAAAATACCCTGACCCCTTCCTCCTCTCTGTGGCAACCCCTCAAATATTGGAAGGTTATCATGTCTCCCCTGACCCTTCTCTTCCCAAGAATAGCCATGCTCAGTTCCTGCAACTGTTCATCATATGTTTTAGCCTCCAGTCCCCTAATCATCCTGGTTGCTCTTCTCTGCACTTTTTCTAGAGCCTCAACATCTTTTTTATAGTCTGGCGACCTGGATGCAGTGCTCTAGATGTTGTCTTACTAAGCCTTTATAGAATGGTATTAGTACCTCACTTGATCTTGAAACAGGGATCTCTGTTGTTGCAGCTTAGGATTGCATTGGCTTTTTTGCCTGCTGCTGCACACTACTGGCTCATATTTAATTGGTTGTCCACTAAGACTCCAAGATCCCTCTCCCAGTAACTGCTATTGAGCCTTGTTTCTCCTTGACTTCGCCTGGATTACGACTGGGTCCCGGTTAGGTCAAATTTGTGTCCTTTTGCGTCTTTGTGGACAGACATGAGGGCTAGAGCAGGGGTGTCAAACTCAAGGCCCAACGGGCCACATCCGGCCCATAGGGTGCTGAGATCTGGCTCACAACTCTGATGTGGCCCTCGGTGAAATTGAGTTTGACGCACCTGGGCTAGAGGGTCATGTCTCTTGATGGCCAGGAAATGTTCATGTCAATTCATAAAATATTTCTTTTCTTTTTTAAAAAAATATAATTTATTAGTTTTTACCGTTAAAACAAACCAACAATACATACACAAATGAACGAAAGAAAGGAAAAGAAGAAAGAAAGAAAAAATCAGAAAAAAAGAAAAGTTAAAAGCATTCTTATTTTTACAGTTTGCAAGATCTTTTTTTCATATGTGGTGGTCATGTACAGAAACCCAAAATTACTAGAAGAAAATCAAAACTTGGTTGGAAGAAATTACAAAAGAGCAGATCGAATATAAACCAGAGTCCTTCCTGTTAGGGATTTTTGATAAACAAATTTCCAAAAAAGCTAAATACATAACAGTACACATTCGAACAGCGACCAGATTAGCCTTTGCTCAATATTGGAAACAACATCAAACTCCCATCAGATGAAATGATTATCCGAAAAAATTTCAAAATGTGCATAAAATATTTCTCGGGTCTTTTAGAGTTGCCAACAGAAAAGGGAGCGGGAGAGTAGCGTAGCAGCTGCAAAAACGAAACTGCATTCCGTAAATGTTTTGAAAGATAGTAACTAGGTGACTGAAGTTTCTGCCGTGCAAAATTCTAACTGGAGAGCATGATTGCTGACTCTTGGCTATGGATGCGTCCCGTTTGGAGAATATGAATTACGATACACCCAGAGGGTGGAGGGAAAACCAGGGTCAAGGGTGACAATGAATGATGTGTTTCAGAGTCGGCTATACCCAGGCAGCACCGGCATGTCTTCTAAAAAATCTTCTTTGAGCTTTGAAAATCAGGCTAGAGACTCATGATTTAATTGGGGGTTACTACCGGAGCCCTGACAAATACGGATAAATCCAAATACTGGACAGAGCAGACAGCTTCCGCTTTGGCCTTTCAGCCCCAAACCGGGAGCCCCTTGCAGGCAGTCGCTTCCGCGAACAAACTATTTTTGTGTTAAATTTAAGTTTACCGACAGTCTGATTGATGGTTTTCTTTCCTGTTTGGCCGGCATCGTTTCTTCTCGCAGTCGCTGAAGTCTTTTAAGTGCTCCTGCTATTCAAGGACCAAAACTTTGGTTTCCCCAGTGGAAGGCTAACTTTGGAACACGGGTTGCGAAGCTGCTGTTGGGAGCCACCAACGGCCACGTTGCTACATTTAATGGAACCAGGAGGAAAGGATGAGAAAAAGGATGGTGGCTGGCTGGCAAAAGGACCGAGGGTTAGCAGCTTGCTTTGAAACAGCACAGCACAGCCATCCAGGACTGGAAAGGGACCTCAGAGGTCATCTAGTCCAACCCCCTGCTCCAGCAGAAGACCTTATATCCTCTTGGGCTGTGGGGGTCTGTTCCCCACAGGTTCTAATCTCTAGCGGGGAAATGCACTGCAGAGTTGAAAGTGACGAGGTGCCACGGAGCTCAGAGAATATCTCCTTAAAGTAAATCCTGTTTATTGCCGGAGGACTCACGGGCTGGCTGCAGAGATCGGCCACGTGACGGGGGACCTAAAGACTTAGCAGCTGTCAGCTATTCTCTGGACAGATCCTGCCAAGGCTGAAATGCAGGTAGAGAGATAGGATAGCAATAGATACAGAGAAGGAGGGAGGGAGAGAGAGAGAGAGATTGGATAGATGGATGGATGATAGATGATAGATAGTTAGATGATAGATAGAATACCTATAGATACATAGGGAGAGAGAATGAGATGATAGAACAGTGGTGGTGAACCTATGGCACAGGTGGTACACAGAGCCCTCCCTCTGGGCATGCGCGCTGTCACCCTAGCTCAGCTCCACCACGCATGTGCGCGCTCTTCCCTCCAGCCAGCTGGTCTTCGGGTCTCTGGCGGGCATGCGCAGGGGTGGTGTGCATGGGCAAGGCGCATGCGTGGGGCGCGCATGTTGCATTTTGGGTATGGCTTTGGGTGCAGTGCCAAAATAGTTCACCATCACCGTGATAGAGATAGAAGATACAGACAGACTGTTTGTGTAGAACATTTATATTGCCACCTGCTTACACATGGCAGCTCAAGGAGATCTTACAAGGATATAGAATATAAAAGAAATAAAAAGAAAAACAATAAAATAATAACCCCCCTCCCATGCGACATAGGGGAAGAAGGAGGGGAAGTGACAAAGATAGACAGACAGGTATGAATATAGATGATACAGAAGTTGATAAGGTAATAAATGTGTATGAGAGAAGAAGGAGATGAATATAGATGATAGATTGATAGATGATAATAGTCACACATCAAAGAGAGAGAGAGAGAGAGAAGCCAAATAGATGTTCTAGAGGAAGCAAAATTTGTCTAGTCCCACACCCTCTGTTGTGCAACACAGTTATCTCTTCGTGTTGCGTTGGGCGTGGCCAGAAATGTCTTCCAAGCTGCTGCCATTTGCATGCAAATGTGGGGCAGCCCCAGCCTTTCCCCGCTTCCACTTTTGGGGCTTTGATCCCTGAGGATTTTCATACTGGCGCTTTCCTCTCCTCTCACCTGTATTCAAATTTGTCCCGCTCCCCCAGCCAGGAGTTTAATTCTGGTTGTGTTAGAGGAGCTGGGAAGAGGCTGGCTCCAAGAAAGTTTTCCCAACTCTTCAGGAGAAACCCTTCGAGACGGAGGTAGCATGACCGCCGAATCTTCTTTCCCGGGACAGTAGTCCTCGATTTAACGACCGTTCGTTTAGGGACTGTTTTGAAGTTAACGATGCTACCAAAAACAGGACTGGTCCTCCCACTTTGGGATGGTGGCAGCATCCCCACAATCAAAATTTGGGCACTTGGTAAAATGGTCATTATTTACCGGGACCGCCATTAGCGATTGCAAAGCAAATAGGAGGAGCCGGGGTTTGCTTAATGACTGCATGATTCACTTAACAACTGTGGTGATTTGCTTTAACAATGGTGACGGGGAAAAGTCATAGAGTTGGTTACAGTTCACTTTTAATTACCGCCTTGGTTAGGCCCAGAAATTCTGGTCCCGGTTATGGACATAAATTGGCACTCCTTGTTGTTTGGCCAAATTCCTGATGGCTTCTTGATGTTGCATGTACTGCTTCAGCTATACGTCCTCTAACGTTGTCTACCGGGGGATGGAAGCCTCTTGACCTCGTAGCTGAGCTGGTGTGGTTATGTAGTGTGGTTGTGTAAGCCTCCTAATTTGTGTAGACCCCATAAGCGCAAAGGGTTTGAGGGTCTGGCAGGTACCAGAGCAGTGTATATGTGCACAAAATATGTATGTATGTATGTACCCAGATGACACACTGTTGAATTGAAAAATGGATATGTTGTAAAATAAAATAAAAATAATTTTTTGTATATATATATGTATAAAGAAGTTGCCCCTGACTTGGTACTACCTGCTCAAACTGATCCTACCAATCGGCTTTTTATTCTGGTGTCTTCGTGTGAATCTGTTGCAGAGGGGGAATAATCTACCCCACCCCCACAAGCTGTTGTGTGCTGTGGTTTGTGTCTTGAAAACAGAAAGCAGGTGCAGGATAGGTGGCCATGAGAAAACGGGCCACCATGCAACCAGAAAAACAGCCCCCAAAACGTTGCGCAGGAAATGTCTCGGCTGAGAAGCTGCAGACTGGGGGAGCCCTGTGTAATGTGATTTTTTTTCCGGTTAGGTTATAAATAGAGCCGAAGCAAGGAGCTCCTTTTCCTGCCGTCTAAGTGGATACCAGTCCTTCTCTCTTCTCTCTGTCATTCCAGAGACATACAAAGAAGCAGCTTCACACATGTTGTGTTTAAAAGGCCGGTTGTGTAAAAAGAGGAGGCAGTGGGCCAAAACATCCACTTGACCAAAAGTAGACTTAAGTGGAGAATAATGTGCAGTGTTAAAGTCACAAAATGATTGATTTGTTGTCCCAAAGGTGCTTTTCCAAAGGGCAATAGGACTTCAGTGGGTTTTTTTTTCCTTTGAAGACTTTTCACTTTTCTCATTCTAACATTTTTATTGAGCTTTAAGATAAGATAAAAAATACAAAAGTACGAAAGAAAATGATGAGGGGGAAGAGAAGTGAGGAAGGATAAGAAAAAAGAAAGAAAGAGAAACATGACTTCCAACTCCCTGTTGTAATAAAATAAGGCGTTAACATCAAGTCACAACTTTTTTTTCATAATCCAAGCAAGCCATTTCTATAAAAATCTATCAATCGAAGACATTTCACTTCTCTTCTAAGAAGCTTCTTCAGATTGATTTGGTTCTTTTTTTTTTTTAGTGTGTTGTGTGGTTTGCAAATTCTGCTTCACAACTTGGGCGCTGGATTTGTACAACAGGGTATTGAAACAGGGTCTAGAGTCATGTCCAACGCTCAGCATTTGATGGGAATCTCAACTATTGTCTTATCCGGGCTTATTGTTTCTCAACCTTAATAACTTTACAATAAGTGGACTTCAACTCCCAGAATTCCACAGCTGGCCGTACCAACTGGGGAATTCTGGGAGTTGAAGTCCACACTTCATAACGTTGCCGTGGTTTTGAAATGGTGGCGTAGGCCCACTCGTTTAAAACGCCGTAGGGTTAATTGAGGCCCTCTTGTTTAAAACGCCGTAGGGTTAATTGAAGCATCATTTAATTTCTGGACATAGCAATTTTGTTAACTCACAACAAGAATATTGTGTGAACCCAGACAAGATGCTGCGTGAACAAGCGCATCATATAAATCTAGGCTGGGTTTTTGTAGGCCGCTGTATAAGGTCGCTGGAGAGCTATAAAGACATTTAAGAAAAATCAGTGACTCCCTCATAGGGCTTGAATCGAGCAGAAACATTACAAGGCATATACAACCTTTTTTTAGTTTTGTGTAGGTGTTGATGCACACCTGTGCAAACATCCTAGTGGCCCAAGAAACATAAGATTTCTATTTTGCTCTATTTTTACACATCCCAAGTGGCTCTGTGAGAGAGATGATACTTAAATACGATACCTAAATATAGGTCTTACATGGAGGAATAATCGGCCCATCAGAACAATCAGTTCTTTGATTTGAGACCCCAAAGTTTGCATAGCTCACATTACCAGCCAAGTAATTCTCCCCCCCCCCCCCCATAAGTATTTAGGCTTGAAAATGGCTGTTTGTGTTTATCCATTTAATATTTCCTCTGTGCCTTGTGAACAGGAATCCACCCTAAGGATAAAGCCGGCATTAAATAGCTGGTGGGGTTTTAAAAAAAAAAGGCAAACCATCACTTCTGCATCCATAGAAAATATGGAATAAGAAAGTTGGAAGGAACCTTGGAGGTCTTCTAGTCCAACCCCTGCTCAGGCAGGAAGCCCGATACCATTTCAGAGAAATGGTTTCCAATCTCAAAAACTTCCAGCGTTGGAACATTCACCACTTCTGAAGGCAACTTCTGTTCCATTGATGGATTGTTCTCAGAGTCAGGAAATTTCTCCTTATCTCTAGGTTGCTTCTCTCCTTGATTAGTTTCCATCCATTGCTTCTTGTCTTGCCCTCGGATGCTTTGGAGGAACAGATCGGGACCACTGGCATATTTTATTGCTGGTTTGGGATGTTGATAAGACTCACTAAGATTAAATTTCATCATTATCTTACTGCTGCAGTTTCCAAGCTGCATGGCAGCACCCATGGTTTATTTTACTACTTTATAAACACGATAGTTCTAACTATTCCAGGGGTGCCACGGTGCAGGGTTTGTGACACTAAAAGTGCCACAAAAGCAAAATTGCTGAGATGTTGAGGATGCCATTAACACAGAAATTTTGGGAACATAGATCTTTATTAAATCAATATTTCTCTCTCTCTCTCTCCTCTCTCTTTTCTTTCTCTCTCCTTTCCTTCTTTCTCTTTTCTTTCTCTTCCTTTTTTCTTTATTTTCTCTCTCCCCCCTTCCTTTTTCTTTCTCTTCCTTTTTCTTTTCTTCCTTTTTCTTCTTTATGGTATTCCTTTCGCTTGCTCCCTCTTCCTCTCCCTCTCTCTCTTTCATGCCACCCACTGAAGAAGGTGACACTTCTTCGGCTTTCTACAGGACCCTCTAAGCTAAAACACGTTCAGCTGGTTTGTGATTCAGTGTTTGGCCTACACACTTGCCACGGCTTCCCTGCGCGCGTCCCCTTGGCTTCATCAGCCTGCTGAAAAGCTGCCCTCTCCTGCATATATTTACATGCTTATGTTCTATTTTGAGGCCGCGGCCACATAGCACTTAGCAGCCTGTGACCCAGGGGAAGGTAAGCATTGCAAAACGAGCTTTGGAGCAGATCACACCAGCGGCTTAGCTTCTTTCGGAGGGGGATCCAGCCAGGGGAGGGAACCGCTGAAAAGCTGGCTGCGAAAGGCACTCGGCCGAGCAGAAAATCTTTTTCTTCATGTAAAAGGTAAAATCGAGGCAGGGGAAGACTGGAGCTGGCCCGGATGTTTAGCAAGCTAAAGTTTTCTAGAGATTTTACTTTGGTTTTTTTTCTTTTTTCTTTTTTTTACACTCACCCAATCGATACCTGCTTTGTGCGTTTCACTTGCCTGGAAGTGAGGTTTTGCTTTTCCCTTGTTGCTTTCTTCCCCTCTCTCCCGTGAATCCTTTGCTCTCTTGATTTTGCCTTCGTTCTTGCAGACCTACAAGATTTTTTTTTTTTGTTTTAAGCTCGGGATTAAAAGAAGGAAATCCAAAAGGTTGGTTTACAGCATGTTGCTTGCATGTTGACGTGGTTAATAAGCTTCGCATAAACATCGGTTATGGACGCCTTTTTATGCACTAGTGAACCAGTCGTTCCTGCTTTCTCTGTTGGTAGAAGCCAGTTTAGTCTCGTGGTGAAGGCTCTCGGGCTAGAAACCGGGAGAGTTCTAGTGCCACCTTGGGCAGGAAAGCTGGTTGGGTGACTTTTGGGCCATTCACCAGGCAGCTGTGAGTTCTAGTCTTCCCTTAGGCATGAAAACTGGTTGAATGTTTGGCCAGTCACCAGACGACTGAATTCTAGTCCTGCCTTCGCTGGGTGACTCTGGGCCAGTCACTCTCAGCCCGACTCACTTCACAGGGTTGTTGTGGGGAAAACAGTAAGAGGAAGGAGTGCTTAGGTATGTTCTCTGCCTTGAGTTATTTATTAAAATAATGAAGGCAGGATGATTTTAAAAAAAAAAAAAATTTTTTAAAAAGTAAACCTAAATTGAACAATGTGCCACAAATGTTTGAATGCAAGACGACTTGAGTTTCGAAACAATTCTGTTGAGGTTAGACTTACAAGAGACCTTACTTACCTAAAAGCCCAAAAGTAAATCCAGCGTGGATTCTGTCTTTGTAACCTGGAATTGACTCTATATATTCAGATAATCCTTAAATTAAACCCAAAATTTCTCTTGCTAAGGAAGACAGTTGTGAAGCAACTTTTCTCCCCATTTAATAATCTGTCTTGCCACAATTGTTCAGTGCATCACTGCCTTTGTTTGGAAACCGCTTCTGGACTTCATGCTTGGGATTGAGAAAACAAAGCTTTTTGGATTTTTTTTTCTGTTACAGAAATGGTTGTTTTCAAGAGACAGCTGGACTTTTTTTGGGGGGGGGGGGGATTTCCGCCTTTAAAGCCGTTTTGCTTCTTGAGCCCTGGTGGGGAATCTCCATAGCGTGGATGATGGGTATGGAATCTCCATATATCTATAGAAACGGTTAATAAATATTACTATGTAAATTTAAAAATTGAGACTGTAGGTTCTTATCTCAATCTACCAAGCGTCCAGATTTTGATCAGGTGACCATGGGGAGACTGCTGCCATGGTTGTAAGTGTGATCAGTCACTTTTTTCCAGTGTGTTGTAACTTCAAACGGACACTAAGCTGCCTGTTGTAAGTCGAGAGCTACCTGTCGAGGCAGCTAATCGTCCGACAGTAAAAATATTCCTCTTGTCTTTTTGACCGCCTTGTCTTACGGTCCAAAGTGTTGTCCTTCAAGGACCATCCTGTGCTGTGCCTGATGGTGCCATGGGACAGCCAGTTTCTCACATGGGTTGGCAAAAGCCTCTTTGTGATTTATGTTCGCTTTCTGATCCGCACATGTCTGCCTTTGTCGGCGTGATACTTTTCAGGGTGGAAAAGAAGAGGAAATTGTTCGGTGACGATGCCCGGCACACCCATCCTTTCTGGAGGACGGAATCTCCCCGTGTTCTGCCTCTAGCGTGCTCCTTTAAAAGTGTGTCGAAAACTTTCGGGAGTTTTGCACACACAGGCATATTCTCGCCAGTTCTCGTGTCACGCATGGACAGGTTTCCTCCTGCCACAGGGAGCGTCTCCCCAGCATCCAGAAAGGAAGGGAGAATCCAGAAGCAGGAAAGAAGCGTCTTCCGAGCAAATGACCAAACCAGTTTGACATGGAAGGGAAGGTGACCTCAGAAGTTTTAGACTTGATAGTCTGTCCGTAAAAGTTGCGTTCCTTGGAAGCCCGAGGCATTGCAACGCCTTCTGTTTTGTTTTTAGTTTTTTTCCCAAAAAACTGGATGGTATTGTGTGGTTTTAGATCTGTGGCGTGGGAAGCTCTGGACAAATTTAAGGTAAGGCATGGAGGAGGTTTTTTTTTTTTTTTTCCCTCCTCTTGCTTTCACATTCTGGGTCTTGTTATTCAATCTCTAGCTCTTAATCTCCTACCTGCTTTGCCAAGTGAGAACATCGCACCCAAAATAGCACAGCCATTTTATAGAGGGATTTTCTCAAGCCTACAGAGATGAAGTTTCTCCTCTGGACCCCTTCCCTTGCAAGTTGAGATCGTTTGGCTCCTAAATTAGCTGTTCTTTTTTCGGGAAGTCCTCGGCTTAACGGCCAGAGGGGAAGCCCGGAATTTATATTGCTAAGTGAGAAATCGGGTAAGTGAAGGCGTTTTTTTTTTTTTTCCTCCTCCCCATTGGATGACTTTTCTCGACATGCTGGTTAAGTGATTCGCTGCAGTTGTTCAATTCGCTCGAAAACTGGCTGCTTCTCTTTCCAGGAAGTCCTTGACTTGCGACCATAGTCGAGCCTAGAATTTAGGTTGCTAAGTGAGCAATTGGCTACGAGAGTTTTGCCCCCCCGTTTTGCGACTTCTTTCTCGACGCATTGGTGAAGTGAACTCGCTGCAGTTGTTAAGTTAGCCACCCAGTCGTTAAGTGAATCTGGACTCCCCATTGAATTTGCTTGTGTGCCCGGGACACTGCAACTGTCATAAGTACAAGCCAGTTGCCAAGTATCTTGAATTTTGAATTTTATCTTGAATTCAGATATCTTGAAATTCAAGTATCTTGAATTTTGATCACATGACCCTGGGATGTTGTAATGGCTTTAAGTGTGAAAAGCGGTTGTAAGTCCCTTTTTTCCAGTGCCATTGTAAGTTCAAATGGTCACTAAATGAAGTACCTGTGAGGAAATGTATTGGGCGGCAGAGTTTGCACCCGAAATAAAAACCCCACAACTGATGCTTAGAAGTATAGATAGTTCTCGGCTTACATCCACAATGGAGCCCAGAATTTCTGTCGCTGAGTGAGAAAGTGGTTAAGCGAGTTTCCCCCCCACATTTTACAACATTTTTCACCATGTTTTGTTATAGGTGAATCGCTGCAGTCATTAAATTAGTCACATGGTCATTAAGTGAATCTGGCTCCTCCCCGCTTGACTTTGTCCAAAGGTCGCTAAAGGGAATCACTTGATCCCCGGGGATGCCACAACCGTCATAAATACGGAACAGTGGACGAGCATCCGAATTTTGAACATGTGACGGGATTGTTGCAGCAGTAATAAGTGTGAAAAATAGTCATAAGTCCCTTTTTTCCAGGACTGTGGTAACTTTGGACGGTCACTAAACGAATGGTTGTAAATCAATGACTTATCTGTACGCCTTCTTGGTGGTCCTGTGGAGGGGACACAGATTCATCTTGGTATTTTTGAGGGTCGTGTGAATGAAGGCGAATATAATGCAGGATCCAATCTTTTTATTTATTTATTTATTTATTTTCTTCAAGCGTTTTCTTGAAGTGAATTATTAAAAACATTGGACGTGGTGTAAATCGTTCCTGACAATCCTGTTCGTCATATGTATTATGGCATCGAGTACATGTTTTATATGCATTTATGCAATATTTGTTATTTCTACTCATCCGTTCTGCCTACCCTCCTATCTTTTGGTTCTAGATCCTTCCTTTTTTCCCCCACCATTGATAGAATTTATCCCATACTTTATAACCGTGAAGGCGAACCTGGGGCACGCTTGTCAGAAGTGGCACACAGAGCCACTTCTGCCAGCATGCGAGAGGACGCCCAGAAGAGCCCCACTGCGCATGCATGTGCCCACCGACCGCCTGAAAGCTGATTGTCAGGTATCTGGCGCGCATGTGCGGGGAGACGCGCAGTGCATGGGGGGAATATCTTGCACATATCTTGCACATGGGTGCACAGGGGATTGGTGGTCTGTAGAGAAATTGTCACCCCCAAAGCCATTAAACCAGGCTGCGCGGGAACACAAGGTTGTGCCACTCACATGGCCCGTGGGAAGACAAGGCTTGCGTCGCTTGCATTGTGAACAACACGAGGTAGTGAGGAGAGGGGAGGAAAGGGGGGAGTGGGGGAACTTGCCCCACGCACTCCACGCGCCTCGCCTGGCCACCGGGCTGCTGCTTTCCGCTTCTTTCTTCTTCCGCTTTTGGCTGCACACAAGGAAAGCAGCCAAAGTCTTTCTTTCTCTCCCCCAAACTCCTCCAGGAATGAGTCTTTGGGACCCTTGCAAGGCCTCCTGCTCCAAGAGGCTGCGTCAGCAAAGACTCATTTCTGGTGGAGTTTGGGGGATAGAAAGAGACTTCTGCTGCTTTCCTTGCATTAAGCCAAAAGTCTCTCTCCCTACCCCCACCCCAGAGAACGGAGCTGGAAATGGGTATCGCGCGATCTCAAATAAAGAACGACTGATCGGTAGGGAAAATAGGTGGGGAATTTTGGGGGGGATTTTCCCAGGGTCTCCGGTCTGCGGGATTTAAAATTATGAGTTTGGTGGTTCCTGAGGTCCAAAAGGTTTGGCAACCCCTGACCTATAGAACATTTTGTATAGGTTTTCCTTAAATGATGTGGCCAATTTTTATTTTTTGTTCGTTTGTTTCTCTCTCATAAAGTTTGCCATTTGTCCGAATTAATGCCATGTCCAAAATTTTAGCCGCTGAAGTTTGATCACCTGACCTTGGGGATGCTGCAGCGGTCATAAGTGTGGGGAATGGTCATAAGCCTCTTTTTTTCAGTACTGTGGTAACTTCGGACGGTCACTAAACGAGTGGTTATAAATCAAGGGCTATCGGTACACCTTCTTGGTGGTCCTCTGGAGGGGACACGGATTCACCTTGGTATTTTTGAGGTCTTGCGAATGAAGGCGAATATAATGCAGGATCCAATCTTGAGTCAGTCACCAAGACCCGAAGTTTTGTTCTTCCAAGCTTTCATACTCATGTTGGAGCCCATCCTCGGGGAAACTTCTTGGTCTTCAGGGAGGTGTTTTTGAGGTCTCACCTAATATTAATACAGGTAAAAGTCTGTAAAGATTCTCAGTCATCCAGGCCACGATTGTCCCAAAGGTGCACCTTTGGACCTATTTCTCCGTTCCTACCTTTCCCCGTGTCATGCCCCTGTCGGAGTCTGAATCCGAGGAGGAAGACGAACAGCTGACAGGGAGTGGGAGTGTGGCTCTGTTGGCTGTGGAGGAAACTGGGGAAGGCCAAAGTCCGGCTGGGCAGAGCAGGGGAGAGGTAGAACAAGGGAAAGGGAGTTCAGAGGAAGACCCAGGCCCACCCGCTCTTCATCCTCGGGCACACAGGAAGGAATGGAGAAGGGAGTAATGTGGGTTGCGCGGCTTATGGGGGAGGAAAGGGCCCTGATTCCCTTCATTAGCCACAGCTGGGAATGAAAGTTTAAAAGAACTAAATGCTAACTGCGGCAGGTGCTGGGAGCAAACATGAGTTTATCTTGTGTTGACTTTGCTTATCTGTGTTCCTGGCATCTTCCCAACCATGTTGAGTTATAGCTGTGCCTTCACGTCTAGAATTCTTGCTTCTGCACTGCCGGACTAATTACCTCATCTTGCCTTGATTGGACTTTTAGTTACAGTTTTTGTTGATCATGTTTTGGACTTGATTCTCTGCAGCCACAGGCTGTTCCTTGGGAAGTTTGTCTCCAGCCCTGAAAGTAACCAGGATATTGGGGACACAAAGTTGGAGCTAATAAAGGGACACCTAATGATTATCTGACCGTGTTGCCTTTGTGCCACGCCCTGGGTCATCACACCTCCTGGTCAACGTAAAAAGCCTCTTGATCTCTTTCTTTCTTTGGAGGGAAAAGAGAGGCTCTCAAAAATGGACTTGGAAAAGAAAAAGTAGCATTTGTTAATACGACACATAAGTCCTCGACTTACCGCCCCAATTGAGCCTGAATTTTTTTTGTGGCTAAGGAAGGCAGATGTTGGCTAAGTGAATTTTGCTCCGTTTTACAAACTTTCTGGCCACTGCAGTGGTTCAGTTTAGTCACATGGTTGTTAAATGAATCTGGCTTTCCCTCCTTGACTTTTCTCATCCGAAGGTCACAAAAAGGGAGATCTTGTGATTCTGGGACACTACAGCGGTCATAAATATGGATCGGTTCCCAAGGGTCTGAATTTTGATCACTGACCATGGGATTGCTGCAACGGTCGTAAGTGTGAAAAAATGGTCATGTCACTTCTTTCAGTGCCACTGTAAGTTCGACCGGTCACCAAAGTTGAAGGGAAGGAAGGTAGAAAGGAAGGAAGGAAGGAAGGAAGGAAGGAAGGAAGGAAGGAAGGAAGGAAGGAAGGAGACATGAGGACAGGAGAGAGAAGGAACAGAGGGAGAAGGGAAGGAAGGAAGGGAGAGATGGAGGGAGGGAGGAGACATGAGGAGAGAGAGAAGGAACAGGGAGAGAGGAAGGAAGGAAACATGAGAGAAGAGAGAGAGGAACAGAGACAGGGAGGGAGGGAAGGAAGGCGGTTGCAGCTAAATTTGGGATTCCACCAAGTTTAGTCCACGGAGTTTAGGCCAAACAACCAAAAGTTCAAAGTAGCGTTGATAAATCCTTGAATTCCCGTAATAATCCTTCCTTAGGATGCTGTTAAGCATATTACAGAGTTCGTGCTTAATTCCCATTTGGCCAGCCTCATGCCTTGGGTTCAGAAGGTGAGAAGAGATTTATAACCCAGGATTAAATTATGTGCTCAGGGTGTATCAGTAGCGTTGGAAATTTCTTTTGTGTCTGTAGAGTAAGATTTGTCCATCTCTGTAATGTCTCCTTGCTGGCTAGGCACATAGCTGAAAAATGTACACAGGTTGTCCACGATTTTAACAACCACAATTTAATTTTTTTTTATTATTATTTGTTCATCAAACAAAAATTACACATGCCAATGGTTTTAGACAGTTCCCTCTCCTTAAGGCATGCATTTCCAGCCTTGGCAACTTTTAAGATCTGTGGGCTTCAACAACCAGTATTCCCCAGCCCGCCATGCTTGGTCGTTTGCCTGCAGACATTTCATTACCCAACTAGGTAACTTCATCAGTTGCACTGCAAGTAAAAAAAAACAGACTCCGAAATCACCCCAAACTCCCCAGTTCAACCCTGTGGTCCATATATTACGTTCTATTTCTTAATAATCTGCATATCTGCTTCTGTTCCTTCTGCTGTTGGTGTTCCCCAAAGCTGTGGGATATTTTTTTCTAGATTACCTTTCTAACATAGATTCAGTAGGATTTTGGACTTCCAAGTCCCAGAATTCCCCATACTGGCTAGGGAATTCTGGGAGTTGAAGTCCACAGGTCTTAAAGTTGCCACAGTTCTTGCCTAAAGAGAAGGGTTAAGCAATTCAGTCCTGCTTAGCTCCAATCTTTTAGTCTGGTGCCCACTAGTGTTGGCTCTGAATTGTGGAAATTTAACTCCACAGAGTATCTCCAACAGGTTGCAGAAGGCTTAGTGTGGGCAGAGGTTAATACGTACACACGCAGGCGCCATCAGCGAAGCTTTCATATCATCTCAAGTTCCCATGCCATGTTTATTTTTCCTATCACATATCTTTGCATGGCTGCACAGAATTTTGAGAGGCGCAAGCACATTTGTGGCTTACCTAAAGCCGGATTTTGCTTGCAGATTTGAGAATCCAGTTGAAATTGGCTTTTCTCACCTCCAAATAGGGTGGAGGAGAACAGGAATAATACAACGAAAGGGACCTTAGAGGCCTTCTAGTCCAACCCCCTACTCAAGCTGGAAACCCTATACCAGTGGTGGCTAACCTTTTTGGGCTCCTGTGCCAAAAATTATGCGTGCGTTTGCACACTCATGGGCCAGCACCCAGAAGGCAATGCTCGCACCCCCTAAACATGTGCATGCAATTCCCACCCACCCGCCCCCTTACCTGCACTGCACCGCACAGCTGATTTTCAGCCGCTTTGAGGCCTTTTTCGGCCTCCCAGAGGCTTTAGGAAGGCTTCTGCAGGCTTTTCAGGCCAAAAACTATGCCCATTTCATCACTTCCGTTATTTCTGGAAAAAAACAGGAAGTGACGAAACGAGCCTGGTTTTCGGCCTGGAAAGCCTGCAGAAGCCTTCGTAAAAGCCTCTGGGAGGCCGAAAAAGGCCTCAAACTAGCTGAAAATCAGCTATGAGACGCGTGCATGCGCAGTGAGGTAAGTTTGCCTGCAGCTCGCGTAACGGCACAAATGGCTCTGCATGCCACCTGTGGCACACACGCCATAGGTTTGCCATCACGGCCCTGTACCATTTCATACAGGTGGTTGTCCAATATTTCCTTAAAAATCTTCATGGATGGAGCATCCGCAATTTCTGGAGAGGAGCCATCAGACCCTTCAAAAATGAACTTGGTTCTACTTGTGTTTCATTTTTGTAATTGTTTGGTGTTGCTTGTACACGGCACCACACATAATTGGACTGTATTTTTTTTTTTCCTTTAAATAAAATGCCTATGTACTGATAGAAGAGAATATTTGTAGCTCCGGCTCGAACTGTGGGGTTCTTGGTGCTCTCTTGGTTTCTTTTTCATTACCCATCTAGGTTACATCATCAGTGCTAGAAGGGGGTGGGGTGTGTTGGAATGGAGGAGAAGGAGGAAGAGGAGGATGGGGAAGATGATAACTGACATCCTTGGTGCTCTCGGAGCTTGGTGGTTTTCATGTGGGCGTTTCATGGCCCGACTAGGTAACATCATCAGTGCAAATGTATATAGCTCTAATATACGGTCAAGCCTGTTGCAGGAACACAACTATTATCAGGGTCTCCGAACATTGTTTTTGAGATAAAGGTAGCTGTCATAACAGAACGTCATAGAGTTGGAAGGGACCTTGGAAGTCTTCTAGTCCAACCCCATTCTGGAGAAATGGCTGTCCAGTCTATTCTTTAAAAACTTCCAGTGATGGAACAACCCAAGCTGTTCCGCTGATGAATTGTTCTCAACTGTCAGGAAATTTCCCCTTAGCTCTAGATTGGATATTTCACAACCAAACTAGGTAACATCAGCGCTAGAAAGGGAGAGTGGGGTTTGCAGAGATCCTTGAGATTTCTCTTGAGCTTGTTTGGTTTTCTTGCAGACATTTCATGACCCAGTTAGGTAACATCATCAGTGCAAATGAATATGTGAAGAAGAGTCGTTTTCGCTCTTGTTCGGATGGAGTCGACACCACAGCAGAGTCAAGTGAGGTTTTTAAGCCACAGTGGCTCAGTGGTTAGAGTGCAGTACTGCAGGCTACTTCTGCACACCTAAGAGTACTGCATCCAGTTTTGGTCACCACACTATAAAAAAGATGTGGAGACTCTAGAAATAAAGTGCAGAGAAGAGCAACCAGGATGATGAGAAGACTAGAGACTAAAACATACGATGAACGGTTGCAGGAACTGGGCCTGGCTAGTCTAGTGAAGAGAAGGACCAGGGGAGACATGATAGCATCTTCTAGTATCAGAGGGGCTGCCACAGAGAGGAAGGGGTCAAGTTATTTTCCAAAGCACCTGTAGGCCAGACAAGGAATAATGGGTGGAAAGTGATCAAGGAGAGATTCAACCTAGAAATAAGGAGGAATTTTCTGATAGTGAGAACAAACAACAGTGGAACAGAAGTTGCCTTCAGAAGTTGTGGGAGCTTCATCACTGGTAGCTTTCAAGAAGAGATTGGACTGCCATTTTTCAGAAATGCGGTAGGGTCTCCTGCTTGGGTGGGGGGTTGGACTAGATGACCTACCAAGTACCTTCCAACTCTGTTCATGCGGATAATGCTGACTGCCAGCTGCCTACAATTTGGCAGTTCGAATCTCACCATCCTTCCGAGTTGGGTAAAATGAGGACCCCAAACCGCTGGGGGGCAACGTGCTGACTCTGTAAACCGCTTAGAGAGGGGGCTGTAAAGCGATATAATAAGTCTTCAGTGCTACTGCTGTGTTCTGAATTTTTTTGACCCACAGATCCTAAATGTGCACAAATTGCCTGCTTCGGCCCTTCTGCTACATTTTGCAAGCTAGAAACCTTGGGAAGAGGTTGGAAATCGCGGTGCTGATCGAAAATGTCTCTTTTCTTCTTCCAGATCGTCCTGCATGCTGATTCCCTTTGGATTTATGGAGGGGGCTGGGCGCACTTTTGAGCACTGCCACGCACAGCATCCCTCTCGTTGAACAAGGACAGGGTCCTGCCCGAACCGAGCCTCTTTTAGAGCCCCTCGGGCTTCACCATTCAGAGACCCCGTGGATGGCTGTTGAGGTCCGCGGAAAGTTTCTACCGGCAGTTCTTCCATCCTGAGCTGCCCCGGGCTCCTCTCACTGCCCCCAAATATTTCACATATCCAGATGGGGTAACGTGAAAGCTCAAGAGAGAACACCAGCGCGTTCGCTGAATGCAGATGCCTTTGTGAAGAGGAGGAGGAAGAGAAGACGAGAACTAAGAAGGGGGAAGGAAGCGGAGTGGCACTGAAGGACGACTACTTAAAATTGCACACTAAGGATTTTTTTTTTTAAAGAAAAGGAGGAAAAAAAACAAACGAAAGTATTACTCAGCCTCAAGCACAGGGTCCCCTTTTTTTAAAAGTCGAGGATTTAGAGAATCCGACGTTATCCTATTTGCACAACGTTTGTGTTGATTTGAGGGGGAAGAGAGTCAGTCTGGTCAGGCTCGCGTCACTTGGTTCTGTTTTGGGCTTTGCAACTCTTTTTTTTTTTTTTTTTTTTTTTGTCGAGAGCCCCTCCCCCCTCTGTTTGTCTCCACCATGGCACGCATGAACAGGCCTGCCCCTGTGGAAGTGTGCTACAAGAATATGAGGTTCCTGATAACCCACAACCCAACTAATGCCACGCTGAATACTTTCATTGAGGTAAGATATCAGTGAGAGAGCCCCTCTCACAACCGGATGTAAATAAGTGTCACAGATACTTGGACTCGTGAAATTTCAGGAGAAACAAATGTTCTGGCCTGGTGAGAGACCATCAGAACGTCCTAACATTGTAGGCTTATTGTACGGGTAGTCCTCAACATACAACCACAGTTGAATCCCAAATTTGCATGGTTAAAGTGAGGATTTGTTGAGAATTGCCCCATTTTGTGACATTTCTGGCCACAGTTGTTAAGTGAATCACTGCGGTGGATAAGTTAGTAACCTTGTTATTAAGTGAATCTGGCTTCCTCGTTGGCTTGGTTTCTCAGAAGGTTGACAAATACGATGACATTGCGGGACACTGCAACAGTCATAAGTACGAACCAGTTGCCAACCCTCTTGAGTTTTGATCACGTAACTGTGGGAATGCTGCAAAGGTCATAATTGGGAAAAAAGGATCGTAAGTCACATTTTTCTGTAAATGAATGGTCACTGAATGAACTGTTGTAAATTGAGGGTGACCTGCAGTCTGGAAAGAGTGCAGAGAAGAGCAACAAAGATGATTAGGGAACTGGAGGCTAAAACCTACGAAGAACGGTTGCAGGAACTGGATATGTCTAGTTTAATGAAAAGAAGGATTAGGGGTGACATGATAGCAGACTTCAAATATTTGAGGGGCTGCCAGATTACAGAGAATCCGAGTTGGAAGGGACCTTGTAGGTCATCTAGTCCAGTGGTTCCCAAAGTGGGCAGTACCGCCCCCTGGGGGGGCAGTGAGATGCCTTAGGGGGGCGCTAAGAGGCAGCAGGGGGGTGTTTGAGGCGCCGGCCCCACAGGGTCACCCCATTGACTGTTGCACCGCTCCGTAGCCGGTGCCTCGACTGTGGCACCGCTCCAGTGCAACAGTCAGTGGCATCCGTGGTTCACGTAGGGGGAGGCAGAGAAGCGGGGGGGGGGTGTCTTTGACCACATGCCAATATCCATTGTCCCGCTCAGCCAGGCCCGCTCCTCTTTGTAGTTGCCGTACCTGACAGCAAGTTCACAGGCTGCCCCTCCCGCCGGGGATCAGCCTCCCAAGCTGCCCCCCCGTGGGGCACTCACGTTGTAGAGGGCAATGCTGTTCCCTCCTTCTTGGAGCAGGGCAGGGTTGAGGAAGCCCAGGGCAGGCAGCTTGGCTCTAGTTTCGCAACGTGCTGCCGCTGCGTTCAACACACCGGCTCCGCAGGCTCACCCCTTTGAGCCTCTCCGGTGCAACAGTCAACGGGGTGACCCTGCGGGGCCGGCGCCTCGAACGCCCCCAAGGAGGCCAGCAGAAAGGAAGGAGGGAACAGCATGGCCACCAGAGAGTCACAGCAAAGTACTCCTCCACTTACGACCATAACGGAACCCCCAATTTTCTGTTGTTAAGTGAGTTTTACCCCTTCTTTGTTGCCTCCCGTTTGGTTAAACCAATCGCCGCCGTCGTTAGTACCACAGTTGCCGAGTGAATTCTGGCCTCTCGTTTTGCGACCTTCTGACTTCGCTTGTCCCATGACACCGGGACACTGCAACCGTCCTAAGTACATGCCAGTTGCCAAGCCTCTGAATTTTGATCACACGATCCCGGGGGAATGCTGCAAAGGTCGTAAGTGTGAGATAGGAGCCGTAAGTCGCTCCTTTTCCCAGTGACTGTTGTATTTCTCAACTGTCACTCAACGAACGGTTGTAAGTCAAGCATGGCCTGTATCTCCAAGAAAGGCTCTCAGGCCTCCTGAGGAGGTTGACATGGGGCCCACTGGAGAGCCTAGGAGCCGTTTCAAAGCAACTCTACTTCGGAAAACGGTTGCAAAGTTTTTCTTTCCGCTGAACTGAGCTTGTTCAGACATATTCAGGTCTGCAGTGCGATCACCTGTAAACACAGGACCAGGTGCGTTGGTGGTTTCTTCATTTCCTCTTCCAGAAAGTGATTTTCCAAGAGATTTCACGCAATAGCTGTCATAAGCCCTCCGTGCTTTTACCGTACTTTTAACAGTTGGATGGGACCTTGTAGGTCATCTAGTCCAACCCCCTGCTCAAGCAGGAGACCCTACACCATTTCTGACAAATGGCTGCCCAGTCTCTCTTTGAAAGTCTCAAGTGAAGATGCTCCCACAACTTCCGAAGGCAACTTCTGTTCCATGGGTTGATTTTTCTCCCTGTCAGAAAGTTTCTCCTTATTTCCAGGTTGAATTTCTCCTTGTTCAGTTTCCATCCATTATGCCTTGTCTGGCCTTCAGGTGCCTTGGAGAATAGCTTGACCCCTTCCTCCCTGTGGCAGCCCCTCAAATATTGGAAGACTGCTATCATGTCTCCCCTGGTCTTTCTCTTCACTAGACTAGCCAAGCCTAGTTCCTGCAACCGTTCGTTGTATGTTTTATCCTCCGGTCCCCTAATCATCCTGATTGCTCTTCTCTGCGCATTTGCAGAGTCTCGACATCTTTTTTTATAGTGTGGTGACCAAAACTATCTGCAGTACTCTAGGTGTGGTCTTACTAAGGCTTTATAGAGTGGTATTAGTACCTCACTTGATCTTGATTGTATCCCTCTGTTGATGCAATTCAGGATTGCATTGGCTTTTTTGGCTGCTGCTGCAGACTGCTGGCTCCTATTTAGCCGGTTGTCCACTAAGACTCCAAGATCCCTCTCACAGTCACTGCTATTGAGCCTGGTTTCACCCAGTCTATATGTGTCCTTTTGGCTTTTCTTGCTAAGTGGAAGACTTTATTTTTCTCTACATTGAATTTCATTTTGGTAGATATGGCTGGGTTCAAGTCTGTGAACGTCTTAGCGCAAACAACACCTTCCCCTTTGGGTATTTTTGATGTTTTTCCATCTTTCTGGGCCCTATCTGGTCTCTTCCTTTTTAGCGTGCCCATAGCACATAAATATGTAAGAGAGGGTTTTTTTATTTATTTATTTTGCTGCGATACCTGGCTCTTGGCCAAGGTGTGCTGTTTATAGCCGTACCTTCCCCTGCCTTCCCTCCAATAAGGCTGTGTTGTCCACAGAGGTCGCTCTGGGTTACAACTCGTGAAATTGTTGAATACCTACGGGGATTAAAAATAAATGCCCTTGTTTACTCTTGGATCAGCAAGAGATAGACGGGACGGGATAGATCTTTCACTTGAAAAAGCAGCGAAGGTGTCACTTCCTCCACGTATCGGCTGAGCCTGAAATTTGAAAGCCAGGCAGCTTTTAAAGTGCATTTCGTCCCATTTTTATTATCTTTCTTGCCACCATCACTGCAGCTGTTAAGATTATTATTTATATTGAGATAGAGAGATAGATAGATTAGATTAGATAGATGATAGATTAGATTAGATAAATAGATGATACCCTGTTTCTCCAACAATACGGCCTCCCCCAATAGGAAGTCCCAGCATGTTTTATAGGCATGAAATGAAATTAAGCCCCTTCCCCCAAATTAAGACCTATATTAAAACATGCAAAATGGGGGGAATGGGGGTGGCTTGCCATTAGGAAGTACTTTTGTTGCACACCCGGATATGGTGCTGCCTGCGTTGACCTCGATGTGAAGTGCCCCACCAATGCCAAGGTCAACATCCAAGCCATCGCCACCCGCCCACCCAAAGATGCAAGGGGGGGGGGGATTAAGTCACCCCCGAAAAGACGGCCTAGGCATTTTGGGGGCTCAAAAAAAAAAAAGACCTGGCCTTATTATATGAGAAACACGGTAGATAAATTAATAGATAGATAGATAGATAGATAGATAGATAGATAGATAGATAGATAGATAGATAGATAGATAGATAGATAGATAGATAGATAGATAGATAGACAGACAGACAGACAGACAGACTGACTGACTGACTGACTGACTGACTGACTGACTGACTGACTGACTGACGACAGACAGACAAGCCTATAAGCCATATCAAAGTACAGGTTCATACACATATTGCCAATAAAATTCTAAACAAACCATTTAAGATGAGAGTAGGATAGCTGTTAAGTCAGTCACACAGTCGGTCCTTAAGTGAATCTGGCTTCCCCATTGACTCTGCTGGTCTGTTCTGACCAAGGCTTCCTGAGACAGTCACAGTCACACGCTGTTCAGTGGTGGCATTCTACCGGTTTGGCCTGGTTCTTGGTAGCGCCAAGGAGCAGCAGAGACCAAACCGGTTCTCTCTCCTGGGCTCCCATACTAATTTTTATGTCCTGCTCTGGAAATGCAGCTGCTTTGCACAGCACATCAGTTTACCGTGTGGCCGCTGCCGAAGCGACAGCAAGATTGCAGGAGGTGACTCAAAGCGCCTCCGTGCCTGTGCGCAAAGTGTGTGCGCGTGCACGCAAAGCACACCCACCAGTTCGCGCCCACTGAAACGGTGGTAAAAATATTTGAAAGGCACCACTGATGCTGTTCCCAAACCCACCCCCCCTTTTTTAAAAAAAATTTCAACGGCTGTGAATTATATGTATTCCCAGTCCGTACTGAGTCCCGGATCAACGACCGCTGGCTGCATCCCGCCGGGTCATGTGATCCCCTTTTGCGACCATCTGTTGAGCAGAGTCAACGGGGAAACCAGATTCACTGAACAAGCGTATGACTGGCGTATCCACTGCTGTGATTCCCTTCCTTATGACCTAAGGAAGGTCATAAAATGGAGCACAACTGACTGAGCAGCTCTCTCGCTTAAGCAGCCGACGTTTGGGCCTCAATTTTATTTTTATTTTTTATTTTTTTTGTCAATTGCTTGCAAGATAATAGGTATAAGTAAAAATATAGTTAAGAATACATGGATACATATAAGAAAAATAAAAAATATAGATAAAAGAAACAATAGGACAGGGATGGTAGGCACGTTGGTGCACCCCTACAGACCTCTTAGGAAAGGGGTGAGGTCAATAGTAGAAAGTCTAAGGTTAAAGTTTTGGGGGTTTGGGGATTGTAAGTCACAAGTGCAGAACTATCCCTAGTATTGTCTAAATTACTTCCAGTGCATCGCCAAAAACCAATCTCGATAGGCCTTGGAACTGTCCTAACTTGACCCACCTTTATAGAATCCAGGGGACTCGGATAATGACCTTCAAGTTCTCAAGTCTTCTGACTTAGGATCGCTAAGAATCTGACAACAGCATCTGCCTTGGGCCATCTCAAGAGGAGAAGTCCAAGGAAAGGACGATTGTGTAAGCTCTAAACTCAGCATGAGATGTTCAAAAACAACATTCTTCCTCGCCCAAGAAACCCGAGAACATTGGCCCTGCTCCTTCCACCCCGTGGTCAACCTCTCCGCCCACATAGCTTGCAGGTCACGTTTTGGCCATGAAGAAGAATTAGCGCGGTCCTTGGGTACCCAAAATAGCTCTAAAATCTTCTCTTGGCCAAAGGGACTGTGATTGGCAGGCCTTTAATGTCAGGGTATCAGTAGCATTTCGGGGTTCACACAGGAATAGCACTTAGATTTAGGCAGGTGGTCCTGAGATTACGAGGAGTGGCACATAGAGGTGGAGTTCTCGCTTCACAATCAGGAGGCTGTGAGTTCGATCCTAGGTAGAGGCAGATATTTCTGGGCACACTGAGAATATATCTGTTGAACAAAACTCCGCATTGAAAACAGGAAGGGCATCCGGCCATTAAAACACTCCGCTAGCTCCATTCAGTTGCTCAGATTCCGCCCCGCAAGGAATTATGACGTCGTTAAAAGACGATGGCCGTCAACATCGGGGATGAGACTGTAATTATTTTCAGCTACAGATTGTCCTTATGACCACAGCTGAGCCCAGAATTTCCATCGCTAAGCAAAATGATTGTCAAGTTAGTTTTGCTCCATTTTATGACCTTCCTTTCCCCCTGTCATGAAGTGAATCCCTTCCATTGTTAACCGTAATAAAGCTAATCGGTGAATCCTGCTTCCCCCTTGACTTGGCTTAGCCGAAGGTCGTAATTGGAGATCACATGACCCTGGGGATCTTGAAACAGACATAAAGACCATGCCAGTTGCCAAGCAATCTGAATTTTGGTTACGTGACCACAGTGGTAAGTGTGAAAAACGGTCCTAGGCGGGGTGGGATTTGACCGGGTCGGGTGAAGCGCGAGCTCACCGAGCTATTACACCGGTTGAATCACACCACTGGTCCTTAGTTTACTTTTTTCAGGGCGGTCGTAACTGTTCTGACCAAGCCTTCCTGAGACCGTAATTAAGCACATGCTTAGTCCAAACAACTCTCGTTTTATTTCAACGCTGGGAATTATGTTCATTCCGTAATGAATCCCCAAACAGTCCCTCGAGATAAGCACCCACCTTTCTCTCCTTTGAATTGCTGCCAACAACTAAAATGCCAAATGAACTGAAAAAAAAAAAGCCAAATAAGGTACAAAGTCCATACAGAGCTTCAAGGTTTAATCTGAACAGAGTGAACGACTTTGCTTCCTGCAAAAGGTTTCCCTACCTTTGCGCCTCCTTTATACCTTATGGGAGGGGCAATCACCTCCAAGCCTTATTCCCGATTTGCCCCTTTTGTCTCAGCTGCTTTTGCCTTCTAGCAGCTCTGTGCATATGCGCACTGGGAACAGGCTCCCCTGGATCCTCTTCCTCACTGCTGCCAGACTCTAAAGGCTCCGGAGTCAGCACCCCACTCCCAGGTGGTCCTGTCCCCATCTATGCATCGGATGCAGGACCCTCATCCAAGTTCTTTCCAGACTCCTGGACTGGTCCCTGTTCTTCCCCGCTGTCCGATTCCACTGCCGTCTGCACAGGCTACCGGCGAACCACAACAGTAACTCAAAATGGCCACTAGACGAACTGTTGTGAATTGAGGCCTACGTGTCACCGAGAAGCCTGAAGCCAAGAGAATTGCTAGGACGGCAATCTTAAGCCAAGAGAGTAGGTAATCTTAAATATTTTCCCCTTTGTTTTTTCCCCCTCCCTGACAGGACCTGAAGAAATACGGCGCAACCACAGTTGTGAGAGTGTGCGAAGTGACTTATGACAAGACACCCCTGGAAAAGGATGGCATTAAAGTGATGGTGAGTCTCTTGCTTTGAAATTCTATTTTTATTTTTATCTCTTCTGAAACCACCGAGAAGGTTCAAGCATCACGAATGGAAGAAATGTATCGTTACAGGGAGTCCTCAACTTACAACAGTTTGCTTAGTGACTGTTCGAAGTTCCGACGGCATTGAAAAAAAGGGGCATTTTTCGTACTTACAGCCATTGCAGCCTCCCCATGGTCAGGTGATCAAAATTTAGGTGCTTGACCACTAGTTTATGACGATTACAGTATCCCAGGGTCACGTGGTCTCCTTTAGCGAACGTCAGACAAGCGAAGTCAACCGGCAGGGGAGCCATGTTCACTTAAAGACAGTGTGGCTAATTTTAACAACTTGCAGGGATTCACCTAACCAGTGTCGTGAAAAGCATTTTAAAATGGGGGCAAAACTCATTTAATGTCTCACTTAGCAGCATAAATTTCTGGCCTCCCTTGCAGTCGTACATCAAAGACTATCTGTACTTCTAAGCACCGGTTGTGGGGTTTTTATTTTAGATGCCAACTTTGCCGCCCGATACATTTCCTCACATGTACATAGCACAGGTTCATTTAGTGACTTCCAACAGTGTTGAAAAAAATGGTTTGTGACTGTTTTTCACACTTAATGACCGTTGCAGCATCCCCCGTGGTCACGTGATTGAAAATTCAGATGCTTTGGCAACCGGTTCATAGTTCTGACGGTTGCATTATCCCCGGGACTATACGATTCCTTTTTTAAAACTGTCTGACAAGCAAAGTCAATGGGGAATCCAGATTCACTTAATGACCATGTGACTAATTATAACGACGGCAGTGTTTCCCTTAACAGACATGACCAAAAAAGTCGTGAAACAGGGCAAAATCCACTTAACGAATATCTCCCTTAAATTTGGGGCTCTGTTGGGTTGCAAGTCAAGGACTTGAGACGCCTCACATCGGTTCCGCAAAGTTGTGTGTTCACATGACCCTTCAGCCGTCATAAATGTGAACCAGTTGCCAAGCATCTAAATTTTGACCCATGTGACCGTGGGGGATGCTGTGGTGGTCGTAAGTGTGAAAAACGGTCACAAGTCATATTTTTCAGTGCCGTTGTAACTTGGAATGGGCACTAAACGAGCTGCTGTAAGGCGAGGACTCCCTGGATTGTATCCTGGGAAAGCGATAATCTGGAATTTCTCGTTTCCTGATAAAAGAGAAATCGAAATAAAGATAGTATCATGCCTCAGTCAGAGTCTGAATCCGAGGAGGAAGACGTTCGAACCACTGACGGGGAGCGGGAGTGTGGCTGCGTTGGCTGTGGAGGAAACAGGAAGTTCAAAGTCTGGCTGGGCAGAGCAGGAGAGAGGTAGAACAAGTAAGAGGGAGTTCAGAGGAAGACCCAGGCCTAAGGTATGCAGGGAGGAACGGAGAACAGAGCAACGTGGGTTGCTTGACTTACGGGGTAGGAAAAGGCCCTGATACCCTTCATTAGCCACATCTGGGAAGAGAGTTTAAAAGAGATGCAAGCTGAGTGCGGAGTCTGCTGGGAACAAATATGAATTTATCTTACGATGACTGTGGTTATCTGCGTTGCTGGCATCCTCCCAACTGGGTTGATTTACTGCCGTTGCTTCACATCTGGAATTCCTTTCTTGCCCTGCCAGATTAATTATATCATCTTGCCTTGATTGGACTTACAGTTTTTGTTGACAGTGTTTTGGACTTGATTCTCTGCAGCCACAGTCCGTTCCTGGGAGGTTTTTTCTTCAGGCCAAAAGGTAACCAGGATATTGGGGACGCAAAGTTGGAGCTACTAAAGGGACTCCTACTGATTATCTGACTGTGTTGCCTTTGTACAATGCCCTCGGTCATCGCAGGTACCAAGTGATCCTTGAGTTACAACTGTGAGGGTGCCTGCCCGTAACAGTCATAAATTTGACCTTGGGATTTAATAATTTTAACGTCCCATTTTTTTTCCTGCAGTCATTAAGAGAATTATCTGGCGGTTAAATGAATCAGTGGTTTGCCACGGGTTTCCCCAAAATTGAAAATAAATGTCAATTTTCAGCAAAGTCACGGTAAAACATAGTTATAGGAGTATACGAGGCTACAAAATACACAACATTGCAGCCATTTGCTGAGATCTACAAGTATGGCATCCAAGTCATAAGTCCCCGTTTTCACATCCATCGTGACTTTGATTTGCTGTGTGGTAAGGATGACCAGTATTCTTACTGGCCTTTGAAAAAATGCAAATTGGTAGGGAAATGGAAGAGAGAGACTTACGAGCCATGCATTATTTTTATTTTTTTATTTTTTTTGGGGGGGGGTTGTTATCTGAATTGTAAAGAACCCCAACTGTACATTCCCTTCGAGGCTTAAAAATTGAAGGCTGTAATTCAGTGGGTTTATTTGACCCCAGACTCTGATCCCACGTACAACATAGAACATCATTGGGGCTGGAAGGGACCTTGGAGGTCTTCTAGTCCAACCCCCTGCTCAAAAAGGAGACCCTATAGCATTTCAATTAAGTGCCTGTCCAGTCTCTTCTTAAAAGCCTCCAGTGATGGAGTAGCCACAACTTCTGGAGGCCAGCAGTTCCACTGGTTAATTGTTCTCACTGTCAAGAAATTTCTCCTTAGTTCTAGGTTGCTTCTCTCCTTGATTAGTTTCCACCCATGGCTTCTTGTTCTGCCTTCAGATGCTTCGGAGAATAGCTTGACTCCCTCTTCTTTAGGGCAACCCCTGAATACTGGTATCATGTCACCCCTAATCCTCACCTTCCTTAAACTAGACATACCCAATTTCTGCAACCTCCCTTCCTTTTAGCCTCCAATTTGAAACTCTGCCTGTTTTTTTTTTCTGTGAGTCTTTCTTTCTTTCTTTCTTTCTTTCTTTCTTTCTTTCTTTCTTTCTTTCTTTCTTTTTCTTTCTTTCTTTCTTCTTTCTTTCTTTCTTTCCTTCCTTCCTTCCTTCCTTCTTTCTTTCCTTCTTTCTTTCTTTCTTTCTTTCTTTCTTTTTTTCCTCCCTCCCTCCCGGTGCTTTGAAGAATAGCTTGACTCCCTTTTCTTTGGGGCAGCCCCTCAAATATTGGAAGACCGCTATCCTGTCTCCCCTAGTCCTTCTTTTCGTTAAACTAGACATCCCCAATTCCAGCAACCTTTCTTCCTTTCTTTTAGCCTCCGGCCCTCTAATCCTCTTTATTGCTCTTCTCTGCACTCTTTCCGGACTGCAGCTAATCCCAGCTGTTCAAAGGGACTGTTCAAAGTTACAAGAGCACCGAAAAACGTGATTTAAAGGCCGTTTTCCACAGTTAACAAACCTTTGCAGCCATCCCCAAGGTCCTGCAATCAAAATTCTGGAAAACGAGAAAACTCTCCATCGCTCGAGGCAAAACACAGCAGATCTTCTTCCTCTGTTGAGTCATCCAAGTTCGGTCTCCAAGCTAAGCAGTCCATGAGCAAAGTGGAAATTTGCCAGGGAAGCCTGCCTCTCTCCTAATCAGGAGGAATTTCCCTCTGGAAAGAGATGTAAAAGGGAAATCCTCAGGAAGATGCCTAATTTAACATACCACATCTGTTGGGAGGCATAAACCAGTTGAAAGAGCTTTGGGAGAGAGGGAGGAGAGAAAGAAAGAAAAAGAAAGAGGAAGGAAGGAAGGAAGGAAGAACGGGAAGGAAGAAAGAAAGAGAGAGAGAGAAAGAAAGGAAGGAAGGAAGGAAGGGAAGGAAGGAAAGAAAGAGAGAAAGAAAGAGGAAGGAAGGGAAGGAAGGAAAGGGAAGGGAGGAAGGGAAGAAAGATAGATAGATAGATAGATAGATAGATAGATAGATAGATAGATAGATAGATAGATAGATAGATAGATAGATCGATCTCTGCCCCTTCTCACACTTGATGATGTTACCTAGTTAGGTTATGAAACGTCTGCAAGAAAACCACCAAGCTTACAGGCAGGCCACCCCACAGTTCTCCTCCTCCTCCTTTCCACAAACCCCATTCCCTTCTAGCACTGATGATGTTATCTAGTTGGGTCATGAAACATCTGCAAGAAAACTACCAAGCTCAAAAAGCACCAAAGACCCCACAGTTCAACCCTGAAGCCACAAATATTTCTTTCTATCGACAGAAGAGAAGTAAAGATTTTGTCCCCAAAGTGCAAATTAAGCAAGATGCAAGGCACCCTTTTCTGACCAGCCTTTAAAAAAAAAAAGACTTCTCCAGATCTCCAGATCTGGAAAAGATTATTTTGCTGCAGGAGAAGGAAATTCCTCACACTCACACACACCCCAAAAATGTCCCAGCTTGCATAATCCTAAATTTTCATTCTCTTGGGCAACAGCTCAAAATCTTGGCAGGAAAAAAATAATAATTGTATTATTTCTGGTCACTTAGAAAACTTAGCTCCCTACAGTGAGACTATTACAATAGGATATTAGTTCCTCTACCAGTTGTCATTGGGAAACATCAAAGTCTCAATCCCAACAATTAAAATTCTGCCTCTGGAATGAACATCTGTATTTTTCAGGCTAGCTTGAGCAATTCCCATTTTTATTTTTCTCCAACTCAGTGCTGTGTTAGAAGGGAATTATGTAAGCAGACTTGAGATTCTGCCTTTCTATCATCAAGGTAACACTCCATAAACCCAAGAGAAAGGGACTGGGCATTGGATGCAAACTATGAAATTGCAAACATAAAAGGAGAATATTTGCAGCTCAGGAGTGAAATAAGGGGGACCTTGGTACTCTCCGAGCTTGTTTACTTTCTTGCGGACGTTTCATGACCCAAACGAGGTAACATCCTCAATGCTACTAGCAATGGTTTGGGTCATGAAATGCCTTCAAGAAAGCAACCAAGCTCAGAGAGCACCAAGGACCCCTCAAATTGAAAACAAATAAACCCTCCCCAAAAGGCCAGGGAATACAGAGAAGAAAAATCCAGGAAATTTCTCCCCACTACTAAGAAGTAGGCCAGGAGTGGTATGGTGGCCTAGAGGTGGAGCGCTCGCCTCACAATGAAGAGGCTGTGAATTCGATCCTAGGTAGAGGCAGATGTTTCTCTCTCTGGACACAATGATAATATATCTGCTGAACAAAACTCCACACCAGCGATAGGAAGGGCATCTGGCCAAGAAACACTCTGCTAGCTCCATTTCTGTTGCCCAGAGACCACCCAGTAAGGAATTATGGGAAAAGAAGAGGAAGAAGGAGGAGAAGGAGGAAGACGAAGAAGAGGAAGAAAAGCAAAAACGAAGGAGGAGAAAAAGGAAGAAAAGAAAAAGGGGAGGAGGAGAAAGGAAGAAAAGGAAGAAGAAGAAGAAGAAGAACAAGAACTACTACTACTACTACTACTACTACTACTGGGAGGTGGACCCACATAGCTAAGAATTTTGATCACGTGACTGTGGGGGTGGTGCAATGGTCGTAAATGAAAAACAGTCGTAAGTCACTTTTTTTTTCAGTACTATTGTAAATTCAAACAGTCACTGAACTAATGGTTGTGTCAGGATTCCAGCAATCGCCGTAATTAAATCATGATTCTGAAGCCAAGCTTCATAAAAACTTCAAAAGATTCATTAGAGGTGACATACTGGCACTGCCCTGTATGAAGCCAAATGTCAGTTGGCGCTCCATTCAAAATTCAAGAAAGACAGACTCTGTTGTTATAGAGAAAAGAAACATTTACTGGAAATCAAGTGGATTCTAGACCTGATGATCAAAAGGATTCTAGACCTGATGATTTACACGTGAAAAACACATATACAAAGTTATGGCAACATTCCCATCCACCATAGTTCAAACGAGGATGTGTATAATGTCACATGGGGCATCTTCAGATGGAGATGCAGACATCTGGCTGTTGACCTTGGCCTAGTTTGATAAAGAGCTGTAGTTGCGCAGAAAGCAAGCAAATAAGCATAATCAATAACGTTTTCCCCAAGTTATACAGTTCATTCTCTAAAACCTCCAGCACTCTTCCCACCCCACCAAGCCCGATTAATTCACCCTCCCCCTGTTACTATGGCAGCCAAAGAGAAAGCGAAAGAAAGGAGTCTTGAAGGCTGACACCAACTCTGGCCTACGTCATTTACAGTCCCCTGTGGCCCTGTTTCCTCCCTGCCCCCTGGGTGTCTCATAAACCAGATTCTTCAACTGAGCACCTTCACAGGCTGGGTGTCATCAATCACATTCTCCAATTAAATATATTTGCGGGCAAAAACTCTGGTATTTTAATTTCAATCTTTTAAAGATTAAAGAGTTGGAATGTACTTCCGCTTTCAACTGCTCTTCCAGATTTCCTTCCTCTCTCCCACCTTTTTTTTTTTTATAGCAACTACTAAAACAGGCACGGGGATGTTTTATGAGTTGATAGGTTGTATTGTAACACGAGGACTACCTGGACTCCCATTTTGAGGACTTATTTGAAATATTCCCTTAATCCTCTTCCTATTTGGTTGAAAATGTCCCACTTGGTTTCTGGTCTTCTACTCCAGGATTGGCCCTTTGATGATGGAGCTCCACCACCCAATAAAATTGTGGATGACTGGCTCAACTTGCTGAAGACCAAATTCTGTGAAGACCCCGGGTGCTGCGTCGCTGTCCATTGTGTAGCTGGCCTGGGACGGTGAGTGTCATCCTCCGTGACAGACACGGAGAGAGTAAAAACAATTTTTGATCAGTGTTTCTCTTTGCACAAAACTACACAATTATCCATGGCCAAGAGAATTACTACCTTGTTCTACCTTCACAAAATCACGAAGCAGACTTTTTGTCCCAACAAAATCCCTTTTTATTGGGCTAATGTGAATTCCTATCATTCACATCTAGCAAAGTCCCGGCAAACAGTCTTTCAAGGGTGAGCTGCAACCACAGACATTATCAGGCTTGGAGAGCTGCCAGGCTGATATCTTCCAAGCGCAACGCTGTACAAGAAAATACTTGGCAAGGAGTCTCTGAGAGTCATGAACAAATCTTCACACTAATTAAATGAATTAATTGTCTCCTGCAAACACCATTCCCCTTTCACTCCTCTTTATTCCCTATAGGAGTGGCCATTCACCGTCTATCTGTGCCTTTACTCCCAAGTCGATCCTTGATCCTTAACTGTACCCTTCTTCTGACAGCTCTGCGCATGTGCACATTGGGAATAGACTCCAGCTGTTCTTCTGCCCCACTGAACTCGGACTCCGAAGGCAGCTGATAACTGTCAGAAGGCCCTGGCCCCATCTCTGCCTCCGACGCAGAGCCCTAGTCAGAGCCTTCCCCAGACTCCAGGACTGGGCTATGTTCCTCCCCAACCTCTTCACTGTCCGATTGGGGGGCCACAACATACCATCCCTGGTTTAAGATGTATGTGTTAGTGAAACATTTGTTGATCGGCACTTGGTCTAGATACAACTTAGCAACTTTAAGACGGGTTGGACTTCCAACTCCCATCTTAAAGTTGCCAAGTTTGAAAAAAAAAAAAAAAACAGGTCTAGAAGCTCAGTTTTGTGCACAACAAGAACATTATGTGGAATTTTTTCAGCCAGAAGTGTTTTTTCACTTCAACCTTGGCGTCCTGAATTATTCTTCAGCTATTTTGCTTTTTTTCAAAATTGGACTAGAGAAAATGGTACCGCGTTGTGGGCCTGACCTCACTTCTGCCTTTTCCGGTCTAGGGCTCCAGTTCTGGTCGCGCTAGCCCTGATTGAGAGCGGGATGAAGTACGAAGACGCCATCCAGTTCATTCGACAGTAAGTGCTCTTCTAGAAACCTCCGTGCCACCTGTTCTGATGGGGATGAACGACCCCAGGTTGGTGGGCAAACCACTTGGCACATCCCAAAGGAATTCGATAGGGGCCTGTCCTCCTGGGCTGTACCACTTTGGGCCATAGATGGGAGGTGTAAAACCCACCTCCCAGGTGGCAACATGGACATCCCAAAGGAATCGAAAGGGGCCGCCTCCTGGGCGTCCACTGGGCCTAGATGGGGAGGTGCTTAAAATCCCACCTTCCCCAACCCTTCACAAAATTGCAATCCATGCATCATCTTAAGTACTGGAAAGGGCTTAGAGTCTAAATCTCCAGGCAGAGATTTTTCTCGCCTGAAAGTAGGCTAAGTATTCCTGCCGGCCTGCAGTCCAAATTTTCTTTGAAGTGTCGTCAAAATTTGGCATTACAGTAAACGGTTTGCGGAACCATACCTGTGGCAGCGTACAGGTAGACTTCAACTTATGAGCTAGAGATAGGAATGCCTGGGGGGAACCCTGGAAAAATTGGGAGAGGAAACAAGTTTTTTTTCCCAAAGTTGTTTGGAGAAAAACGGGGGGACGGGGACACTGGTTTTTTTGCAATTTTTCCTGTTTTTTTTTTCCAAGCCTGCTCTACTTATGGCTGGTTGCTGAGTCACTAAGTTCTAAGTTACAATGGATCCCCCCCCAAAAGGTACTTGCGACCTGGATTCAAAGTTCCAACCCAAAAGAAGACACGAGTGGATCACTTTTATACTCATACCAAGAAATCCACATGGAGGCGTCCATGTTGTTGCCTGGAACCAGTTTGCTCTAGTGGTTAAGTCACCAGGCTAGAAACCGGGAGATGGTGAGTTCTAGACCCCGGCATAGGATGAAAGCCAGCTGGGTGGTTTGGGTGACCTTGGGCTTCTTGGCAAGATGGGTGGAAAACAAGTCTAATAAATCATCAGGAGACAGTGAGTTCTAGTGCCGCAGTAGGCATGAAGGTCAGCTGGGTGACTAAAACTCACCGCCTCCTGGTGATCAGCCCAAAGTCACCCAGGCGGCTTTCATGCCAAAGGTGGAACTAGAACTCCCCATCTTCTGGTCGTTGCCCCAAAGTCACCCAACTGGTTTTCCTGCCTAAGGCGGGACTAGAACTCACCATTGCCTGGTGATTGTCCCAAAGTCACCCAGCTAATTTTCATGCCCAAGGCGGGACTAGAACTCACCATCGCCTGGTGATTGTCCCAAAGTCACCCAGCTAATTTTCATGCCCAAGGCGGGACTAGAACTCACCATCGCCTGGTGATTGTCCCAAAGTCACCCAACTAATTTTCATGCCCAAGGCGGGACTAGAACTCACCATCGCCTGGTGGTTGTCCCAAAGTCACCCAGCTAATATTCATGCCCAATGCGGGACTAGAACTCACCATCTCCTGGTGATTGTCCCAAAGTCACCCAGCTAATTTTCATGCCAAGGTGGGAACTAGAACTCACCATGGCTCTTGGTTGTCCCAAAGTCACCCACCTAATTTTCATGCCCAAGGCGGGACTAGAACTCACCATCGCCTGGTGATTGGCTCAAAGTCACCTAGGCGGCTTTCATGCCAAGGTGGAACTAGAGCTCAGTGGCTCTTTGCAATTGGACCAAAGTCACCCAGCTAATTTTCATGCCCAGGGTGGGACTAGAACTCACCATTGCCTGGTGATTGTCCCAAAGTCACCCAGCTAATCTTCATGCCCAAGGCAGGACTAGAACTCACCATCGCCTGGTGATTGTCCCAAAGTCACCCAGCTAATTTTCATGCCCAAGGCGGGATTAGAACTCACCATCGCCTGGTGATTGGCTCAAAGTCACCTAGGCGGCTTTCATGCCAAGGTGGAACTAGAGCTCAGTGTCTCTTTGCGATTGGACCAAAGTCACCCAGCTAATTTTCATGCCCGAAGCGGGACTAGAACTCCCCATCTCCCGGTTTCTACCCTGGGGCCTTAACCACTAAACCAGAGTTGTCTCATCCCTGTATGGAAAAGACGCTCTCCGCTTTCTCAGCTTTTGTGGCGCACGCAACGTGCTTCCCTCCTCCTCTTCCTCTTTTGCAGGAAACGCCGAGGAGCCATCAACAGCAAGCAGCTGACCTACCTGGAGAAATACCGGCCCAAGCAGCGCCTGCGTTTCAAGGATCCCCAGAACCACAAGAATAAATGCTGCATCATGTAACCTCTGCGGTGCCTCCTTGCCGGAACCCCACGCGAGAGGGAAGACAAACCGTGCCACCCTCAAAGCGCACAGGGCTTGACTTCTGATGTTTGCAGAGGACAATTTGGTCACAGCTTTTCCCTTTTTTTTTTTTTTTGAGTCGTTCCCAAGCAAGGAGAACGCTGGTTTGCCCCCATTGTTTGGTTTCCGAGGCTTGAAATAACGTTGGTTTCCCCTCCTTCTCTCCTTCCTTCCTTCCTTTCCCAAATATTTTGTCTTGTCGCAAGCTCTTTGTAACTGACATCAACTTTTTCAATGCAATAACTCCGGAGCGGTCGTCTTTTTTCCTCCAGGAGAACTCGGGGGATGGATTAAGGAATGAACTAGCTAAAGTAGAAGGCCATAGTTAAAGCCCACTTCTTTCTGGGCAGAGATAAACCTAGATACACCGGGGAGCCGAGTTAGTTGGGGTACAAAGGGGTGTTGTGCTGTGCTTGGTTGGTTGGTTGGCTTTCATGTTTGAACAGGTAGCTGTGGGTCATCCTTTCTTGCAAGGGTTGGGAGCCAACCCTTTGAACAAGAGATGGGACATCCCCTGGTCTGTGGAGATGATAATCCACTGATCCCGATGTGTCTTTCACGACTCGCGATCCCCCCCCCTCGCTTCCAGCAGGATGCCATTTCTCTTTTATGTCCTCGCCCACGAAGTCATGAAAAAATTCCCCATCGGATTGAATAAGGATCGGATAAGGCTGGCTACTTTTTGCATGTCTTTGGTTGAGGTTAGAAAAGTGGTTGAGGTTAGAAGTAGGGGACCGGGAAGGTGGCTTTTCTCTCGAAGAGAGAACCGAAGGATTTAAGGAAGGAGCAGAAAGGAGGCTTATGGGAATTGGGAACGGGAATGGGATGTGGGAATTCTTGGTAGGACGGAACGGCACTTGATTTGGGCGGGGGTCTCGTCGGCCACAATAATGTTCATTTTGAAGAGGAAGAAGCAGAGAAAATCCCTTTTCTGGAGGGTTTTTTTTTTTTCTGTCTTGTGGAGGTGTCTGGCTAAGAATCTATTTTCGTAAGCCTTCTGTATTGACTTTGTGGAATTAATGTTTTTAAATAAAGCCTCTTCAGGTCCCCAGTGATTTTATGGACCTAAAGTAAGGGTCTTCAAGCTTGGCAGGTTTAAGACTTGTGGACTTCAACTCCCAGAATTCCTGAGCTAACATGACTGGAGGAGGAATTCTGGGAGTTGAAGTCCACAAATCTTAAAGCTGTCGAGTTTGAAGACCCCTGACCTCGAGCAAGGGTGGGAAACCATGGCCCTTTTTTCTTTACTTGTGGACTTCAACTCCCAGAATTCCTGAGCCAGGCTCAGGAATTGTGGGAGTTGAAGTCCACCAGTCATAACAGGGCCCATGGTTCCACATCCCTGACCCTAGAGCAAAGGTGGGTGACTATGGCCCCTTCACAACCTGTGGACTTCAGCTCCCAGAATCCCTCAGCCCAGCATGGCTACCTCAGGAATTCTGGGAGTTGAAGTCCACAGATACTCAAGGGGACTTAGTTGCCCACACCCCAACCTAGAGGGAACTCTTTTGAGTTTTACCATTTTCTCCAACGTGTGTGCAATGCACTTTTGCACATACTTCCTCACCTGATACTCCTTGTGAGGAGACTTGTGTCCTCACAAATCACCAGGACGATATCCATTTCAGTCCAAGTGACTCAGGAGATGGATTTCAGCCTCTCGCGTGTAGTTCTTTGATTTGGGCCTATCCCCATGATGACGAACCTATGGCACACATGTCAGAGGTGGCAGGCAGAGCCCTCGCTGTGAACATGCACACCGTTGCCAACTCTTCTTACGGTTTCTGGCACGCACATGTGCACTGGCCAAGCTGGTCTTTGCAGGTGCTGGAAAATGGGCCAAAAAACAGACCATTTTTTGGCCTGTTTTCAAGCTGTTCCCTGATCACTTTCAAGCCATTTTGGGGCTGTGTTTCGGGCCATTTTCAGGCTGTTTTGGGGCTGTTTTCTGGGCCATTTTCAGGTCAAAACCAGCCTGAAAATGACTTGAAAATGCCCCCCCGAACGGGCAAAAACCAGGCATGCGCACACCAGCCAGCTGGTCTTTCGTTTTCTGGCATTCTAGCACGCACACATACACATGCGTGTACATTCCAGTTTGGGCCCTCGGTGCCAAAAAGGTTCGCCATCACTGACCTATCCTCTCACCACAGCGAGCCAATTAACACATATATCCAACTGCCAGTTGTGGTGTTTTATCCATGGAAACACGGGTGCCTGCGTAGATCTGGGGGCATCTCCTGTTCCTCCAAACAGCCCAAGACTCGTTTCTGTCGATCCAGAAAAATCTGAGTCAACCCAGCCTGTCAACTCCACTTGAACTCGTGAAGGAGTTAGACTTTTTATCTGTCTTCCTGTTTATATATTTATATTATTATTATTATTATTATTTTAAATTGCTGACTAGTTTTTAATGCGGGTGGAATGAGAATCTTGAGGGCTGGGATTTGAAAGGCCAGACATGAAATGTAGAAATGAAAAATTAAGAGAGGTTCCGCCAAGACCCTTGAAATAAATCCCAACCAGTAAAAGTTCAAAGTGGACAAGGAAGTTGGTGTCCCTCTCCCTTTCTTGGAGGCCTGGGTGTTGTCTTCATCCTTTGGGTGTGTGGTTGGAAGAATATTACGGAAGAAACTTCCCTGCTGTTCTAAATTCCTTTACTGAGTAACTAATCTCCCCTCTCCTAGCCAAGTTTCTTTATAACAGTCTTCCTGCCCTGGGCTTAAATCCAATTTTGTCAGCCAGGGGTGATGTTCCTCCACAGTCATGTGGAGAGAGAAAAGGAATCACGAGGTTGAAAATGGAGAACCTTAAATTGATAGAATAAGGTGCCATCTGATCAGCTTTGGGTTATTTAGCGATGATCCGATTGTCCCAGAAAGAGAGTTATGAGCTATGAACTCTGGACAAAGGGTGCTCATTTGGTTGGTGGTATTAGAAGACCGGTGAATAAGTGAAGTTTTACCACCTGCCTAGATCCCTACAGAGACTTGTGAATTATTATTTTTTTTTACGACAAAGATACAGCAGTTGAGAGGAGAACTTGGATCATAGTTTGATTTAGCTCTTCGTAGATTGTGAAACATCCTAGAAGCACCCCAAACATTGTCACCCGTGGGTTGCTTTCTCTCAAAGCGCTCCTTGTGAGTATCACTGCATAAACTCTTTAACCGACGTTTCAAGATGCTTTCTAGATTTTGGAGAATTGTTATCTTTGCAAAGCTGTTTCATGTGGTCTCTTTCTCTCTCTGTCTCTGGAGCATCCAACTAGTAGCTGTTCTAGATTAACTTTGGGGCCTGTGATTGGTTTCTAAGGAGGAACATCCTATTCTGAATCTTCCATCGTTTTCCTATTCTCGTTGAACATGCTGCTGTGATCCACGGTGTTCGGGCCAAGCCATAACCTTAAAAGAGTTGGGTTGAGCGAAGCCCACTATAGAACTACCTTAGGGTGTGGGGTGAATTAACGCAAGTCCACCCACCGATTCCTAAGGATCTGTTTGTCTTCCACTTAGATACAGATTAGTGTTCATGTTGCCTGTGGATTGTAATTTTGGGTAGAAAAAAAAAATCAGAAGGATTCTATGGTGGCACTTTTTCCAAATTAATATATATATATATATATTAGAAGTGATCTCCCTTCCATCAGGTGCCTAATTCTGAATTATGGCTTTTCCCATTGTCACTAAGATAGTGTAACAAGGCTTATGAGGAATTGAGATTTGAACTTTTCCAGTTGTAAAGACACATCCTTTTTTTTCACTAGGAGTTTATGCATTCTTCTGCCTTTAGCAGTGTTCCGGAAAGGTATTCCTCCCAAGTCTTCCTTGCAGAAGAAATGTGTCTCGTCTCGGAGAAGGATTCTTGGTAGGGCAAGAATAACTTTTTTTTCCAATTAACCGTGGAAGCTTCCTAACTTCATTGTGTTCAGGATCAGGAAGCGTTCTTCCTACCAGTCTTATTAGCAAAACCGTCCATAGAGAGGCCCAGTGAGGTCATAAAATCCAGCCCTGTTTGACACAGGTGTACAAACTGAAACATCCCAAAGAGATAACTGTTCATCTTTCCACCCAACAAAAGGAAAACCTTCACATCTCCGGAACATGAATTCCACAATTTTTTTTTTTAACTAGTGGGACATTTTTCTTCAGGTTCACCCAAAATATAAATATATGATTTGTTTAGAACTTTAGACAGCTGTTAAAAATCTCCCAAGAGTAAGGGCTCTTTAGCCCTTCAGCCATCTTTAAGCCACAAAACTGTGGTCTCAGCAGCATGAGGAATTCACCAATTCCGTGTATATATATATATATGGATGGAAACGTAGCCTGGATCTTCCCTTCTCAAACTTGGTACTCTGGCCTGGTTCTGTAGCCTGTTGATCCAAAGGAGGAGAAACTAGTTGTTGTTTTTAAAAAAATGATTTCCCAAATGTCTTGCGAGGAAGCAAGTGACGGTCTGGATAAACCACAAACGTTGCCTCTCCCGAATTGTTCTCGATCCAGCCTTCCCTGATTTAGGGAGACAGGATTTCTAAACTTGGGCAGTTGCTAAGTTTCTTCCATTGGGCTGGAATCCTACAAACTTGAACATGGGAAAAACGAGCGCTTCCTTGCACACAACCTATTTCCACTGCAGAAAGAGGCAAGGGGCTCTTTCAGTCTTATTCCTACTAGGGAGGTGTTTGTGCTCTGGCCGTTAAAAATGCACGAAATGATGTGACTGAAAGAACAGCGCGCACACACACACCATTTTGTGGCTGTGTGTGTGGGGCGGGGGGAGAACTGGGTTGCAGGAGTGGCGGGCTGGGTCGCGTGGTGTACACGGCTCAACTCGCGCGAGCAATGGGCATACGCAGCTCGGCTGCAAGTTGAGCTGGGCACGCACGCGCAGCGTCCCCGTTGCAAAAGCTGGCTGCCAGCCTGGGAGTTGGGGACACCTGTCAAAGAAAGCCTTTCAAAATTGCTTTGCTTAATCCTATCAAAGAGGGCTTTTAGCTCCTACCCAGATACAAACTGTCTTACTAAGTACTGTAATCATCTCCTCAAATATTGTCCAGACACTTCCTTCAAGACCATGAGATCTAGAAACTTTTCCCCTTTTTAAAAAACAAAAACAAAAAAAACAATGAAATTTAAGAGACCGCCCTCGGTGGCTTGCAGTCTGCCTGTTCCTCATTCTAACTATGGAGCTAAAGTTTGAGTTAAGCGCGTTCTTCCTGCAAGGTTTTGGAGTTGTCTCTTTCAATTCACTGGTGCTGTTCCTGGCTTGGGTGATCCAGTTGATTCTGGCTTGATTCATTGCTTGGAAACCTCTTTTTCTGGGTGCTTCACAAGAACAGCTTCCAGGTCCAAGTGGCCGTGCTTTGTGGCTGTTTTTAAAAGTTGTACGATTTCAAGAGTTGCAGAGTGCAGGCTATCCTCACCTCAAGACAATGCTGGATCACTTGAGTCCCTTTTGAAAGTAGGATGTTTGGAAACAGCTACCCCACCCCCCAAAAAAAGAAGAAGAAGAATGACCTGTTCTGAAATTGGCCTGTTCTCGCTGTTTCCTTGTATGGGTATCGAACTAAATGGGAGTATAGCATCTCTTGTCGTTTTGAGGAAGCAGGGATTGTGTAAGAAACAATTCTGTGCGGAGCAGAGGGCCTAAAATAATGGATAAATGCTTTTTTTAATGTTGTAATTTGGGGAAAGTTATTGGGCAGGCTGAAACTGGCTAAATTTGAGCAATGCAAATGAAGCGAAGTTCTGTTTATTGCCGTGAAATTGCAGAGCACCACGCTTCCTCTATAAAATGAAAGCTTCCATTCTTTCCGTAATACCTGGAAACAGACCTTGACATGTCTTGGCAACTTGAGGCTTAGGGATTTAGTGTTTCTGGTTCTTTTGCTCTGTTGGGGAGTTGAATGTGAACTACGCAGTCATCTCTGTTGTTTTCGGATTGGGGGCTCTGCTTTTCGGAGTAGACAGCTTCACCATGGGAGTGATGGACCCAGAAGGTCCCCAAAGAGAGGCAAATTGGCTTCTTGAGTTGGCTTGCCAAGATTTGGACTTTCTCCTGAAATAACACCCTACATTGAACAGCGAGGGTCTCAAACGACAATCCAACAGCGTCGCCTTTAGCTTCTGAACTAAAATTGATGCTGAATTTGAGTAGGAACAGAATAGAACCGACACGAAAGGGGTTTGAATTATTTCAGGGTATCTCCTGGGGGTTTGCGCCTCACGTGAAAACCACTTTGGGGAGACAGCCAGGGTGTTGGAAGGAAAGAAACGTTTTTTTTTTTCTGGTTCACTGCTTTCTCTCTTCCTTTTTCCCATCCCATCGGATCAGGGTTATCCAACCTTGGCAACTTTTTAAGATTTGTGGACTTCAGCTCCTAGAATTCCCCAGGCAGCTGAGAGTTGAAGTCCACAAATCTCAAGAGTAGCCAAGATTGGACGCCCCTGCTGTAGGTGGTAAGAATAACCTAGTTCCTTCCCTTCTCAAAACCAGGCAAAACCCTTTCACTGCCCTTAGTAGCAGGTGGAGACTCCAGAACAATTAATTCAGAAGCTTGTGGCCCACCAGAATTCAATCGTCGTCACAGCTTTATTTCCAGAGTTCAGTTTGGCTGGTGGAGGAAATCTTTCAGGGCAAGTCCATTCCCACGTGTGCCTTCCACCCAAGCCCATTACCTCATGGCATAGGAGCAACTGGTGTTGTGAATAAGCCACATATGTCCCATTATGTGCAAGACACAGAAGGAAAATCCGGGCTTGAATCCCCTTTGAAGAGAGAGAGGAAGTAGAAGAGGCAGAGAGCTTCTCATTTTCATAGATTAAGAATGTCTTTTCAAAGGCGCAGCTCCAAAGTTTTATGAAATAGATAATATAGTGTTTTTCTTTTCTTTTTTTAATGGCAATGGGTCCTGCGTCCCCTTTGCAAAAACATGATTGGGGGTGGAAAAAAACAGCCGAAGGCGCAAATGTCCAGAGCACGTAGAAGGTTTTGAGAGAATGATTTCAGAATTAGTCATTTACAAATATACCAGCATTTTTAATAGCCTTATAGTGTGAAAAACTTTTGAATATGAAAAAAAAAAAATTAAAAGCTTGTGTGTAACCTTAGCTGGAAGACGTATGTATAGAAATGAACAAAAAAAAATAATATTGCAATGCCTCTGTGTTTGGGGGGGAATGGGGGTGGGGTGGGGTCTGTTCTCAACTGTTGCAAAGGAAGACATGTTATTTTCCTACGCAGGTGTCAAGCCTTTGTACCTGGTTATCGAAATCAAACCCTGGGAAATAAGGAAAAAAAATTCACCATCCCAAATCTATTCTTGATCATGTTTCAGCGCAGCTTCTAATAGGTCCAGAGTGTGACATTTGCCTGCAGCAAAATGACAAAATTTAGAATTATGGGTCCTTTGTTACTACTACTACTTTGCTACTTTGGATGCCAGAAATTCTGTGAAATCTGTACAGCAAGGAGATGTTTTCCTTTCCAGGCTCCATTCCTGCACAAACTATCTGGGGTATAAAACCCAGAGGTTTTCCAGAAGCATGGACCAGAATTCTTGAGTCTCAAAATTCTTGCAAGTGGGTTTTATTTCTGACTGACAAATTGAATGGAAGTCCATCTGAAGGACTTTCAGGACGGAGCAGGTTGACTGTTAGAAGGATGAAAGTCAAAAGACAACAGCATCCCAGGTGAACATCTAGGTCAAAGGTCTTCAAACTTGGCAAGTTTAAGACTTGTGGAGTTCAACTCCCAGAATTCCTGAGCTAACATGACTGGAGGAGGAATTCTGGGAGTTGGAAGTCCACAAGTCTTAAAGCTGTCAAGTTTGAAGACCCCTGATCTAGGTGGTCTTCTCCAGGAGTCATTTGACCATCTGGTTAAAGATGAGAGCCAATTCCACTGGCGTCTGAAGTGGGTTTAGAAGGAACGGTGAGGAAAATGAAAAATGGACTTCTCTTTTCTTAACACCAGCATTTCCTGTCCTCTTACACCCAATTCACAGTTAGCCATCAATAGAAATTGCTTCTTTCCATTGACTTCCCCTACCTCTTGATTGAAAATCAGGAACGCTGAAGATGCAGTTGTTCTGTGACATGTTCACATGTTCCTTTTTCTGGCAAGATGAGAGAGAAATCCCGAGTCAGAAAGGCGCTGGGTAGTTGGTGCCAATCTGCTTCTTGAAAATGAGCCCTTCATGTGGTTGACGGTCTAAAAATTACGATTTAATGAATTTTAATGCTTCGTGTCCATCAGTCACCCAGTAGTCAGAACACGACAGCAAATCAGAGGAAAAATTAGCTATGTAATTGTGCGCGAGAATCATGATGGTTATTTTTACTGTTCTTAATTAGGAACGATCACATTGCAATGGCCGTTATTTATTTCCAGGGCTGCCCTGTTAATTGACTTCATCAGCCACACACTCTGACACAATGGCACAATTCCTTGAGTCTCAGTAGTTCAGAACATGAGGTGTTGATGCTGAGATTTTTAAGCAGGTGTGTCCCAACTTTGGCGACATTTAAGACCTGTGGACTTCAATTCCCAGAATTCCCTAGCCAACATGGCTGGCTGGGGAATTCTGGGAGTTGAAAGTCCACGGGTCCTAAAAACACCAAAATCTTGGTAGTTCACAAAATGAGGAAATAATGCTGAGATTTTAAAGCAGGCATGTCCAACCTTGGCAACTTTTAAGAGGGACTTCAACTCCCAGAAGTCCAACTCTGTGGACTTCAACTCCCAGAATTCCCGTGCTGGCTGGGGAGTTCTGGGAGTTGAAGTCCTTAGATTTTAAAGTCTTTTAAAGTTGACCTCCATTTTAAACCTTGTTTTCCTCTATTCTGAGCCCTGCTTAATTATGATGGAGATGGCTTTTCCGGTGCTCTTTTTATCAGGTAAATACTGATGTTGAGGTCTGCCAACGAGATCTAGAACCATGACACTTTATTATGACAATTTCCCCTCTCCCCTATAAATAAAATGAAATGTACCTGTTTTTGCTCAAGTCCTGTGAAAAAACTATGTCTTTTTTAATAATCCTTTTGTTTCTGAGTGGTGAAAGTCTTGAAAAACATCCTAAGGTGATTCTTTCTTTCTTTTTTTTTTGGCCTCCAACCACAACAACAAAACAAAGTAAAATAAAAGGCTTCACTGTTTTATATGAGACTCTGTGTGGTGGTGGGTTTTTCTCATTGGTGAGGTGGGTTGTCGGGTGGGAGGCACAATAATTGTGTCATTCGTTTATCAAATATTTACCTGTTTAAAACTACATACAGGTAGTCCTCAACTTATGGCTATCATGGATGCTGCAGGACCGACACAATTTTGCACTTATTTTTTTGTGTGGAGATCGTTAACCAAACCAATTGTTTTCTGCGGGAATTTTTGCTAAGAACCAGTATTTACTGATAAAAGGGAATATTTGTAACTCAGGGTTGAAACGAGGGGTCCTTGGGGCCCTCTGAGCTTGGTTGTTTTCTTGCAGACATTTCACGACCCAACTAGGTAACATCATCAGGGCACTCTGGAAAGAATGCAGAAAAGAGCAACAAAGATAGTTAGGAGCAAACATAAGGAGGACACTTGCAGGAATTGGGTATGTCCAGTTTAATAGAATTCTTTATTGGCCAAGTGTGATTGGACACATAGAGAATTTGTCTTGGAGCAAATGCTCTCAGTGTACATAAAAGAAAGATATATTCGTCAAGAGCCAAGAATCATAAGGTATAACACTTAATAGCAATAGCACTTAGACTTATATACTGCTTTATAGTGCTTTACGGCCCTCTCTAAGTGGTTTACAGTGTCAGCGTATTGCCCCCAACAATTTGGGTCCTCATTTTACCTACCTCGGAAGAATGGAAGGCTGAGTCAACCTTGAGCCTGGTGGGATTCGAACTGCCAAATTGTAGGCAGCTGGTTGCAATAGAAGTAGCTTGCAGTACTGCACTCTTAACCACTGCGCCACCGAGGCTCCTAATAATAGTCATAGGGTACAATAAGCAATCAAATCATAGTAGGAAACGGTCAATGAAGAAGTAGGAAAAAATTAATGAGAAGAACTAGGGGAGACATGATAGCAGTCTTCCAATATTTGAGGGGCTGCCACAAGGAAGAGGAGGCCAAGCCTGTTTCCCAAAGCACCTGAGGGCAGGACAAGAAGCAATGGAAACTAGTCAAGGAGAGAAGCAACCTGGAATTAAGGAGAAATTTCCTGAAAGAACAATCAGTGGAGCAACTTGCCTTCAGAAGTTCTAAATGCTCCAACACTGCAAGTTTTTAAGAAGAAATTGGATGAACATTTGTCTGAAGTGGTGTGTAGTAGGATATCCTGCCTAAGCAGAGGGTTGGACTACAAGACCTCCAAGGTCCCTTTTAACTCTGTTTTGTTCCCTGACAAAACAAATTGGTGGGACAACTTGCCTTCAGAAGTTCTGGATGCTTCCAACACTGGAAGTTTTTAAGAAGAGATTGGACAGCCACTTGTCTGGAATGGTATATAAGGTTTCCCGCCTTGAGCAGGGAAAGGGTTGGGCTAGAAGACCTCCAAGGTCCCTTCTAACTCTTCTGTTACCTAGAAACAGCATCGTAGCACAGAGGGGGGCAAAAACCCTGAGCATAACACCACACTGGACCGTGAAATGCAGGGCAGTGTGGCGGTTAAACTGCGTGGATGAACTGCATGTGAACTTGGCTGTGGGCTAAACCAGATGCATGGGGATTAAATTGGTAAGAGGAAGTGAGAAAGAGGGCTGGTTGCAGCTTGTTGCACCGCGCAGCCATAAGCATCGTGTTCTGATGAAGCACGCACCTGAAATGACAGCTTTTGAGGTGAAGCCGCTGCTTTTAATGGCAAATGTGATGAGTAATTTTTAAGGCGGGTGTGGGTGGCTTGCAAGGAGACGCTTAGGAAAGTAGAGCAATTACTCAGCCTCTGCTCATATGGGAAGTCCTGCTACTACCTCCCCAAAACGTGGTATAATAAAACGGGGTTATTTAGCTAACGAGGCGTTGGGTGAGACCCAGATTTTTTTGGGGAAAAAAAAGTTTTTTAATTGGTTTTGTGAAATCTCCAAATTAAAATCAAACCAATCCCCTTTCCCCCCCTTTTGTTAGAATGTTTATCCTTTTAATGTTCAGTCAGCGCAAGTTGGGTGCATATCTAATGATCTTCCTCCTTATTTTCCACACAACAACTACCCTGTGAGGCAGGCTGGGCTGAGAGGAAGTGGTCCAAAGTCACACAGTTTTCAGGAAAAGTAGGCCTAAAACTCATAAACTGCTGGTTTCTAATCCAGGATCTTCACCACAGTCTCTCTGATTAATTCAGTTTAAACTAGAGGTATCCAAGCTTGGCAATTTTAAGACTTGCAGACTTCAACTCCCAGAATTACCCAGCCAACGGGTAGTTAAGCAGACGGATGGATAGATAATTGGATACACAGATGGATAGAACGCAGTGGCTAAGACGCTGAGCTTGCCAATCAGAAAGGTCGGCGGTTCGAATCCCTAGTGCCGCGTAACAGAGTGAGTTCCCGTTACTTGTCCCAGCTTCAGCCAACCTAGCAGTTCAAAAGTACATAAAAAATGCAAGTAGAAAAATAGGGACTACTTTGGTGGGAAGGTAACAGCGTTTCTGTGTGCCTTAGATGTTTAATCATGCCAGCCACATGACCACGGAGACATCTTCGGACAGCGCTGGCTCTTTGGCTTTGGAACGGAGATGAGCACCGCTAGAGCCAGAAATGACTAGCATGTATGTATACACACACACACACACACACACACACAGAGAGAGAGAGAGAGAGAGAGAGGATGGATGTTAGACTAGATTGATAGGATACAGATAGATGGATAGATAGATGATGGATGGATGGATGGATAGGATAGAATACAGATAGATGGATAGAGATGGATGGATGCTAGGATATAGATAAATACCAACAGATGTGTGTGTGTGTATAATATAAAAAAGTTTCCCATCTGTCATTAACCCAACCACTAAATAACACATTTTCCAAGGAAGGGTTATTAATCTGCTTTTCTTGAGAACCAAAAGTCAGTTTTGAATTTCTCCCCTAGTGATATCCAAATGCAGCCAACTACCTTCAATGTCTAACCCAAGGGTGTCAAACTCAATTTCATTGAGGACCCTCTCAGGGTTGTGTTTGACCCCGGGGGGCAGGGGTTGGGCAGCTCAGTACCACTGATGTCAGGGCACCTGTGGTGGCCCAAGGGCTCTGCCGGGAAAAATGGAGCTAGGGAAGGCAGCCCTACTTAAGCTCCGTTGTCATTGGCAGAGGGTTGGAGGCCATTTGCAGCTGAAAACGGAGCTTGGCCCTTCCATCCTCCATTTTGGTTGGCAGGGGCACTGCCAGCTTGTCCTTTGCTGTTTCCAAGGTGGCCCCGTGGGCGAGATTCTGTCCTTGCGTTTGACACCCCTGGTCCAACCTATGTGCCACCTTCAAGGTGCCAACCTCCTTCAAGGTTGTAACTAATAAAAAAGATTCACTACTATATTTTGGACAGAATAGTTGCCAAGATGTTGTGGGCACTGAAGACCTCTCCGGCTGCCCCCATTAAATTATTGAAATTTAACTTGGGTTTTTTGCTAATTCGGTTAATGTAAACAAACTCTCCCACGGCCGTCATTGCATTTAAATGACATTAAATGACATGTATTTAACATAATTTTCTTTCCATTATATATTATGGAAGTAAGTGAAAGCAAGATTGAACCCAGATTGACTCATATTTAAAGTAGGCCCGTAAAACCTGTAGCCTCCTGAATGGATTAAAGGGTTGGGGATCATCTGAGGTAAACCTGATGTTCTTGAATTCCTGTTTCTCACCTGCCGATAATGTGGAAAGCTGGGAAACAAAGGCGTAAAATCAAAATCACATGAAGCATTAGTACCGCTTTATAAAACCTTAGTAAAGCCACACCTGGAATGCTGCATCCAGTTTTGGTCACCCTATTATAAAACAGATGTTTGGAAAAAAAAATCTAGCCCCGTTTCATCACTTCCTGTTTTTTCCGAAAATACCAGAAGTGACAAAATGGGACTAATATTTCGGCCTACAAAGCTTGTAGAAGCCTGCAGAAGCCTTCCTCAAGCCTTTGGGAGGCCGAAAAAGGCCTCAAACCGACCGAAAATCAGCTGTGAGGCGCGCACATGTGCCATGGGGTCAGTTTGCCTGCAGCTTGCGTGCCAGCACAAATGACTCTGCGTGCCACCTGTGGAGCACGCGTGCCATAGGTTTGCCATCATGGGTATAGGGGCTCCTGCTTGAGCAGGGGGCTGGACTAGAAGACCTCCAAGGTCCCTTCCTGCTCTATTCTGATGCTGAGTTGTAATCCAAGCACAGTTTCTGCTTCCTCCATATCTTAGGAATCAGATTGTTTCAATGTTATTGTTCTCATGCATTAATGGAACAGCTGTTTTCTCTCTGCACCAGCTTGAACAGATGTTTGGTTGGATATGGTTTGCTTAACTGTTGGAAGACCTTGATTTCCCAGGTGATAAGACACACCTCCAGTGAGAGGTGGAAGATTGCTCCCATCTCAAGATGTGCTGTGGCTTGTGGGGCACGTGAGTAGCTGGGTACTTTTATCCAGCCCAAACAGACTTTATGCTTTGATTGTTACGTTGGTTGGCTGAGGAATACGGTTACATTTCCTACCGATAGTGTTTTGACATGTGTGCACAACACCTGCAGATATAATGAACATCGTTTACTATAAACGGTACCATTTTCACAGGAAGGACAGCTGTCTGTATTTTGTTATTTGTCTCTTCCATAAAAACACAAGTTTTTAATGCTTAAGCTACCAGAACGTATTTCTGAAGCATAACAATGATTGCAGGAATTAAACCTCCACTGTGATCTCCTTCTATTCCCTTTCCGAGGAAGCAAGATCATTAACAAATCTCCTCTTCCTCCTCCTCCTCTTCTTTCTTCTTCTTCTTCTCCTCCTCCTCTTCTTCCTCTTCCTCCTCTTTCTCCTCCTCCCCCTTTTCTTTTCTTCCTCTTCTCTTCTTCCTCCCCTCTCCTCCTCCTCCTCTTCTTCTTTCTTCTTCTTCTTCTCCTCTTCCTCCTCCTCCCCTTTTTCTTTTCTTCCTCTTCTCTTCTTCCTCCCCTCCTCCTCCTTCTTCTCCTTCCTCTTCTTCCTACTCCTCTTCCTTTCCTTCTTCCTCTTCCTTTTCTTCCTCCCTCTTCTTCCTTCTCCTCTCCTCCTTCTCCTTCTTCCTCTTCTCTTTCTTTTCTTCCTCTTGCCCCTCCTCTTCTTCCTCCTCTTCTCCCCCTCCCTCTCTTTCTCTTCTTCCTATTCCTCTGGGTACCTGTGAACGATAGATGGACAAAGATTAGCAGCTCCTTTGAGAAATCTATGCACCATGGGTTGCTGTGCCAGGGAGTCTATCTTATCACACAACAGAACTAAAGGAAGAGCTGCCACCTGACAACGGATGGTGTTGATTTCTCTTCTTCCTTCTCCTCCTCCTTTTCTTTTTCTCCTCCTCCTCCTCCTCCTCCTCCTCCTCCTCCTCCATCATTCCAAAGATCATTTGCCTAGGACAGTGGTGGCTAACCTTTTTGGTGTCCTGTGCCAAAAAGAAAAAAGAATGACATGGCCACAGGTGTATATTATAGGCCATCCAATCAAGCAGAAAATATAGATGTCCTTTTTGCCAGCCAACTAACAAACATAAGCAGGAAACACACAACAATAGTAATGGGAGACTTCAATTATCCTGATATCAGTTGGAAAACTAATTCTGCACCAAGTGAGAAATCAAATAAGTTCCTAACCAACCTAACTGACAACTTTGTTGTTCAAAAGGTAGAGGGTAAAACTAGAGGGACAGCCATACTGGATTTAATTCTTACAAACAGAGAAGAAGTGATAGGGGGAGTTGAAACTGCAGGAACCTTGGGTGAGAGTGACCATGTCATACTAGAATTCAACATAACACAAACACAAGCAAAAGAACCTAATGACACCAGAGTCTTGGATTTTAAAAGAGCTGATTTCAATAAACTCAGAGAGAACTTGGGAAAGATTCCATGGATGAAAATCCTAAAGGGGAAAACAACTCAAGAATCTTGGGAAACTCTAAAAAGTATGATCATAGAAGCCCAGACTAGCACAATACCACTGAGAAAGAAAAACAAGAAATCCAAGAAGAAACCAGCATGGCTACAGAAAGATCTCTATGGCAAATTGAAAGAAAAAAAGGACAAGTACAAAAAATGGAAAGAACTAAGGCAGAATATCAGCAGATAGCCAGAATCTGCAAAGACGAAGTCAGGATAGCAAAGGCTCAGAACGAACAAAGACTTGCAACAAAAGTCAAAGATAATTAAAAAAAAGTTTCTTCCAACATATAAATAACAAGAATAAAATCAAGGAAACAGTTGGTCCATTAAAGAGAGAAGATGGCAAGGAAGTAACAGCTGGCAGGAATAGGCTCAAGATCCAGATGGATCTTGACAGACTAGAACACTGGGCCACATCTAAAAAAATCAAATGTAGAGAAAAGTAAAGTCCTACACTTCGGCAAGAAAAACCCAAAGTACACATATAGACTGGGTGAAACCAGGCTCAATAGCAGTAACTGTGAGAGGGATCTTGGAGTCTTAGTGGACAACCAACTAAACATGAGCAAGCAGTGTGCAGCAGCAGCCAAAAAAGCTAATGCAATCCTAAATTGTATTAACAGAGGGATACAGTTAAGATCAAGGGAAGTACTAATACCACTCTATAAAGACTTAATAAGATCACACCTGGAGTACTGCATCCAGTTTTGGTCACCACATCATAAAAAAGATGTTGAGACTCTAGAAAAAGTACAGAGAAGAGCAACCAGGATGATTAGGGGACTGGAGGCCAAAATATATGAAAAATGGTTGCAGGAACTGGGCTTAGCTAGTCTATTAAAGAGCAGGATCAGGGGAGACATGACAGAGGTCTTCCAATATTTGAGGGGCTGCCACAGGGAAGAAGGGGTCAAGCTATTTTCTAAAGCATCTGAAGGCCAGACAAGGAATAATGGATGGAAACTGAACAAGGAGGGATTCAACCTGGAAATAAGGAGAAACTTTCTGACAGTGAGAACAGTTAACCTATGGAACAGCTTGCCCTCGGAAGTTGTGGGAGTGCCATCACTTGAGACTTTCAAGAAGACATTGGACTGCCATTTGTCAGAAATGGTGGGGGGTTGGACTAGATGACCTACAAGGTCCCTTCCAACTGCGATTATCTGTTAAATCTGTTAAATTGCGCTCACGCACTCTCGCATCCCAGTACCCAGAAGGCAATGTGCGAGGGGCCCACACATACACCCTGTGCATGCGTATGCAACCCCTTGTGCACGCCACGCATCTGTGCATCTACGTGCAATCCACCTGTGGGCCATGTGTCCGCGCATGCACGTGAGATCCTCCCGTGCACAGCATGCATCTCTGTGCATGAATGTGCGTCTCCCACCCCCCCACCCCCATGCATGCATCAGATACCCAACAATCAGCTGTCAGGCGTCAGGCGCATGCATGCGCAGTGGGGCACTTCCGGGCAACCTCTCGCATGCCAGCAGAAGTAGCTCTGCATGCCACTTCCAGCACGCATGCCATAGGTGCACCATTACGGGCCTCGGACATAGTGTAAGATACGAGTAAGGAAGGGTGATCTTAACAGAGACAGCAAAACAAACTTCCTACCCTCTTTCCATATGAATGATAGATATCTTCCTGCTTGCAATGCTGATTAAATGACCCAGCAGGCTTTCTTGGGACTGGATTTTTACTGGCTTTTTCCCCAGGTGCTGCTGGACACTGACCTCTTGGGCCCTTAGCAGTGTAGGTTCTTCCATGCAACCCACTTCAGATAGGAAAACTTCTGAGTGGGAAGAGACAGCTTCCCTCAGGATATGGAGCCGCGCTTCTGTTTGAAGAGAAACATTGACTTTTAACCTCGGGTTGTTCTGCCATCACTGCCAAAATAAACCGGTCCTCAGAGATGCAATCTGCTCCCTTCAATCCATGTTCCAAAGATTGTGTTTGTTTGTTTTTTTCCTTCGTAGCCTAGAAGCCTTTAACTTTTAACAAGTCCTTTACGGCTTGTATTATCTGTAGACTGCTCTCTTCCCATCCATTAAGGAAGGGGGAGACACCAGGCCAGATTTCCTCCTGTTCCCAATTTGTTTTCCTCTGTAGAACCTCTCGGATTGAGAAACTTACATCTGCCTAAGCCATCAAAGAAGTCAAATGAAGGCTAAACTTCTCAAGGAGGAGACATGGAAACCAACAAACAAGCTCCCATCACCTTATCAGCTTCTGAAGGTGTTCCCTCCTGTTGCCTCTGGATACAGGGGCCTACAAATTTGGGGAAAGGATCGACTTCCGAAATAAAATGGCTTAATTTTACATATTTTGATTATTAGATGGATTAGAAAGCAGATGATCAAGTTGCTGGTTGACTAAAGTCTTCAAGATATTTCACAAGAAATATTTACACCCAGGCAAGTATATTTGCCTATGAGGGAGGGAGGTATCTGATGATCATGAATTCTCGACAAAGTATGGTAGGACAATGAAAGTGGTACTACAGCGAAGTGTATAAATTTATCTTCAGATGACTATGAAAAACACCTAGAAAATTTGCTTAGATCCTATAAAGCACTTGGTGCAAACACATCACTGAAAATTCACTTCATACGCTCACATTTAGAATAGAATAGAATAGAATAGAATAGAATAGAATAGAATAGAATAGAATAGAATAGAATAGAATAGAATATTGGAATGAAGAATAGAATAGAATAGAATAGAATAGAATAGAATAGAATAGAATAGAATAGAATAGAATAGAATAGAATAGAATAGAATATTGGAATGAAGAATAGAATAGAATAGAATAGAATAGAATAGAATAGAATAGAATAGAATAGAATAGAATAGAATAGAATAGAATAGAATAGAATATGGGAATGAAGAATAGAATAGAATAGAATAGAATAGAATAGAATAGAATAGAATAGAATAGAATATTGGAATGAAGAATAGAGTAGAGTAGAGTAGAGTAGAGTAGAGTAGAGTAGAGTAGAGTAGAACAGAACAGAACAGAACAGAACAGAACAGAACAGAATACTTTATTGGCCAGTGTGACTGGATACACAGGGAATTTGTCTTCAGTGCATAAGCTCTCAGTGTACATAAGAGGTATATGTATAAATCATAAGCATAGTCATCATAAATACATTATCATGAATCATAGGATACAACATTTAGTGATAGTCATAGGATACTAAATAAGCAATCAACCTAAATCATACCAGGAAACTAAATAAAACAATATAAATTGTAAAGATATAACCAACAAGGTTATAGCCATAAGTAGAAAAGGAGCTAAGTAATGGGAAGGATGAGAAGAAGAATAGCAATACAGTCTTAGTAAATAGTTTGACAGTGTTGTGGGAATTAGTTGTTTAACAGAGTGATGGCATTTGGGGGAAAACTGTCCTTGTGTCTAGTTGTTCTGGTGTGCAGTGACCTATAACGTCGTTTTGAGGGTAGGAGTTGAAACAATTTATGTCTGGAATGTGAGGGGTCTGTAAATATTTTCACAGCCCACTTTTTGACTCATGCAATATACAGATCCTCAGTGGAAGGCATGATGGTAGCAATTGTTTCTTCTGCAGTCCTAATTGTCCTCTGAAGTCTGTGTCTGTCTTGTTTGGTTGCAAAGCCAAACCAGACAGTTATAGAGGTGCAGATGACAGAACTCAATCATTCCTCTGTAGAACTGGATCAGCAGCTCCTATTTTGATTATTTTCCTTTGAGCTGTGGGGCAGGGAGTGATAAGCATGGGGAGCGATTCCATCAAGATATCGCAGGCATGGAGAGAAGATACCAAGGGAAATGAACTCCATCCACTGGACCCAGCTGTTCATCCTCTTCCTCATCATCCACCTCCAAGGCTGTTGACTCTCCATCTGAGGACTGACGGTTGGCCCAGGTTCCGCCTCTCTCTCTCTCTCTCTCTCTCTCTCTCTCTCTCTCTCTCTCTCTCTCTCTGACAGCTCCATTCCCTCTTCCTCCTCAGAGCTCCCAGGTTGCCCTTATACCTTATGGGAGGGGCAATCACCTCCCAGCCTTACTCCTGAGTCACCCCTTTTGTATCAGCTGTTCTTGCCTTCTAGCAGCTCTGCACATATGTGCACTGGGAACAGGCTCCCACTGTTCCTCTGCCTTGCTGCTGCCAGATTCCGGAGGCAGCACCCCACTCCCAGATGGTCCTGGCCCCATCTCTGCATCGGACGCAGGACCCTCATCCGAGTCCTCTCCAGATTCCCAGACTGGTCCAGTTTCTTCACCACTGTCTGATTCCGCTGCTGTCTGAACCGGTTGCTGGTGAACCACAACACTAACCTCACATGCGCATGTCGCCCCCAGTCTCCTTTTTGCTTTCAGAGGCCTTCAGGAACTTCTTCTTCTGCAGCCGGCAAGGATTTCCAGAAGGCCTCTGCAGCCGACAACGGAGCTCCGGATTGATCCAGAGTTTTGTTATCAACTACAGAGGACTTCAGAAAAGACTGGCCGGCTGCGGAAGAAATGGGTCAGCAAGGGAGGTGTCGGGGTGTGCAAGGCCTGGCTACAACTGTCCAAAGGTAAGTAGTAGGGCAGCTCCATCACTCCCCATCCCCATCCTCGCTTAATTTTTACCCATCTACTCTGGAGTGGGCGGGATCTTAATTAGGGCTTATTTTGGGGGTAGGGCTTATATTGGGCGAATGTGTAAAAATCAAGCTAGGACTTACTTTCAGGGTAGGTCGTATTTTCGAGGAAACGATATAGTTGAGAAATACATCCGTTCAATACAATACAAGATTTCAATGCATTACAGTGGTTGGTAAATAAAACAAATTAAAATGGGCCAGGTGAATATATAGGGCAATAAGTTTAAGATTGTTAAAAAATAATAATAGATATATTAAATAATAGCTATAAGAAAATGCGATTATTGTTACATTGGTAAGAAAAGTATTAATTATAATTGTAAGCACAAGTTATATGTACCCAGTCGACACAAGGTTGAAGTGAAATTGAATTATTGTAAAAGATAAAATAAAAAAAATGAATGAAAAAAAAAAGATTTTCAATGCACTACTTGAATTTCTGAACAACCTGCCTGAGGAATTGTAGGAGTTGAAGTCCACCCATCTTAATGGGGGAACAATCCTCATATATACCATTCAATGCAAGTGAGTAAGCAAGCAGCAGCTCACAAAAATGTCTCCTTTGGAATAAACTGGATTACAGGTAGTCCTCTACGTACGACAGTTTGTTTAGTGACCGCTCAAAGTTCCGACCGCACTGAGAAAAGTGAGCTACAACCATTTTTCATACTTACAACCGTTGCCGCCTCCCTGTGGTCACGTGACCAAAATTCAGACATTTGGCAACTGACTCATATTTATGGTGGTTGCAGTGTCCCCAGAGTGACGTGATCCCCTTTGGCGACCTTCTGACAACGGGGAAGCCAGATTCATTTTACAACGGTGTCACTAACTTAGCAACTGCAGTGATTCACTTAATAGCCGCAACAAGAAAGGTCGTAAAAATGGGGCAAAACTCACTGAACAAATGTCCCACTTATCAACCGAAAATTTGGGGCACAATTGTGGTTGTAAGTCGACAACTGCTGGTAGTTACAAATGGTACTACAAGATTTCTGTTGATTTTTGCCAGACGGTTGAGTGATGCCACCTCCTGGCTGTTCTGAATGGTTAACACACAAGCTCCCTGTCAGAATTCCGACAACAAATAGAGAGAGGATGGAGAAAACGGTGACGAGTTGGTGCCTTCTGGACTCTTTTGATTCTTTTTGCAAGCCAATGAAAAGTTGGGAAGCAATTCTGCCAAAACTCTGGGTTCCATCCTTTCATTTACACCTACCTGGGCAGGAAAAACCGAGTGCAGATTAGGCGAAACCTGGCTCAAAAACAGGCACTGTGAGAAGGACCTTGGAGTCCTAGTCAGGGATGGGCTTCAAAAATTTTAGCAAGGGGGTTCTCTGCCCGGTTGCTGGATGGGTGTAGCCATGGTGGGCGTGGCCTAGTCAGCCTCCTGCACCACAGCAGAGGGAGATTTTTGCCCTCCCCAAAGTCCAGAGGCTTTCCTCAAGACTCCGGGAGGGCGAAAATGGCCTCCATGGGCTCCGGAAGCAGGAAAGCTGGAAATGGGCCCATTTACGGCCTTCCTGAACATTCAGGAGGCCTGTTTTTTGCCCTCTCCGAGCCTCCACATGTGTTCTGCACTTATCTGCATCCAAAATGGGCCACGTGGAGACTTGTGGGAGAGGTGGAATGGACGAGGCCAACCAGGAGTGGGAGTCTCCCAACTGTGCAGAATCTTAGCTAGGGGTTCTCCCGAACCTCTGCGAACCCCCAGCAGCCCACCCCTGGTTCTAGTAGACAATCATTTAAATAGGAGCTAGACATTGTGCAGCACCAGCCAAAAAAAGCTAATACAATCCTTGGCTGTATAAACAGAGGGATAGAATCCATATCACGTGACGTTATTAGTACTGCTTTATAAAGCCTTAGTCAGGCCACACCAGGAAGACTGCATCCAATTTCGGTCACCACATTACAAAGAAGATATTGAGACGTTGGCAAAAAGTGCAAAGAGCAACTAAGACAATGAAAGGTTTGGAGACTAAAACAGGTGAAAAATGGTTGCAGGATTTGGATATGTCTAGTCTAGAGAAAAGAAGGACTAGGGTGGACGTGATAGCAGTCTTTCAGTATTTGAGGAGCTGCCCCAAAGAGAAAGGGGTTAAATTTATTTTCCAAACCCCCAGAGGACAGAACAAGAAACAATGGATGGGAAGGAGAGAAGCAACCTGGAATTAAGGAGAAACTTCCTAACAGTGAGGACAATGAACCAGTGGAATAGCTGGCCACCAGAAATTGTGGACACTCCATCACTGGAGGTTTTTTAGAAGAGACCGGAAAGGTGCTTGTCCGAATTGGTGTAGGGTCTCCTTGGGGGTGGGATTCATATTTTTTAACAATGGGTTCTGTGGGCATGGCTAGGTGGATGTGGCCATGTGACTGGGTGGGTGTGGCTTAATTTTTGCAGTAGCATCAGCAGCACCACCCCCTGGGTTCTTTTTTTTTTTTTAAATTTTCTGGGCCTCAGGGAAACCTCCCTGGGTGGCGGTTTTGCTCCCAGAAGGCATCCCTGGGGCCCAGGAAGGCAAAAAATTGAGCCCGGAGGGGCACGCAGCACCCGCCCACAATGCGTTTTTGGGCCTCCTGGGCCTCAGGGAAGCCTCCTGGGCGAAGTAGTAAGACAGCGAGGGGGATCCTGGCACAGCTGATCATCGGAACAGCTGATTGTCGGGAGAGAGAGAGAAAAAAAGAATTACCTTAAGGACTGACTGGGCGGAGGAGAATGCAGTCAGTGATGCTGAGCATGTGCGCGATGTCATGCATGCGCGATAAGGACTGACTCGGAGGGGCGGGGAGGGGCGGGCGGAGAGGGGCAGGGCAGGATTTGCCAGTGTTCTGCACTGTGAAGAATCATAACAACCAGATCTGTAGAACCAGTCCGAACCGGTAGACTCTCACCTCTGGATCTCCTGCTTGAGCACGGGGCTGGACTAGAAGATCTCCAAGGTCCCTTCCAGTTCCATTCTGATAAAAACTGGGTGCATTATTCTTAGAACCAATCAACAGCCCAATCCAGATTACTACCCAGCCTAGAAGTTGGCATAATGAAACAGCCAGCAGCAGCAGTGAAGTCAAGCAGCTAAGCCTGCAGCGCAGAACTGCTCCAAAGCTATAAATACATTTTTTTCACCCATCTCAAAAAGAGCTGCTGATAAATAATAAGGTTGCACTCCATTTGTCTGCTGACAAATAAATTTCAGGGATTAGGGATTTGGTTTCCTTGCCTAGGTTCTGCAGATAAATAATACCATTTTCCTCATTTAGCAAGGGAGAGAGTGAATTTTTGCTTAGCATGGCTTTTGTGGTTTTTACTCTATGCTGGGAAATAATTGATAGGAGGAGCCAACAGAGGGCGCCAGCTGCATTCACAAGCTTTGCAAGCCCTAGTAAAAAGGTAGATTTTTTTCCAAAAATGGTGAACCACTGGAGAGACTGTCATAAATAAGGAACTGCTTGTAAACACACACAAAGGCAGACACCCAGTCTTCCCTCTCTTGTTCTTAAGGAACAATTCCAAGGTTTTTCCTGTCCTTCGAGGATTCTTAACAGTGTAACAGAGTTGGAAGGGACCTTGGAGGTCTTCTAGTCTAACCCCCTGCTCAGGCAGGAAATCCTATACCATTTCAGACAAGTGGCTATCCTATCTCTTCTTAAAAACCTCTGGTGCTGGAACATTCACAACTTCTGGAGGCGTTATTTCACTGGTTCATTGGTCTCACAGTCAGGAAATTTCTTCTTAGTTCTAAGTTGCTTCTCTCCTTGATTAGTTTCCATTCATTATTCCTTTTCTGGCCTTCAGGTGTTTTGGAAAATAGCTTGACCCTGCTATACCAAGCTATGCCTTATATATATATTGTAAGTTGAGGACTATATATATATATATATATATATATATCATCTGGCTAGGAGATGAATAGCCTGCCACATCTATTCATCTCCGTCCCCTGCCTTTTATTCCCAGAGCTAGGGTGGGGCCTTGCTAGCAGCGGTGGCTCTTCTGATCCCAAGGACCAGCCTATAGATTTCCACTGCTCTCCTCTCCTCTGCCTCCTGCGCATCCGCATATCCGGCACTGGACCCAGCTGTTCCTCCTCTTCCTCATCAGCCACCTCCAAACCTAGGGGCTGTTGACTTTCCACCTGATGGTTGGCCCAGGTTCCGCCTCTGTCTCTCTCTCTCTCCATTTCCTGTTCCCCCTCGCAGCTCCCAGGTTGCCCCGATGCTGACTCTGACTCCCACACCTCCTCCTCCTCTTCCTCCTCCTCCTCTGATTTGCTTGCTGGAGAGGCCAGCGCCCAACAGGCCACAACAAAAATGGTCAGAAGTCACTTTTTTCAGTGACATTGCAACCTTAAACAGTCACTAAGCAAATGGTTGTAACTCAAGGACTACCTGTACTTGGCATTGCAAGGAAAGTAAAGGTAAAGGTTCCCCTCACATATACGTGCTAGTCATTTCTGGCTCTAGCGGGGCGGTGCTCATCTCCGTTACAAAGCCGAAGAGCCAGCGCTATCCAAAGACGTCTCCGTGGTCATGTTGCCAGCAGGATTAAATGCCGAAGGCACACAGAACGCTGTTACCTTCCCACCAAAGTGGCCCCTATTTTTCTACTTGCATTTTTACATGCTTTTGATCTGTTAGGTTGACAAAGGCTGATACAAATAACAGGAGCTCACTCCGTTACGCAATGCTAGGGATTCGAACTGCCAAACTGCTGACTTTTCCGATCGACAAGCTCAGTGTCTTAGCCACTGAGCCACCTCATCCCTTGCAGGAAAAATAATCCTATTTTTTGCAAACAAGGTAAGATTCCTCACGCCTGGCTGCAGCCCTGAAAAGGGAGGTCCTCCCTTCCAAAACTCAAAATTGTTGCATCACAGAGCTGGTGTCATAATTTTAATTTTTCTCTTTGGAACGGAAAAGGTTGGTTCTTTCCATGTTCCTCCAGTTCTTTCCACTGTGACCAGCTTCAAAGTTTGCAAGGTTTAACAAGGGGGCAGGTTTTTCCAGACTTCACAGGTCAAAGTTGTCTCTTTTATGTTTTTTTTTTTTTTCTGAACATTATTGGTAAAAAAATATATATATTTTACTCACAGGAATGGGGGAGGGGAGAGGTCAGCCTTTTTTCTTTTAAATGAATCTGATGTGCCGAGTTCTCCGGCATTCCTTTTTTGAGAATATATTCGTAAAAAAACAAAAATAAAAACACAATGCAATGACATGGAACGTTCCTGATTTTTGATATTTTAAGGCTTCAAAAGAATTTGGCCTCCCAAATGCCTACAGTTCTTCCAGTCCTTATTATGGGCTAAATGTGATGCAAAGTAAAAACGGAAGTTGCAGAGTTTGGTTAAACGTTTTGCCAAAAAAGGAATGGTGCTTAGAATGGGGGAAAGAACATCGTTGTCCATGCTACATTCCCAGTAGAAGCCTATTTTCCCTGGAAAAGGGGGGCAATTTATTTAACAGGATAATAACAGAGTTGAAAAGGACCTTCTCACGTTTTCTTACTACCAACCTTCTTTCCATTGAGAACCTGTATATCCTGCATGAGTCAAAAAGAGGGCTGTGAAAATATTTACAGACCCTTCACATCCCGGACATAAACTGTTTCAACTCCTACCCTCAAAACAACGCTATAGAGCACTGCACACCAGTACAACTAGACACAAGAAAAGTTTTTTCCCCGAATGCCATCACTCTGCTAAACAAATAATTCCCTCAACACTGTCCAACTATTTACAAAGTCTGCACTACTATTACTGTTAATCTTCTCATCACTCCTTATCACCCATCCTCTCCCACTTGTGATTGTATGACTGTAACTTTGTCGCTTGTATCATTACGGTCTATATTGACTGTTTCCTAGTATGATTTGATTGCTTATTGTATCTTATGACTATCACTAAGTCTTGTACCTTATGATTCTCAACTCTTGACGAATGTATCCTTTCTTTTATGTATACTGAGAGTATTTACACCAAGACAAATTCCTTGTGTGTCCAATCACACTTGGCCAATAAAGTATTCTTTCTTTCTTTCTTTCTTTCTTTCTTTCTTTCTTTCTTTCTTTCTTTCTTTCTTTCTTTCTTTCTTTCTTTCTATCCCAAACCCCCTGCTCAAGCGGGAGACCCTATATTTCTCTCTCCGGTGGCTTGTTTAGGTGTTTAATTTTGAAAATGGTTTCCAAGATGGAGAAGGTACAACAGGGTGATCCATGCCACAAGAGTTATAAGCTATCGCCCCATCTACATGCAAATGTCACATTAGGTATTGAGATAATCTCCATCAAAAGGATCAGTGGAAGCAGAGGTCATTGGGAGATAACCTTCTTGGAATCACAGGACTGGAAGGGGTCTTGGAGGTCATCTAGTCCAAACCCCTGACCAAGGCAGAAGACTTTAGACCATCTCAGACCAGTGGTTGTCCAATCTTTTCTTTTAAAACCTCCAGTGATGGAGCATACACAACAATTTGATTTTTCAGGATTCACAGATGTGTTTTCTTACCAAGCCTTGAGAAAGTTGGCTACTATCTATTTCAGGGACACAGACTTCCCCCACACACATAGAACATCATCAAAGCTGGAAGGGGTCTTGAAGGTCTTCTAGTCCTACCCTGCTCGAGTAAGAGACCCTATACCATGATGTCAGACAATCTCTTCTTCTTAAAAGCCTCCAACCTCTGGAAACCAGTCATTCCACCAGTGAATTATTCTCACTGTTAGGAAATTTCTTCTAACTTCTAAGTTGCTTCCCTCCTTGGTTAGTTTCCAACCATTGCTCCTTGTCTTGCCTTCTGGTGCTTTGGAGAATAGGTTGACCCCACTCTTCTTGGTAACAGCCTCTCGTTGGAAGAAAAATCTGGTTATGTTCCAAGCCGGAAGAAAGACACTGGATATAAAATGGAGGCTGATTGGAAAGAAGGACGCTGTTAATCAATAAGAAGAACCAATAACATAATGCAGCTCTGGGACAGCTGACAAAATAGGGTTGGGATTGGGCTTTTATACATTCTTCAGAGGGTTTTGTGTTTGAGATGCTCCAGGGGATTGAGCAATGTAGTGGGCCTTATGTCTCTTGCTATTTCAATGGTAGTGGGTTAATTCTATTATGCCCTAAAGGTAATGTCCTGTCCTTCTTAATCCTTAATCCTGTCCTTCTTAATTAATTAAAATTAAGAAAATTAAGAAGAGAGGGTCAACCTATTCTCCAAAACACCTGAAGGATGGAAACTAATCAAGGAGAGAAGCAACCTAGAACTAAGGAGAAATTCCTTGACAAAACAATCGACCAGTGGAACAGTTTGCCTCTAGAAGTTGTGAGCACTCCAACACTGGAGGCTTTTAAGTAGAGATTGGACAGCCAATGGAGATTCTCTGTCATCCAGGTCATGGTTGTCCCAAAGGTGTTTTTTTCAAGAGGCAACTGGACTTTCTGGTTTTTCTTTGAAGATGTTTCACTTCTCATCCAGGAAGCTTCTTCAGCTCTGGACAGCCATATGTCCAGAATGGTATATAGCCATGATGGCGAACCTATGGCACACATGTCACAGGTGGCATGCAGAGTCATTTGTGCCGGCATGCGAGCTGCAGGCAAACTTACCTCACTGTGCATGCGCACACCTCACAGCTGATTTTCGGTGGGTTTGAGGCCTTTTTGGCCTCCCAGAGGCTTGATGAAGGCTTCTGCAGGCTTTTCAGGCCAAAAACCAAGCCCATTTCATCACTTCCTGTTTTTCTGGAAATACCGGAAGTGACGAAACGGGCGTAGTTTTCAGCCTAAAAGCCTGCAGAAGCCTTCCTCAAGCCTTTGGGAGGCCAAAAAGGCCTCAAACCCACCGAGAATCAGTTGTGAAGTGCAGTGCAGGTAAGGGGGGCAGTGGGGGGATTGGGTGCACATGCACAGGGGGCAGGGGGCACACATTCTGGGTGCTGGCACATGAGCGCAAGCATGCAAGCGCGCACACAATTTTTATCCACCACTGGTATATAGAGTCTCCTGCTCGAGCAGGAGGTTGGACTGGAAGACCTCCAGGGTCCCTTCCAACTCTTTTATTCTGTTATTACTATACTATTCATTCTGCCATTTTGCAAAGTTCAATCGAAGTTTTTCTTCTGAGATTGAAACTCCAGCTGGAGAATAAGGAAATGTTCATTAACAGCTACGGAAGATTTACACCGTTTTGCAGTGATGCCAGCCATCAAATCCATGTCTCGCTGCTCTGTTTTGTGTCTTGTGTTGCTTATTAAACACACATACACACACCCAGATAGACAAAACATTGGTTGTCATCACTTCTGTACAGGGCCTGCAAACGGATGTTTAGCGGTTGGCAAGGGTCCCTAAACCCACCTCTCTTTCCCCTGTCACTGGAGACAGCTAGTTAAAAATTATTGTTTAAAAATTCCATCTGTTCTCTTAGCCTTGGAAAACATGAGGTGATTGGAGCTCAGAAAGCGAAAAATAAGAAATAAAAAGTGATGGGAATGACAGCTAATTATGGAACTGTATCCTGTCAATTTCTAAGAGGTTGATAAAGAATTGTTACCACTGATCTACTGTGTTTCCCCAAAAATAAGACCCTTTCTTAATTTTTTTTGCCACCAAAAAAGGCACCAGGGCTTATTTTCGGGGGATGTCATCCACTGACTAACCTCACTTGCGTGTTGCCCCAGGCCTCCTTTTTGCTGTTAGAGGCCTTTAGGAATTTCTTCTTCTGCAGCCGGCAAGGCTTTTCTGAAGGCTTCTGCAGCTGGTAACAGAGCTCTGGATCGATCCAGAGCTTTGTTATCAGTGACAGAGGCCTTCAGGAAAGCCTTGCCAATCTTGCTGGCTGCAGAAGAAATGGGCCGGCAAGGCAGGTGCCGGGGTATGCAAAGCCTGGCTACAACTGTCCAAAGGTAAGTAGTAGGGCAGCTCCACCACCCACATCCCCACCCTAGCTTAATTTTTACCCATGCATTCTGGAGTGGGTGGGATCTTAATTAGGGCTTATTTTGGGGGTAAGGCTTATATTGGGTGCACATGTAAAATCAAGCTAGGACTTACTTTCAGGGTAGTTGTATTTTGGGGAAAACAGGGTATTATACATAGAGCATGTGAGAATCTGGGGACCTTCTAGGACTTAAGGTCTAGGAGAAGGTAGTCCAGGATCAATTTTTCTCAACCTTGATCTGTTTAAGCTGCGTGGACTTCAACTCCCAGAATTCCCCAGCCAGCACACTGGGGGTTGAAGTCCCCAGATTTTAAAATTGCTGAGATTGACAAACAGTGCTCTAAACGGAACAGAAATGAGATATTGGGATTTGCTTGGCACAAAGCATGTTCTCTGCAGTGCATTTATGAGCCTTTGTGAGTATCTTACTCCCGGCGGTGGCTTCCCCGATGGATTCCTCCATCCCGAGGCAAGGAGTTCTGCAGACCGCTTTGTACTGTATGGCTTTGTAAGATTTTGGACGGCATCCAATCCAGATTCTGAATGAGAAATTGCAGCCCACATGGTGCGAAATGAGTAGCTTTTATTGTGGTTTGAGTAGGATTATATGAGAGAAATGATTTGCAGGCTAAACAATAATTAGTAACATATATCTTGGTGAGTTTGAGTCTCTCCATAGGCACAAAAGCTGACAGGGTGACTTTGGGCCAATCACCAGGAGACTGTGAGTTCTATTCTCATCCCAGGCATGAAAAACAGCAGGGTGACTTGAGATTTATCACTGTCTCAGCCCAATCTACCTCACAGGATTGTTGTGAGGAAAATAGGAGGAAGAAGGAATATTAAACATGGTCACCACCTTGAGTTATTTATAAAAATAATAAAAGCAGGTTTTAAAAGATCTAAAACTACATGAGGGCTCCTGTCCTACAGATAGATCTATAGATTCGATAGATAGATAGATGATAGACAGACAGACCTGTATGCCATAGCCCTTAACTAGATCTCCTCTCCAAATATCCTGTTATTTCTTAGTGGTCTCCTATCCTAATTAAGCTTTTCCCAAGATAGGGCAGATGCTGTAATCAGCGTTTTTATACCCAATAAGAGGGGGAAAAAAAGGAAAAATTCATAAAATGAAGCCATGGATTCATTCCTTTTCCACAACCCCAAAGTTAATCTGTACTAGATCCAAATGTCTTTAAATCACTTTAAGGAACTGAGTTAATGAATTAATCACTTTTATATTTAAAGGACTTTGGACTATTAATTGTTAGGGTTTTGTTTTTTTATCCCTTCTGATTATCCTCTATGACTGCTCAGATTTTTTTAAAAAAACCTTTAAAATTTACTGAGCAACAATCCTGAGGGAGGCCTTGATAAATCCTCCCTCGCACAGCCTTTAGGAAATTAAATTAGAGGAATAATGAAAACATGCGACAAATAATGTAATAAAATGTTTTTTTTTCTGCAAACCTCTCCTTGTGAAGACATCCAATTGTTATGCAGACTTTCCTGTCATCCTTTCTTGAAGTGAGAACTTCCTCTGAGACAGGGACCTTGGGTGGTCCTAATTTAAGAGATAACACCAAGTTTTGGTCTCCGCATTGAAAAAGCAATGTTGAGACTTTAGAAAGAGTACAGAGAAAAGCAACAAAGATGATTAGGGGACTGGAGGCTAAAAGATATGATGAATGGTTGCAGGAATTGGGTATGTCTAATCTAATGCAAAGAAGGACTAGGGGTGACATGATAGCAGTCTTCCAATATTTGACGGACTGCCCTGAAGAAAAGTGAGTCAAGCTATTCTCCAAAGTACAGAGAGGGAGGGAGGGAGGGAGGGAAGAAAGGAAGGAAGGAAGGAAGGAAGGAAGGAAGGAAGGAAGGAAGGAAGGAAGGAAGGAAGGAAGGAAAAGAAAGAAAGAAAGAAAGAAAGAAAGAAAGAAAGAAAGAAAGAAAGAAAGAAAGAAAGAAAGAAAGAAAGAAAGAAAAAAGACTCACAGGAAAAAACAGGCAGAGTTTCAAATTGGAGGCTAAAATGAAGAGAGGTTGCAGGAACTGTGTATGTCTAGTCTAATGAAAAGAAGGACTAGGGGAGACATGATAGCGGTCTTCCAATATCTCAGGGACTGCCCCAAAGAAGAGGGAGTCAAGCTATTCTCCAAAGCATCTGAAAGCAGGACAAGAAACAATGGATGGAAACTAATCAAGGAGAGAAGCAACTTAGAGCTAAGGAGAAATTTCTTGACAGTGAGAACAATTAATCAGTGGAACTGCTGACCTCCAGAAGTTGTAAATACTCCAACACCGGAAGTTTTTAAGAAGCGATTGGACAACCCATTTGTCTGAAATGGTATAGTCCAGGGTTTCCTACCTGAGCAGGGGGTTGGACTAGAAGACCTCCAAGGTCCCTTCCAACTCTGTTATTCTATTCTATTCTAAATCACATCTTAAAATTTATGATGCTTGTGTTTCAAACTGCAATTTGTGAGCATTACATTTACGATTTCTTTTTTACTGTGTTTATAGCAAAGCGTTAGGGTATGGAATGTTCAGCCCTTTTATATGTCATCTGTATGCATAAGACCCACTTTTAAAAAATGCTATATTTAAAACATTCAACATACACACCAAAGTTTCAAAACTCTCCATCCAAGAGCCGGCCTAAAATGGTATGATATGGAAGAATTTAAACATTTTGTTCTCAGCCGTCCCTAGTCATGCAAACATTTTGCAAAAACTGCCTTTTACACACCATCTGTTTTGAAGCATCGCATGCTTCAATTGGCTTCGGAAATCCCTGGAAACCTCAGGAAATATAGGTAGTCCTTATCTTATGACCATAATGGAGCCCGACATTTCTGTTGCTAAGAAAGACAGTAGTTTAAGTGCCCCATTTTATGACCTTTCTTGCCAACACTGTTAAGCGAATCACTGCAGTTGTAGTAACATGCTTGTTAAGTGAATCTAGTTTCTCTGTTGAGTTTGCTTGTCAGAAGGTCACAAAAGGGAATCACGTGACCCCAGGACACTGTCACCGTCATAAATACAAGTCCCGAATTTTGATGAAGTGGCCACAATGGTCATAAGTGTGAAAAACGGTCATAAGTCACTTTTTTCAGTGCTACTGTAACTTTGAACAGTCACTAAACAAACTGTTGTAACTCAAGGAGTCCCTGTATAGATAGTTCTTGATGTATAACTGGTCATTAAATGACTGGAAAGTTATAGCAGACCCTGAAACAAGCATTTATGAACCAGGTTCAAAATTTGACATGCCCCCCACCTTTCTGTGGTCACATGACTGCATTTGGGGCATTTGGCATGTCCAACAAATTTAAGAATTATTTATTTGGGCCAATGTAGGTGCTTGCCTATCTTACAAATAGTAGAAAGACCCAAGTGAGAGGGAGGGAGGGCAGGAGGAGGGGGAGAGAGAGAGAGAGAGAGAGAGAGAGAAAGAAAGAAAGAAAGAAAGAGAGAGAGAAAGAAAGAAAGAAAGAAAGAAAGAAAGAAAGAAAGAAAGAAAGAAAGAAAGAAAGAAAGAAAGAAAGAAAGAAAGAAAGAAAGAAAGAAAGAAAGAAAGAAAGAAAGAAAGAAAAATGATAGAGGTAGAGATAGCTAGCGAGAGACAGGCAAAGGCAGGGATGGATGGATGGATAGATGGATACGTAAACAGGCAGGCAGACAGACAGACAGATAGGTAAGTAGGTAATGGGTGGGTGGGTGGGTGGATGCATAGATGGATAAACAGAGAGGCGGATGGATGGATGGATGGATGGATAGATAGATACATAAACAGACAGGCAGATGGATAGATAGATAGATAGATAGATAGATAGATAGATAGATAGATAGATAGATAGATAGATAGATAGATGTAGGAAGGTATACAGCCAGCCAGCCAGATGGATGGATGGATGGATGGATGGATGGATGGATACATAGATGGATAAATAGAGAGGCGGGTGGATGGATGGATAAATGGATGGATGGATGGATGGATGGATGGATGGATGGATGGATAGACAGAGAGACAGACAGAGAGATGATGGATGGATGGATGGATGGGTGGTTGGATGGATGATGGATGGATACATAAACAGAGAGGCAGATGGATGGACGGATGGATGGATGGACGGACGGACAGACAGACAGACAGATAGATAATGGATGGATAGATAAACAGAGAGGTAGATGGATGGATGGATAGATAGACAGACAGACAGATGGAGAGACAGAGATGATGGATGGATGGATAACGGAAGGATGGATGAATGGATGGACAGATATGCCATGGCCCTTAGGTATCGTAATCGCTTTGGTATGATCAAAATTTCGCCATTTTTATGAGCTCTACACGGATGGGTGGGGCTTTGATGGCCCAGTGTGGGCGTCATCTTGACTCAACCCTGCAGCTCTTTCACCAGATAGTAAATCCATACCTCCCAGTTCCCAGCCAGGAAACAGCCCGGAGGATTCCTGGACTGCCTTGCGGAGATTCAGCTTTCAGCAAAATGCTGTCCAGCCTCCCCATCTTGGCTTTGCTGGCTGAGCCTCTTCTTATCTCCGCTGCTCTCAAAAGATAAAGGCGTCTTGAGAGCGACTTCCTTTTCACAAGGTTAGGATGACTTGTCCTGTCAGAAATCAAGGCAAACGAGGGCTGCCTCACTCCGGATTCCAGAACACTGAAAAAGATCTGCTAGGAAAACATCGGGAGGGGAGGGGGGTGCTTTTTAAAAAGTTTAGCAATGTGGCTTCTTTCCCAAATCTTCCTGGGTTTTGTCCTTTTATAACATACAGCAATATTCTTTTTAAAATTTTTATAAGGAGGAAAGTAACTATAGTCTTTCCACAGCACAATATTCTGTCTCTAAAATGTCTTTTGGGTCATAGGGTATAGAAACTTTCCCTGTTTTGAAATTGTCGATGTTTCTTCCTCTCCTCCTCCTCCTTCCTTTCCCTTCTCTTCTTCTTCCTTCTCCTCCTCCTTCCTCTTCCTCCTCCTTCCTTTTCCTTCCTCTTCCTTTTCCTTCTCTTGCTCCTTTTTCCTTTTCCTTATCTTCCTCTTCTTCCTCCTTCCTTTTCCTTCCTCTTCCTTTTCCTCCTCCTTCCTTTTCCTTCGTTTGCTCTTCCTTTTCCTTATCTTCCTCCTCCTCCTCCTTCCTCTTCCTCCTCCTTCCTTTTCCTTCCTCTTCCTTTTCCTCCTCCTTCCTTTTCCTTCCTCTTCCTTTTCCTCCTTCCTTTTCCTTCGTTTGCTCTTCTTCCTCCTTCCTTTTCCTTCTCTTGCTCCTTCTTCCTTTTCCTTATCTTCCTCTTCCTCCTCCTTCCTTTTCCTCCTCCTTCCTTTTTCCTTCCTCTTCCTTTTCCTTCTCTTGCTCCTCCTTCCTTTTCCTTATCTTCCTCTTCCTCCTCCTTCCTTTTCCTTGTCTTCCTCTTCCTCCTTCTCCTCCTTCCCTTTCCTTCCTCTTCCTCCTCCTTCCTTTTCCTTATCTTCCTCTTTCTTCCTTTTCCTTCCTCCCTTTTCCTTCTCCTCCACCTCCTCCCCTCCTCCTCTGACTCCTCCTCTGACTCCTTTTTTTTTAAAAAAAATCTTTCTTTGGTAAACAGCTTCAAGATTCATGAGGAAAGGGGAGATTACATAAATAAATGATATAAATGAATGGCAGCTATCTGAGAGGGAGTGCACATCATCAAAAGTTTGCTTCAAAGTTGTACATTTTTAATACGTTTGTTTTTGCCCAGAATGCAGAAAATCCCATTTTAATTTAAAGTGTGAGGTTGTTGATTTTTTAATTAGGATTCTTTAGCTATGCTAGAATGCTGCTTTCTCGCTACCTGATACAAATGGAATCCTAATTATTTTTCCACATGAAGTTTAATGAAGAGCCAAGATGTCTGGCTGGGTGTCCTTTTTCATAGCTGGAATAATTCTATTACGTTTACAAAGGCATGTCCCGCACAGGAAAAATTGTTGCAACTATAATTGGAAGTGACTGAGCTGCAATTTTAGCTGACACTGTTGCCTACTCTGAATTTAGAAATGTATAGATGTGAAATCAGTAACCTCATAATTGAGATAGCAACCGCCACTCCCCTTTTGCCATTATTTATTCCCCAGGGAGGGGCCATTCAATGTTCACATGTGCCTTTCTTTCCAAGCCGGCCCCTGTTCTGCAGTTGTTCTCCTTTCCTGACAGCTCTGTGCATACATGTATCTGGAACAGGCTCCAGATATTTTTCTTCCCCACTTATCTCCAGGGGTGGGATTCAAATTTTTTAACAACTGGTTCTGTGAGCATGGCTTAGTTGGTGGACATGGCTTGGTGGTCATGTGACTGGCTGGACATGGCCAACTCAACCTCACATTGAGGCACGCATCTCATCGCCTGGCCTCTCATGACTGTGAGGATGCTGCAACAGTCATAAGTGTGAAAAATGGTCATGTCACTTTTTTTCAATGGCATTGTAACTTTGAATGGTCACTCCACACAAGCAAAGTACCAACAACGGAGGGGGAAAAACTCCAGAGATCTTCCTGAGACAGGAAGTCTAGTCCTGCCAAGAATGTAATAAGGGTTAACGGAGAGGCAGTTTCTGTAAGCAATGCCAGAATGTTTCCTTCCTGCCTTCCTTACAGGATTAGGCCAGTCATTTCTTCTAACAACCGGTTCTCCGAACTGCTTAGAATGTTAACCACGGTTCTAGCGAATAGGTGCGAACTGGTAGAATCCCACCCCTGATTATCTCCAACTCTGAAGGTAGCTGGGAAATGTCGGATGGCCCTGGCCCCATCTCTGCTTCTGATGCAGAGCATCAGTCAGAGCCTTCCCCAGACTCCAGGACTGGCCCAAGTTCCTCATCATCCAAGTCTGCCGCCAGCTCCACTGGCAGCTGGCAGACCACAACACAGCTGCAGGTTTTCAATTTCCACATAAAGATCCTGTCCCTTCTACGAAAAAGGTGAGGCAGTAGAATAATACGGATAGCCCTCACCTAAAACAGTTGTTTCAATGATCGTTATAATGCCACTGGGGGAAAATAGACTTATGGCCATTTTCACACTTAACGGCCATTTTCACACTTAACATGGCATCTCTATGTTCACATGATCAAAATTCAGGCACTTGGCAAAGTCCTCACATTTATGACAGTTGCATGGTCTCAGGCAGGGAGGGGCTGCTACTGGTTCACACTGGTTCAGGTAAACCAGATGTTAATTTTACATCTGGTTTGGTGAATCGGTAGTTCTGGTGACTGGCTGGCCCCGTCTACCCCACCCTGCTACTCCCAGGAGTCCCCACATGGCCCATTTTGGATTCAGGTAAGTGCAGGGCATGCGCAGGGAGGGTGAAAAATAGGCCTTGCAGAAGTTCCAGGAGGCCAGAAACGGGCCTATTTCTGGCCTCCATAGAACCTTTGGAGCCTGGGGAGGCTGTTTTCCCCTTCCCAGAGCCTTGAGGAAAGCCGTCAGAGCCCAGGGAGTGTTCTGACCCAGGCTTCATCCAAATTAAGGAAACACAAACTGAGTGTAAAATCAAACCTATTTTAATGCGACGCTAGGAATTTCTTGCATTCCCAGCCAGAACTCATTAGACACAATTCTCCGAGATAACCTCACGCCTTTCAGGGTTGTAGAAGGCTGCCAGGAAACAGAAGTCCAATTACTAGAATATAAACCGACAGAAGTTCTAGCAAAGACACACCAGATTTCGCAAGGCTTCAATGAGGAATCCGAATCTAAGGAACTTCTTTGCTTCCTGCAAAGAGCACGTCACCAAGGGCTGACTTTTATCCCTGATGGGAGGGGCAATCACCTCCCAGCCTTACTCCCAAGTCATCCCTGCTGCTTCAGCTGCTCTCTCCTTCTAGCAACTCTGCGCACACGCGCCCTGGGAACAGGCTCCCCCGGGTCCTCTGCTTCGCTGATGCCAGACTCTGAAGACTCCAAAGGCAGCACTCCACTCTTTGATGATCCTAGCACCATCCCTGCATTGGATGCAGGACCCTCGTCCAAGTCCTCACCAGACTCCATGACTTGTTCCCTTTCGTGCTCACTGTCCAATATTTCTACCATCTGCACCGATTGCCGGTGAATCACAACAGGGGAGGGTGAAAATGACACACACCCCCAGCAGTTCGTTTTCACTTCCAGGGTGGTGCAGGAGGCCGATTACAACATGCCCACCATGGCCACGCCCACCCAGCAATCAGGGCAGAGAACCAGTTGCTAAATTATTTGAAGCCCATCCCTGGTTTCAAGGTCATCTAGCCACCATCTGACAAGCGCAGTCAGTGGGGAAGCCAGATTCCCTTAACTTAGCAACCACTTCGCTAACTTAACAACTGCAGTGATTCTCTTAAGAACTTGTAGCAAGAAAGGTCATTAAATGGGGCAACCTCACTTATCTACTGTCTTGCCCAGCAATGGACATTTTCAATTGCGTCGTACGTTGAAGACTAACCATACCTGTTCTAATCCTGGGTCACAAGTAGCTTGTTCAGGTTCTGTCATAACTTCGAATGGTTACTCAGCAACTGCTCATAAGTCAAGAATTATCTGCGCCTGGTTTTATTTTATTTCATTTTATTGATTTATTTTGTCAAGCAAGTATTAGATAACAGGTATAAGTATAAACATGGTTATGAATACATGAAATGGATACAAATAAAAAGAAACATTAGGACAGGGACGGTAGGCACATGGGTGCGCTTATACACGCTCCCTACAGACCTCTTAGGAAAGGGGTGAGGTCAATAGTAGACAATCTGAGGTCAAAGTTTTTGGGGTTTGGGGAAAAAAAACCACAGAGTCAGATAGAGTATTCCAGACATTGACCACTTTGTTGCTGAAGTCATATTTTAGATGCACCATGCTATATTGTACCCCCGTCAACAACCAACTCTTCTGTTTCTTCCAGAGATCCTACTTATTTATCTTTCTTTCCTCATCCCATCGCATCCTGTTTTCGTGGGCAGGAATTGTTCTCTTTAACCCTGTTTATTTAATACGAGATGAAACCTGTCTGAACCAAGATTTAGTCCAAGCAAAGCCAGAACATTTGACAGAAAGAGCAAACGGGGCTGCCTCTCTGTCTTTCTTGCGTAAACCTTGTCATCCTTTGTACAAATTCCCTTTTCAAAAACAAAATAAACTTTCATTTATCTGAAAGGCGAGATAAATCACATATTCAGGCTTCACGTTTTTCTGCACCTCGCTGGGTCTTCTATGGCTGGAATTTTTTTCCCATATTTACGTTTGCCAGAGATTTTCCACTTCAGATTTTATTTAGGGGGAAAAAACACATCCTTTATATATTTTTTTCCCTCCTCCCTGGGTAGCATTTTTTGGATCCTGGAATTAACAGGTGGGGGTGAGGGAAATCATATGCCATAGGTGCTTGGCACTACAAGATGACATTCCAACTCTGTTTTCTATTCTATTCTATTCTATTCTATTCTATTCCATTCCATTCCATTCCATTCCATTCCATTCTTTGGGTGGGACACCCAGAGCTAGTTTCACTTCTTCTGTGCCAATGTGGCTTATTCAGTAAAGTTTTATACTCTTGGTTAAAAAAATTGCTGATGACATAAAACTATTTAACACCACTGACAATGCTGCTATCCTACAAAGCAACCTGGACTATGTGTCAAAATGGTTGAACAATTGGCAACTTCAAATCTCAACCAACAAATGCTCTCTCTTACACGTTGGAAACAAAAACCAGAACACTAAATACAAACTGGGCGGATATGACCCCGTAGATGACCCTCACTCTGTCAAGGACCTAGGAGTACTCATTTCAAAAGATCTAGGCGCCATAGCTCACTGTAATAGCATTGCCAAAAAGGCATTAAGAATTGTTAACCTAATTTTGCAAAGGTTCTTTTCTGGTAACACTGTACTATAAAACCTTCACCAGACCAATTCTTGAAAACAGCTCATCTGCCTTGAATCCACACACTATAATGGACATTAATACAATTGAACGAGTCCAGAGGTATTTCGTGAGAAGGGTACTCCACTCCTCAGCTTGCAATAGATTACCTTATGCTACCAGGCTTGAAATTTTGGACCTGGACAACTTAGAACTACGCTGCCTACTGTCTGACCTAAGCTTAGTACACACAATTGTCTGCTACAACATCCTACCTACGACTACTTCAGCTTCAACCGCAATAACACAGGGCAAACAATAGAAACAAACTCAAAGTAAACCGCTCCAAACTCGATTGCAGAAAATACAACTTCAGCAACAGAGTGCTCAACGCCTGGAACTCACTCCCTCACTCTGTTGTTACATCCTCAAACCCCCAAAACTTTAACCTTAAACCGACTACCATGGACCTCACCCCGTTCCTAGGAGGTTTGTAAGGGGGCGTGCATAAGCGCCCCAGTGTACCTACCGCCCCTGTCCTACTGTTCCCATTTATTCATACTTGTTTATTATGTATATACTTATGCCTGTTTATACTTATATGTTTCATACTTATTTTCTCATACATGCTTGACAAACTAAATAAAATAAATAAATAAAATATCCCAGGAGCTCCCTTTTCTGGATTTGCCAACTGGCCAGCCCAATGGCACCCTTCCAGCTCTAAGATTATATATTCTGTTTTCCCAGCTGAATCCAACCGAGAGACAAAGGAGGAAAGCTCTCCATAGGAGCTGATCTCATGGCATATATCCAACTTTGCCTGGTATTCTATAGGTTCAGCCCAGTTCGGCCGAGCCGGTAGCGCCAACAAGCAGCAGAGACCTAACCGGTTCTCTCTGACGCTCTGCTGTTGGGCCCGCCTGGGCTCCCCTACTAACCTTTATGTCCAGCTTTTGAAGCGTAGCCGCTTTGCGCAGCACGGAAATTGCCACATGGCAGCTGCTGAAGCGTCGGGGAGAGTGCAGGATTGTAGGAGGTGACTCAAAATGCTTCTGCGCCTGCACAAAGCGCAAAGTGTATGCCTGCACACAAAGTGCACCTACCAAGTCACACCCACTGAACCGGTGACAAAAAAAATATTTGAAACACACACTACTTTAGGGCACTTTTACTCCCAAAAGCAAGATGGGCGGGGGAATAAGCCTCTTCTCCAGTAAAAAAAAAAAAAAAAAGGATTTGAGAGAAATTCCCAAGTTTTCCACCCCGGCTCCCTTTGCTGTCTCTTATGCCTATTGGGACCAATTGGGAAACTCCAGTGCAGAAGAGGACGGGAGAAATTATAAGGCCCATTAAATTGTACACGATGTCCCGGGAAGTTTGTTCTTGTATTCCACAACTAAACACTTAATTTGTTTACCTGAAAGCTGAGTTTAGAAGAGAAGAGAATGTGAAAGCTCTTCTATTCTGCTATACATTTCCACCGTTTACCGTTGTGACTTCCTTTTGTGTGTGTTCCCACAGCCCTTTGCTTTTCCCCTGCCCTAAAACAGCCCCAATTCATTTTCTTTTTCCTGGCAGTCCCAATTAATTTCTCTTCTCCTTCCTCTCCCCGAACTACAATCAGGATGGATTCTTTTTCTCTTTTCCCTAAACAGCTGTTCACAAGTGACACTAAACTTGGCGGGAAAGCACACACGCACACACATCTCATTCTCCCATACTTGCATCACAATTTGTGTGATGCTGTTTATTCCTGGCATCTGTTGTTGTTGTTCTTTTCACAAGGATCTATGCTGGGAATGGAATAGAATAGAATAGATGAAGAGAAGGGAAGGGAAGAGGAGAGGAGAGGAGAGGAGAGGAGAGGAGAGGAGAGGGGAGAATGAACAGAATAGAATTAAGATAGAATAGAATAGAATAGAATAGAATAGAATAGAATAGAATAGAATAGAATAGAATAGAATAGAATAGAATAACAGAGTTAGAAGGGACTTTGGAGGTCTTCTAGTCCAACCTCCTGCTCAGGCAGGAAACCTTGTCCAATCTCTTCTTAAGATTGGTTAGGAATGGTTGTCCAATTTCTTCTTAAGTCCCTTCCGACTCTGTTCATCTGTTTAATCTTCTTTGTGGCAGTCCCTCAAGTACTGGAATACTGCAATATTTTCAGCCTTTCTCCAGAGCCGATTCCTACAATCCTACAATTCCTATCCCAGAGTCCGGGATAATTTAATTTAACCTTTTTTTTAAAAAAAGCCAGAATCAGGTCTGCAAGAACCACTGAATGGTAAAAGATGGATTGCAGATGGGGAAACAGGATCCGTCCTCTGTTTTCCAGACACCTGCTCGAGTGACGGAGATAAACCGAGGCTCCATTCAGAGGATGCCAATTTTTCTGGATGCCTCTGGGTGATGAAGAAAGGGGTTCCTCTCCAAAATTTTCAGACGGGGCAGTGATTGAAGATGCTGGCAGCTTCTGTATCCAGACAGAGTGATTTCCCTGTAGACCCAGCCCAACGGCCCACCCAAATCATTCTTGTCTGCTGCCAGAACGTTCCTGACAAATTAACTCAGGGTTTTTCTCTCTCTTATTTTGGGGGAAGTAGGGGGGGGCGGACACTCCAAATCCTGGCCTGTTCTGTGTCTTCCTGACAACCTGTCTAAGCAGGAAACCAGCAAAGTCACAACCCTTGGCTTTCTCCACCCAGTTAAAGATCACAGGCGGCGGGAAATAAAACATATCAAATGCAGATTCCAAAGGAGACGGAGAAGAATTGGTAGTGACATCATCAGAGGATTCAAACAATGCCTTTGTGCTCCAAAATGAACTCTCTCTTTTGAATGATCTTAAGCCTTGTACCCAGTGGTGAGATTCAAAAATTTTTTTACTACTGGTTCTGTAGGTGTGGCTCAGTGGACGTGGCTTGGTGGGTGTGGCAGGGGAAGGATACTGTAAAATCCCCATTCCCTCCCCACCCCACTAACCTGCTTTCCAGCTCCGTTCTCCTGTGCAGGGTAACCAAAGAAGACCCAACCAATCAGCCGGGACTCGGGAGGCAGAGAATAGATGGGGGCGGGGCCAGTCAGAGGTGATAGTTGCTGGTTCTCCGAACTACTCATAATTTCCGCTACTGATTCTCCAGAACTGGTCAGAAAATGCTTGTATCTTCAGCCCCGGGAACAAAATCCAGGAAGAGGCTGCCTCTTCAGCTTTGTTTAATGACCATGTGAACTTACAACGGAAAAAAAGCGACTTGTTACTTACATTTGTATAAAGTTAGCAGCCACCCCTCTCCTAGAAGAATGAAATATTTTGGGAAATATTAAAAAAAAAGGCAGGATATTATATTTCCCTAAAGGAGAAACATGCTCTTGGAAAGCAGCCCTCACCTTTAGAAGTAATAGAATAACAGATTTGGAAGGGACCTTGGAGGTCTTCTAGTCCAACCCTTTGCCGAGGCAGGAAACTCTACACCACTTCAGACAAATGGTTATCCAACTTCTTTTTAAAAAAACTTCCAGTGTTGGAGCAACCACAACTTCTGGAGGCAAGTTGTTCCATTGTCAGGAAATTTCTCCTTAGTTCTAAGTTGCTTCTCTCCTTGATTAGTTTCCACCCATTGCTTCTTGTCCTGCCTTCAGGTGCTTTGGAGAATGACTCCTTCTTCTTTGTGACAACCCCTGAGATATTGGAACACTGCTATCATGTCTCCCTTAGTCCTTCTTTTCATTAGACTCGATATGTCCAGTTCCTGCAACCGTTCTTCGTATGTTTTAGTCTCCAGTCCCTTAAACATCTTAGTTGTGTTCTCTGCACTCTTTCCAGAGTCTCAACATCTTTTTTTACATCATGGCCACCAAAACTGAATGCACTATTCCAAGTGTGGCCTTACCAAGGCCTTATAAAGTAATATTAACACTTCAGGTGATCTTGATTCTATCCCTCTTTCTTAATAGCCCCAAGCAGGATTGGGCCAGCCTATTGACAAGACAAAAGACCTTCAGCTCCGGGTGATGGGATTAAGACATGGCCCTCCAGGATATGATGGGACCATTTAGCAGAAGGCACAGAGCTCACTACATTGCACAATCTGCTGTGGATATTGCATCACCCAGCAAGCTTCAACCAAATCCAGGAGTTCAGACAAACATGACCCCATAGGAATCTGACAGCAGCCAATAGAATACATGTTCTTGCACAGGAACAGGAAGCTCAGGTTCAAAACTCAAGAGAAGGTATAAATACCTCTCCCTCTCAACTCCATGTGGTCAGCTGTACCAGAACCACCCATGTGGTTCTACTTCATCAATAAACCATCTTTCCAATCAGCCTCCATGTTTCCGATGTCTTTCTCCCAGCTTGGAACTGAACCAGATGGATATTTTTTCCAACTCACTGAAAAAAAGTGACATTCCCATGTTTTCATACTTATGTCTGCTGCAGCATCCTCTTGTCATGTGATCAAAATTCAGATGCTTGGCAACTGGCATGTACTTGTGACTGTTGCAGTGTCCCAGGGTCATGGGATCCCTTTCGTGACCTTCACTTGACCACCAGGTTACCAACTGGACTGCAGTGATTCAATGAACAACTGAGGTAAGAAAGGTTCATAAAATGGGGCAACACTCGCTTAACAACTGTCTCGTTTAGCAACGGAAATGTGAGGGACAATTGTGATTGTAAGTTGAGGTCCACCTGTATTGGTGAAACTTTCTGTTAAGGGCACCAAATGCTCTCAGTGTACATAAAAGAAAAGATACATCCGTCAAGAGTCGAGAATCATCAGGTACAACACTTAATGATAGTCATAGGGTACAATAAGCAATCAAATCATACTAGGAAACAGTCAATATAAATCGTAAGGATACAAGCGACAAAGTTACAGTCATACAATCACAAATAGGAGGGGATGGGTGATAAGAAGTGATGAGAAGATTAACGGTAATAGTAATGCAGACTTTGTAAATAGTTGGACAGTGTTGGGGGAATTATTTGTTTAGCAGAGTGATGGCTTTCGGGAAAAAACTGTTCTTGTGTCTAGTTGTTCTGGTGTGTAGTACTCTATAGCGTCATTATGAGGGTAGGAGTTGAAACAATTTATGTCCAGGATGTGGGGGGTCTGTAAATATTTTCACAGCCCTCTTTTTGACTCATGCAGTATACAGGTCCTCGACTGAAGGCAGGTTGGTAGTAATTGTTTTTTCTGCAGTCCTAATTATCCTCTGAAGTCTATGTCTGTCTTATTGCGCTGCAGAGCCAAACCATTGTGTATTGTCTGACCCATCCGCTGTGATCATTAAGTTCTCAGATGATACTACCATATTGGGTCTCATTACAGGTGGAGACGAAGCAGCGTACAAGGGGGAGGTTCAAAAATTATCCTCATGGTGCCTAGAAAACATCTTGTACCTGAACATCAGCAAGACAAAGGAGATGGTGTTGGACTTCTGGAAGGAGAGAGACGAACCCAACCCACTTTACATCGAGGGGGGCTGTGTGGAGAGACTTTTCTCCTTTAAATTCCTGGGAGTCTACCTCAGCGAAGATCTTCCCTGGAAAACCAACACAACCCAGGTGGCCAGAAAGGCCCAACAGAGACTCCATTTCCTTAGGGTTTTGTGAAAGAATAAAGTGGAACAATGACTGATGACCTCCTTTTACCAGTCCCCAATAGAAAGCGTCCTCACATATTGCATTATGGTGTGGTATGCTGGCTTGACAGCCACGGATAGAAAGACATTACAAGAGGGGTGGTGAGCACAGCAGAAAACTTGCTGCCTTAGAAGAGTGAGGAAAATTCTCAGGGATGACTCACATCCCGGTCAGCACTTCTTCATCCTCCAACCATCGGGTAGGAGATATAGAAGCACAGCCAGCTGTACCAACAGGCTGAAGAACAGTTTCTACCCGTGGGCTGTCAGACTTCTGAATGGAAAATACCTTTCACGTCAACACAGTACGATAGACTTGCAGAGCTGATGCATTGTGCAACACGATCACATAGTGTAATAAGATTGGGACTGGGTTAGGGACTTCTGTCCTCACTGTGCATTGTGTTGGGGAGGGGGGTGCATGAAGGAAGACTCAGCCAATCTCACTTTACACATGTTGTACTCTAACAATCAAAATAATATACTGTATATATATTGGACTGCCGTTCGTCAGAAAGGGTGTAGGGTCTCCTGCTTGGGCAGGGGGTTGGACTAGATGACCTACAAAGTCCCTTCCAACTCTGTTAATCTGAAACTTTGCTTTTTCAATTCATCCTGGTGTTCATCCTTCTACTTTCCACCCTTCAAGCTAGGACATTTTTGGGAAAAAGAAACATCAAAAGCTGGCATCCTCGAACCAATTCAACTTTTGGCTACCAGCCTATTTATTTTCCCCAGGAAAAAAACAACAACACCTAGCTGGGAAAACAGTGGAGTTTTATACGTTGCAAATTTTAGAAAGAAGACAAGAATAAGGGGTGGACTTACAAAACAGAAGTTGGCCCTCTTAAGCCCAAAATATCTTGGACTTTAAATCAATAAACTGAAAAGTCCCACAAGCACAGAAGGAAAAGAATTCTCCTTGCTCTGAGATTGGAACAGCGATAACCTTGATTGAAGAAATAAATAATCCGTTCAAGGTAGAACTCCACAAGTCAGTTCTGGGTGGGTATATCTGACAGTATCATTCAGAGGGCCCAAAACAAATTTTGGAAGATCAACAGCCCTGAAGAGAATATGTCTTATTGCTTTAATAGCGATGTTTATCAGAGAGTTAATGACATATCCAATGGTTGATATGAGCATTTTTGCTGGAGTAAACATTTATGTCAGTGTTTCTCAATCGTGGTGGCTTGAAAATGGGTGGACTTCAAGTCCCAGAATTCCCCTGCCAGCTAGGTGCAAAGCTAGGCTGGCAGGGGGAATTCTGGGAGTTGAAGTCCAGCCATCTTCAAGTCATCAAAGTTGAGAAACACGGGTTTATATAATCTAACAATCTCATTTGTTGGTGGTCAAAGGTTATTTCAGAGACTGCCCTGTACGGTTAGCTTGGCCTTTGTTTTATTTCTCACGTAGGCCTCCCAAAAGTGGGATGTGAAAATCCTAATGACCACTAGGTGGCACTAGGTGACATTTCTTTGCTGCCATCTAGTGGGCAGCAACTCAATGACTCAATGATTAAGGATGCTGAGTTTGTCAGCTGGAAAACTGACAGCTGGGGTTTGAGACCCAAGCGCTGCAGGAAGGGGTGAGCTCCCATCCCTTACCTCAGCTTCTGCCCACCTAGCCGTTCGAAAGCACGAAAATGCAAGTAGATAAATAGGTACCACTTTGGTGGGAAGAAAACAGCCTTCCATGAACCTAGGCAGATAGACATGCCATCCACATGACCACAGTAGCATCTTTGAACAATGCTGACTTCCTCAGCTAAGAAACAGAGATAAGTACTGGACACAACTGGACAGGGGATACCATTATCTCTAGTGGACCTCCCAAGTATTGCAACCCAGATCATGATAAACTTTCTCTAGGCAGATAAAAGCACCAATTTCCACTGTAATTTACAAGAGACCTCAGATCTGATTGGAGCAAGGAGTAGATAGTGCTTCATTGGGAAGAGAGATGGTTGAAGATTGATGTCATTAGACTTTTATCTGCTTCTTTAACCTAGTTTAACCTAGATTGGTTTATTAACTAACCAATAGTGGTTCACCATCTAGTTTATTAATTAATCAATAGTAGTTAATCCATCAGAGTTGGATTAACTGACTAGCTAATAAGGAAGGGGCTGGCAATATTGCAAAGTTTCCACAACACAAGCATATTTTTTTCGGCACAGCCATTTTCAGCCGTTTATTTAGTATCCATTTGAAGTTCAACGCACTGAAAAAAGGTAATTTGCTGTCAGTCCTCACACAACTTCTGAGCTTCCCTGCAGTAACACAGTTAGTCCTTGACATATGACTACAACTGAACCCAACATTTCTGTTGTTAAAAGAAATATTTTTTCATTGAGTTTTGCCCCATTTTACAACTTTCTCTTACCACCGTTGTTCAGTGAATCGCTGACGTGGTTAAGTTCGTAACGTGGTTGTTATGGGAATCTGGCTTCTCTGTGGACTTTGCTTGTCAGAAGTTCCCAAAAAGAGGATCCCGGGACCCCCGGGATATGGCAACCGTCATAAGTATGAGCCTATTGACAAGCATCTGATTGCATGACCACAGGGGCGCGGCAACAGTCGTAAGTGTGAAAAATGGTTGTAAATCACTTGTATAACTTGTATAACAATCACTAGACCAATGGTTGCAAGTATAGGACTAGCTATGTTAACTAAGCCACAGATGGCTAAGCTGCCGAATTAGCCACGATTGGCTGCTTTCACACAACACGCCATGACCAAATGTGGCTAGTTCATTTGTGGATGAAATGCCCTCTGCGAATCTAGGGGTTAATTCAGGAAAACAACATGGTTCCTTCAAATGAGGGAGAGAGGGTCATGTGAATGTAGCTCACGGAGTCTGTGATTGTTAAAGGCTCTTTAAAAAAAAAAAAAACTATGTTGACAAAACTAATCTGGGTTTTTTTTTTTCTCCCGTCTCCCCAAGCTTGAACAAACTTGAAAGCAAGAATAGATCGTATCTTCCCCTTCTCCCTTTCCATCCGGCTGCTTTAACTTCAGATGAAGCAGTTGCTCTTGTAAATATTACATTCCTGCCGGCGGAGAACGATGGGAAACTTTCTATCTTGGGCGATGGAAGAATGCGGCTGGGTTTTGCCCTCTGGCTGAGCTGAGGAGAAGTTGGCAGTCAGGATCCAACCTGTCCCGGCGGTGGGTTTTTCAAGCAAAGCGGGAAAGTGGCCTCTCCAGGGAGGAGGAGGTTGGATCCTGGCCATCTTCTGGTTCAAGAGAATCCAAAAACAATGTTTGGAGATCTGAAAAAGGACCCATCAAAGCTACGGCTCCCTGGGACTGTTGGCTCTGATATCTCAGGTGGCTTTGCCAAGGGTTGTGGTGGCCGGTCCTACCAAGATGTTGTGGCGACCTCTCTCAGGAACATGTACTATGGAAGTTCAAGAATAACATCTGGAATAGGTGTGTCAAACTCAAGGCCCGCAGGCTGGATCAGGAGGCTGTCGCAGCGAAAATGGAGCCCGGAGTGATTGTGTACGGCCCTGCCTGGGCTCCATTTTCACTATCAAAACAAACTAAAAACAAAACAAAAGGAGAAAAGTTTCCCCTTTTGCATTTGAGCATGCAAGAAGGGACAGGAAAGGAGAAAAGGAAGAGGAAAGAAAAAGAAGGGAAAATGGGAATGTGAGGAGGTTGGGGAGGAATACGGGCCAGTCCTGGAGTCTGGGGAAGGCTCTGATGAGTGTTCTGAGTTGGAGGCAGAGATGGAGCCAGGGCTGTCCGACAGTTAACAACTGCCTTTGGAGTTGGAGATCAGTAAGGCAGAAGAACAGCTGGAGCCTGTTCCCGATGTGCACGTGCACAGAGCTACCAGGAGAAGGGAACAGTTAAGGAAGAAGGGTCGACTCAGGAGTAAAGGCACAGGTGGACGGTGAATGGCCCCTCCTATAGGGAATAAAGAGGAGCGAAAGGGGAGTGGTGTTTGCAGGAGACAATTAGTTCATTTAATTAGTGTGAAGATTTGTTCGTGACTCCTTGCCAAGTATTTCCTTGTATAGCATTGCGCTTGGAAGCTATCGGCCTGGCAACTCTCCAAGCCTGATAAAGTCTGTGGTTGTAATTCACCCTTGAAAGACTGTTTGCCGGGACTTTGCTGGATGTGAATGATAGGAATTCACATTAGCCAAATAAAAAGGGGTTTTGTTGGGACAAGGAGTCTGTTTCGTGATTTTGTGAAGCCTGGGTCAGAACAGTAATATCTCCAGTGGTGTTTTGGGGTGAAGAGAGGGTTTTTTTTTTCATTGGATGGGAGTTTTTTCTCATGATGCCGATATATCTTCTGTGTGCAATTGTTATGGATTTTGCTGAGCATTTGATTTCCCTTGTTGTTGGAGTGTGCATTGTTTAGATTTTATAGCGTGGCTTTGCAAAAGGAATGAAGGATGCGGCCATTTTAATAAGCAGATGAAGTAGGTCATTTATTCTGAATACACCTTTTGCGTTGGGCAACAGTCATCATCAATACCTTATAAGACAGGTGGAGGGGGCGAATCAATAGAGTTGTGAAGAGGCATAGCACCCATGGACATATGTAAATTGCAGGAAAAAAATAGCAGTTGCTTTCCAAATAAAAGAAATGCAGCTTTGTTGTGTGTGTGGAATAGACATATTTCTATTCGATCTCCAATTTCCTATTCATTTATTTTTATTTATTTTATACACTGCTATGGACAATAGTCTTTCTGTTCAGCAGGCAATTTTAATTGGGGAAAAAAAATTCAAAGCAATCTAAAAATTCTCCTATTTATGTGGCCTTTGAATTGATTCTTACCCCAGTGTGTCTCATTGGGAATCATAATTTTTGCATTTAGGAGTCCCCTCGCACACACACCCTTTTTTTTTCTTGCTCTCAGATGTTAAATTGTACTTTAGTATTGTGCCTCAGCCTATTTAACGGATAAAATCATCGGTTGTGTTTGATTTGTGAATATCAGCCTTTTCAGAGGAACAAATCGCTCCCAGATCTTATTTAAAACTTTCAGTGAGAAAAGGAGATTTGATGAATGCCTCATTAAACGCCCAGGATCCCGTCTGTAGACATGACCATTGCAGCTGGTAATATTTAGTTCTGCCAAAATTTGGGCAGGTGCCAGTTCTTAAATATTTGGCACAATGCATCCAAGAGGAAGTAATGTTCACCCTTATCCAGTTGAAGGCAAACGGGAAGGATGTGTTTTAACTGTTTCCCACTAAAGTGAGCCGAACAAAAAGCAATCACTGCTAACTGGGTGGTTTTTATTTATTTATTTATTTATTTTAGGGTTTTTTAAAAAAACCTGCCTTTATTGTTTGATAAATAACTCAAGGTGACCAACTTACCTAATACTCCTTCCTCCTCCTATATTCCCTATCACAACAACCTTGTGAGGTGAGCCATGCTTAGCGAAAGGGTAGCTCAAGGTCATCAAGCCAGCTTGCACACTTGAGGCAGGACTAGAACTCACCATTTCCTGGCAATTTGCCCAAAGTTACCCAACTGGTTTTCATGCCTGAGGTGGGACTAGAACTCACAGTCTCCGGGTGATTGGCCCAAAGTCACCCAGCTGGTTTTCATGCCTAAGGCGGGACTAGAATTCACAGTCTCCGGGTGATTGGCCCAAAGTCACCCAGCCACCCACATCTCACAACAGCCAACTCACAATGGCCAATTCGCAACAGGAAAACTCGCCATGGCCAATTTACAACCAGGCAATTTGCTGCAGGACAACTTAAGCATTTAGTGTAATCATTTAAAATAATTTGAAAAATATTTTAATTTTTGGTCACTTGCATTTTATTTTGTCCCTTCTTTGGCAACCTTTCTTTAATCTTGGTGACCTATTTTATGGCTGTCACGACTTACGACCATCGTGATGGAAGCTGTTCAGTCCAAAAGAACTCAGTGTGTTAATTTATCCATCCAAATTTTCTAACTGAAGGTAGAAGAATTTCCTTGTACACACCCCATATGGGTAATCCTCGACATACAACGGTATTAAGCAGGCCGCATTACCGTTTTAAGTCGACGACTATCTGTTTTGTGCTGTAGAAGGACATTCTTCTACAGTGGTGAAATGCTACCGGTTCGGCCCGGTTCACCTGAACCGGTAGCAAAAATTGCTACTGCTTTGACCGAACCAGTAGTAAAAAAAATACCTCAGATGATCGGCTGAGAGGATAATAAAGAGAAAAGCACAAGATTACCCCCCCACACCTTCCCCTATGCTTTTCTGTTCTTTATCCTTTCACCTAATTGGCACAGCAGAGCCTCAGCTGGTGTTTGGAAAGCTGTGTGCGCATTAGGTGCATGTACAAAGTGCGCGATCACCGAACTGGTAGGGAAACTGATAGAATCCCACCACTGTTTTTCTGCCTTCAGTTTGGAAATTTGGAGTGATAATCAACGCACTGAGTTCTTTTGGACAGAACCACGTCACCTCTGCTACATCATTTTTTTTCCATGTGTACCCAAACGGGAACAAATTGCTACCCTTCTCTGACAAATAATCAATTTAAAAATAGCAAATCTATCCGCTATATATAGTCAAAGGCCAGGACAGTCTCAGCGCATCTGCATTTTTCCTGTCTTAACCAACTAGAGAACTTAACCAAGGGAACTCATTCCTGGCCCGTTGCCCGAGGAAATTCACACCCCCAAAAGCTGCGTCTAGTGAACAGAACTGACACCACGCAACTCTCAATCATTGTGAGAATCATAACATCTGGATGGTGGATGTGTGAATCCCACTCACCACGTCATAAAATGTCTTTTTTTTTTCCCAAGGGGAGAGAAGGAAGGATTAGCTGTGACATTGGTTCAGTCATTCCAGTAAGAGACTTTTGCAAGAATCAAATTTTGGAGATTTTTAAGGTTATTTTCTTTTGACCGTGCAAAAGAGCCTAACATGCAATAAAGTATTTTTTTAAATTTCTCAATCATTTATTTATTTTATTTTATTAATTGGAATTTGTCAAACAAAAACGAGAACAAGAATAAGAGAATAAAAATACAATGACAGGGATGATAACCCACTTAATATGAAGTAAGGTCCACAGAAGTCAATTTGTGACTGAAACTGTGAAAATTTGTAGCTGAGACAATTGAATCAGGTAGGGCATTCCAGACTTTGACAATCCTATTACAGAAATCATATTTTTTTACAGTCAAGTTTAGAATGATTTACATTGAGTTTAAAGCGGTTGTTTGTGTGCATATTATTGCAATTAAATCAGAAAAAGTCATTTACAGGTAAAACATTACTACGTATAATCATATATTTATGCTTGCAACAGTGGCAAATATCTGTAGCTCAGGTGTAGGCTGAGGGTGACAATCTCTTATATTTATATTTATGCCCCATTATTTTTTAGAAAAGTGGCTTATCATTTAAAAAAACTAAAAAGAAACAGAATTTATCACTGCAGCAAAGACAAACTTACAAAGAAAAAAAATCGGTATCAGTAAATAGAAGCAAGTATTCCTCAGACTACAACCACAAATGGGGTTAGCATTTCTGTCACTAAGCAAAGGAGCTTTCAAGTCAGTCGTGCCTGGTTTTATGACCTTTCTACCGCAGTTGTTAAGTGAACCACTGTGCTTGTTAAATGAATCGGTAATTTCCAAATTTCTTTGGTAAAGGTTCCTCTTGCACATATGTGATAGTCGTTTCTGGTTCTAGTGGGTGGTGCTCATCTCCATTACAAAGCCAAAGAGCCAGTGCTGTCCGAAAATGTCTCCGTGGTTGTTGTGTCTATAGAACTGGAGTTCGGCATGACTAAATGCCGAAGGTGCACGGAATGCTGTTACCTTCCCACCAAAGGGGTCCCTATTTTTCTGCTAGCAGTTTTTACATGCTTTCGAATTGCTAGGTTGGCAGAAGCTGGGACAAGTAATGGGAGCTCACTCCGTTACGCTGCGCTAGGGATTCAAAACCTTGAACTGCCAACCTTTCTGATGAACAAGCTCAGCCGTTTAGCCACTGAGCCACTGCGTCCCTTCCTGATAAAAGTATAAATACATAATAATACAGCCTCCTACTCTTAAATTTAAACAAAAATTAAAGGCACATCGTAGAGAGCATACCTAACAAACATATTTCTTTATCATTTGTGTACAGTGACCCACCTTATATCACAGGATGCGACCTTGGGTGGCATATCCTTAAAAATGAACAATATTTGAAGAAAGCATTCCACAATTAAGATATTAATATTATTAAAATCTGGGAGAGAACGTTAAGCATTACAAACAATGAAGCCACCTCATTAGATGACCATGTCCTTGAGGCCCCAAGCTTGTTGACATTCAAGTTTTGAAGGACATCAAAGTTGGAACCAACCCAATGCCATCAATATGAAATATTATCCTTTTCTTAAAAGGGAACCATGCTGTGTGTCGACGTTGTGTACTTATTCCTGTACATCATGGAAATGAAAATTGATGATCAGAAATGTACAACATAGAATCAAAGGCTGGAAGGGACACTAGAGATCTTCTAGTCCAACCACCTGCTCAAGGCAGGAGACTTTATACCTGTGATGGCGAACCTATGGCATGTGTGCCACAGGTGGCACGCAGAGCCATTTGTGCTGGCACACGAGCTGCAGGCAAACTTACCTCACTGCGCATGCGCAAGTCTCACAACTGATTTTTGGTGGGTTTGAGGCCTTTTTCAGCCTCCCAGAGGCTTTAGGAAGCCTTCTGCGGGCTTCTGCGGGCTTTTCAGGCCAAAAACTAGGCCCGTTTCATCACTTCCTGTTTTTCTGGAAATACTGGGTGATGAAACGGGCCTCGTTTTCAGTCTGAGAAGCCTGCAGAAGCCTTCCTAAAGCCTCTGGGAGGCTAAAAAAGACCTCAAACCAGATGAAAATCAGCTGTGAGGCACAGTACAGCTAAGGGGGTGGTGGGGTGTAGGGATTGTACGCACATGTATAGGAGGCATGGGGGGCGCACATTGCCTTCTGGGTGCAGGCACATGAGTGCAAGCGTACAAGCACATGCACAATTTTTGGCACAGGAGCCCAAAAAGGTTAGCCACCACTGCCTTATACCATCTGGGTCAAATGATCGTCCATCTGTGAAAACCTCCAGTGATGGAGCAGCCATAATTCTAGGAGGAAAGCTATTCTGTTGATTCTTTGTTCTCGCTGTCAGAAAATTTCTCCTTATTTCTATGTGGGGTCTCCATTTAAGGAGTTTCTAACATTACTTCTTGTCCGATCCTCTGGTGCTCTGGTGAATAAGTTAATCCCTTCTTTTCTGTGTCAGGCCTTCAAGTCTGGAAGGCATTTACCATATTCCCTATAATTCTTCCCTTCCATAGGCTGTATATACCGTCTCCCATCCAATTTAGCCTCCAGACCAGGGGTGGGCAAACTATGGCCCGCGTGCCACATCCGGCCCGTTGGTCTGCCTAATCCGGCCCGCCTCTGAAAAAAAATCGCTGGGCGTGGCGTATTGCCCTGCGCCGCGTGGCCCCCAAAGTTGCAAAACAGCGCAAACCGCTCTCGGGGTAGGAAAGAAAAGAAGAGAGGCACACAATGCCAGCGCCCGCCCGGCCGATGCCTCCGCTGAAGGTGGCGGGAGCAGCAGACGGGAGAGCCAGCGGCGAAGTTTCCTAACTCGCCTCTCCATCCCTGGCCGGCGTGCATCTCCCGCACAAGGCACTTTCCCAGGCACCAGGAGGAACACGCTCCGACTATTGTTTGCGGGTCCTCTCCCCGCGCTTCCTTCCCCCATCCCTCCCCTCCCCTCCCACCCAATATGACAAAGGTTCAGGTGAACAACGTCATGGTGCTGGACAACCCTTCACCTTTCTACAGTTCGAAATCACCTTTGAGTGCATAGAGGACCTCTCCGAAGGTGAGTCCCCGCTGATCCCCCTTTTTTTTCCGGGGCTTCCAGGCTTAAACTTTGCAAAGGCCTCGGCAGGCAGGAGCGTCTTCCTGCCGAGGAGCAGGAAAGGTTCTGCCCAGTGGGCAGGCGGGCTGCTTGGAGGAGGCGACCCGGCAGCGCTCCAGGTTTCCCCTCCGCCGTGCGGCTCGGGGCCAGGCACGAGCGCCCATGAGGAAAAAGGAAGCCGCAAGTTGCTGGGAAGTTGCCCGGGTGCTAGGAGCAGCCATGTTGCCACCGTCGTGGTGAGCGGCTCGTCAGGCACGTATGCGAGGAGGAGGGCTTTTAAAGTGCCGCCCGAGCAGGACCACCAAGCCAGGAAACGGGGCACCAAGGCAGGGCAAGGCTCCCCCAGCAGCGGCCTAGCTTTAGGTGGGCTTGGATGCCCCTGATCACAGTTTGCTATTTGTTCTCTCCTGGGACTCGTGATTGGAAAGCGTGGAAAGTAGTAGCAGGAGCAACCGCGGTGTTACTTTACTTCCGGAAGCTGCTCTTTTGGAAGAGCGCTTCAGTGATCGGACCTTGCCAGCTCGGGAGCAATTCCAGTTTTCGCTAACCTCGGTAGTGAAATAAAATCACCGAGTCAATTCAAGCCTTGCAAACTGAGACTTAACTAGCGGGCAAAGAGCTCCTCTCCTTCCCTTCTCTCTTCCCCCTCGAGCGGAGGAAACGGTGTTGGAGAATTGCTTGCTGTAATTCGAAATTGAAACTTCAGTTACCCACCCCGCCCAACTAATTTTCAGTAAGTGCCACTGACTTCAGCATTTGGTTGTAAGAGCTTGATTTGATCGAAGCTAAGTATTAGGGTTTTTTGTTTTCAAGTTCAAAGAGACGGTGGTTTGGAAGGGGTTTTGTTACTGTTGGGAGGGTGGGTAGCTTGGAAGACCAAAATTTTTAACGTTTTATTTAAAAGTCTTTTTTCTCTCATGTAGATTTGGAATGGAAAATCATTTATGTGGCCCTCGAACGCAGACCTGATTTTCCATGTGGGCCCCGACGGAAATTAATTGCCTACCCCTCCTCCAGACTCTCCAGAAATCCCAACCAAATTCCCCTGCAGGCTTTCCTACTCTTAGGAAGTCAAACTCACTTTTTCAGTAGCTGATGCTAGTCCAAGCAACTCAGAAGGCAATAAAATGTAGTCAAAATCCAGCGAAAACCACTGAGCAGAAAAGAGTTAAACTTAAAATGCCCTTGGAAACCTAACGTAGCTTATAAGTTGTAACATTTCTTTGGCAGGGTATGATCGTTTTTGTTTTAAGCTGGCAAAATGCAAGGAGTTGTAATTAATCGTGGAAGGCTAAGTCTACCAAGGATGTTAGCAAGGCTTGTCTAAAAACCCAAAACTTTGGCATGAGGGGGAATTCATTTTTCAGCAAGTTGAAAGCTGAACTTCAGCAGCTAAAGTTATGGCTTAAGCACAACTCCATTTCTGAAAGAAAGGCAGAAAAACAGGGAAAAATCAGCTTATAAAGAAAGTGAGAACTAAAAAAAAAGTCTTTCATTTCTAACCCTCCTCCTCTTGTTGTCCTAATTTACTTATTTATTTTGTAGATATGTACTGTCTTTGTCCAAATTAAACAGAAGTGGGGGAAACCCATGAGGTTAGTTAAGGAGTGGCAACAGTGTCCTGGACCTAAGCAGAGAATCTCCTTTGTATCTTCTGAAATGTAGAAGAAAGAACCATAGGGCTGGAAGGGCCTATAGAGGTCTTCTAGTCCAACCCCCTGCTTATGCAAGGAGCCTCATCCCAACCCAGTCAAGTGGTTGCCCAGTCTATTTTTTGAAAACCTCCAGTGATGGAGCACCCACGACTTCTGAAGACAAGCTGTTCCACTGGTTGATCGTCCTCACTTTTTGATAGTTTCTCCTTAATTCTAGATTGCTTCTCTCCTTGATGAGTTTCCCTCCATTGCCTCTTGTCCTGCCTTCTGGTGCTTTGGAGAACAGCTTGACCAGTGATGGGATTCAAATATTTTTGCCACTGGTTCAGTGGGCGTGGCTTGGTGGGCATGCTTTGCACACGTGCACACAGTTTGCATGCACCCGTGCACCAAACACGCACTTTGCACAGGCACAGAGGCATTTGCACAGGTGCAGAGGCATTCTAACTCACCTCCTGCAAGCCTGCACGATCCCGATCGCTTCAGCAGCTGCCGCGTAGCACTATTCTGTGCCGCGCAAAGCAGCTACGCTTCAAATTCAGCAGGTAAAAGTGAGTATGCTCATCACTGCTACCGGCTTACCAGAACCAGGCCAATCCGGTAGAATACCACCACTGAGCTTGACCCTCTCTTCTTTGTGGCAGCCCCTTAGATATTGGAAAAATGCTATCATACCATCCTTAGTCCTTCTTTTCACCAGACTAGATATACCCAATTCCTGGAACCATTCTTCTTATGTTTTAGCCTCTAAGCATTTATTTATTTGATTTGTCAATTGCTTACAAGATAATGGGTATATGTATAAACATGAATAAGAATACAGGAAATAGATATGAATAAATGGGGAAAACAGGACAGGGACTGGAGGCACGATGGTGCACTTATGCACGCCTCTTACAGACCTCTTAGGAATGGGGTGAGGTCAACTGTGGATAGTAGTGGATAGTTTAATCTATTTATCTATTTATCTACTTATTTTATTTTATTTATTTGATTTGTCAGTCACTTACAAGATAATTGGTATAAGTATAAACATGAGTAAGAATACAGGAAATTGACACGAATAAATGGGGACAATAGGATAGCAACGGAAGGCACGATGGTGCATTTATAGACTGGGTTAAACCAGGCTCAATAGCAGTAGCTGTGAGAGAGATCTCGGAGTCTTAGTGGACAATCAGCTAAATATGAGCCAGCAGTGTGCAGCAGCTGCCAAAAAAGCTAATGCAATCCTAGGTTGTATTAACAAAGGGATACAGTCAAGATCAAGGGAAGTACTAATATCACTCTATAAAGCCTTAGTAAGACCACACCTAGAGTACTGCATCCATTTTGTTCACCACATTATAAAAAAGATGTTGAAGCTCTAGAAAAAGTACAGAGAAGAGCAATCAGGGTGATTAGGGGGCTGGAGGCTAAAACATACAAGGAACGGTTGCAGGAACTGGGCTTGGCTAGTCTAGTAAAGAGAAGGACCAGGGGAGACATGATAGCGGTCTTCCAATATTTGAGGGGCTGCCACAGGGAGGAAGGGGTCAAGCTATTTGCCGCTGGCAAGAAGAGCTTCTCCTGGATCTACCAGGGACTTTGCAGTATCCCTGGGATTTGACAGGATGCGCTCTTCACTTTCACCATCTCTTCGGGATGGTTTAGATCCGATAGGAACGTCCAGGAGCAAAGATATCGGCAGCGATCTCAGACCTCCAAGATCGCATGCCGTATCGTTGCGACGCCAGCTCCGCCCTCGCTATTTTCTAAAGCTCCTAGCAGTCTTCCAATATTTGAGGGGCTGCCACAGAGAGGAGGGGGTTCAAGCTATTTTCCAAACTGCCTGTAGGCCAGACAAGGAATAATGGATGGAAACTGAACAAGGAGAGATTCAACCTTGGAAACAAGGAGAAACTTCCTGACAGTGAGAACAATCAACCCATGGAACAGAAGTTGCCCTCGGAAGTTGTGGGAGCTTCATCACTTGAGACTTTCAAGAAGAGATTGGACTGCTATTTGTCAGAAATGGTGTAGGGTCTCCCGCTTGGGCGAGGGGTTGGACTAGATGACCTACAAGGTCCCTCCCAACTCTGATTTATCTGTACCCCTTACAGACCTCTTAGGAATGGGGTGAGGCCAACTGTGGATAGTTTGAGGTTAAAGGAATAGGGGTTTGAGAATGGAACAACAGAGTCAGGTAGTGCTTTCCAACAATTTGGTTGCTCTACTCTGCACCCTTCGTACTAGAGCCTCAGCAACTTTTTTGTATCATGGTGGCCAGAACTGGACGTAGTATTTATTCCTCTTTAATTGAAGAAGCCAAGAAATTTCCTCCTTTTAAGACTTTAGCAATCAACTGAGTGTTGGAAATTGTGCTGGAGGGAGGCCTGCCTGGTCTAATTCTCTTCCTCCAAATTCATTCTTTTAGCAATAGATTTGCTCAAACTGGACTGAACAAGTAGATACCTGGCCCACTTGAGATCTGGGACAACCAGGACCTGGATGACTGAGAATCTTCATGGACATTCCTTTGGAGTCTTCCTTGCTCAAGGCTCTTCCATTACATTCTCCTTTTCTTCTAGCTTAACCATCGTAAGTCTGTGGGGTACTTGGTGCTCTCTGAGCTTTGTGGTTTTCTTGCAGACGTTTCATTATTGCACTGATGATGTTACCTAGTTTGGTAATGAAACGTCTCCAAGAAAACCATCCAGAGAAGACCAAGGGCCCCACAACCCTCCTCCTCCTCTATGCAAACCTACTCCCTTCTGCCACTGACGATGTTACCTAGTTCGGTAATAAAACATCCAACTTAGAACTATTTCCTGACATCAAGAATAAATCTGAAAAATGTTGGAAATGTCATCAGACACCTGGCTCATATTACCATATGTGGTGGACTTGTGCGGATGCTAAAAAATACTGGACTAAAATCCACATGTGGTTGGAGAAAATGACAAAAAAAACATAGACTTGAAACCAGAGATATTTTTATTGGGAATTTTACCTGAAATATATAGTAAAGATTTGAAATACCTGATTGTAAATGTATTAACAGCGGCTAGGATTATATTTGCTAAAAACTGGAAAAATGAGAAGAAACCATCAGAGGAGGAAATCATTAAGAAAATATTGGAATGTGCTGAAATGAGTAGATTGACATTTGAAATCAGAGAACAAGAGGATAGACAATTTTATAAAATTTGGGATCTTTTCTATCAATGGTTAGATAATAAAGTACAGTAATGAAATATGTAGATTTCTAGAAAATGATAAATATATAAAGATGTACTTCTTTTTTATTATAACTACAAAATGATTTTAGGATAGATTTTGAATGATAATATGAACTGTTATACAATAAATTAAGTAAATTATGGTTATCTTGTAAAACATGAATGAATAAAAGTATAGTCAAATGATTGATTAATAATGATACTAAGGTATTTAGTTTTTGATTGACAATATGAGATTATATATAATTTAATTGTAATTGAAGACTACGAAATGGAAACAATTTGTAAACCAACCGGCACACTGTATGTACACCTATGGAAGACAGCTTGATGTTTTTATGTTTTGTTTGTTTATTTTTGTTTTTAAAAACCAATAAAAATTTTATATATATATATAAAAAGAACTATTTCCTGACAGTGAGAACAATTAATCAGACATGGCCTCCAGGAATTGTGGGTGCTGCATCATTGGAGGCTTTTAAAAAGAGATGGTATGACATGGTGTAGGGTCTCCTGCCTTAGAAGACCCCCCAAGTTCCCTTCCAGCTGTGTTATTCAGCTGATGAATTGTGTTAGTCTTCTGTGTCAGGCTCAAAATGCATTGGAAACCATTGGCACCCAAAGTGAACCTTTGGAAGGGCTGGTTATTTGAGGAACTGTTTGTGGTGGTGATTTCTGCCCACCCAGTTGGGTCAGACAGAAGAGGAGGCGCCAGGTCCCCTGTTATCTAGACGGACCCAAAGTGCATCTCTTTTGTTTCCGTGCCTATCCAGTGGAACAGCATCCTCACGCATTCTACAATGGTTCTGCAAGTCTTTAAAATTTGGCTTTGCTCCCAGACCTTAGGCTCTTGCTATAATAGGGCAGGTATACTGTATGATGTTTGGGGGGGAAGAGGAGGAGGAAGGGGGGAGAGAAGGAGAAGGAGGAGGAGATGGAGATGGCAAAGGAGAAGGAAGAGAAGGAGAAGGAGGACGATAAGAGGAGGAGGAGAGGAAGTGGAGAAGGAAAAGAAGAAGATGATCCCCAAAGAGAATTAATAACTCAGAAGTTCCTGCAATACTCGTAATCTTAATGGATAAAAGGATGTGCAGACACATTCACCCAATATACTTACTGTGATTGGGTTTAACCTGGCTTCATTCTTTATATGTTATATGAACCCAAACTATTGGTTAGATTATGTGCTAATAAAAAAAAGGAGGGGGGGTTAGGATTCAATGTAAGCCAAATAAATATGTTGTGTAAGTCTCTGGGAATTGTTATTCTGAACTCTTTACATAGTCATTTATCAAGGTTGAGAAATTATGGGGACTCTGGCAGCATATTAAATCCTTCCTTTCCTTCCTCCTTTCCTCCCTCCCTCCTTCCCCTTCTTTATCTTCCTCCCTCCCTCCTCTTTTCCTTTCTTCATTCATTCTTTCTCTCCTCCTTCCCATTTCCTTCCTTCCTTCGCCACTTTCTCCCTGCAGTCTAATTTTATAAGTTTTACTAGGTTCCTTCTGAGAAATCCTTTTTTATTTTTCTAAGCTAAAAAAAGACCCACTTGCTATAACTTTCCTCCAAGAAGCCAAGGCATAAATCCTTGGAATGGCCCACGGCTGCACTACTCTGACCCAGGCCTCAACCAGTTTGTTTTTTTCCTGAGACAGTTTACAAAATGTTCTGAAAAGCTACACGATGATTTCCTAGTTAAATTCATCCTTGTAAAAGTCAATTGCCCATAAACTCTTCTTGCCTTAATCCACCCACCCCGCCCCAGTGAAGAGCAAAAGTGGTGCAATCATTAAACCAGGGCAGATATAAATGTGCGATTGCAGCGGCTGTTTACTGGAGTCACGCTCTGGCAGCCCAATAATTTCCCAGTCGTGAGGACGGTTTTAAAGCAGGGCATGAGTCTACTTCCCTTCCTGGCTTTTGCCAAAAATATTGTTGGATGCTGGAAAAAGAACTGTGACGTCAATCTCAAAGTAAACCCCAAAGCTCCGCTGCTAAAAGATTGATTTAGCCCTCTGGAGTTACAAGAACTGCTGGTTACATCTTCAACCTGGAAGGAGGATCTGCATCGGAGCTTCTTCAGCCCAGTGAAACGGACAGGTAAGGATTTTGGGAGGGGTGTGACAGGAAGCAGCATTGGCACAAGAGAGACTGGAGCCCAGGGTAATAAAGGAGGGGGGGAGGGAGGAAGGGAAGGAAGGAAGGAAGGAAGGAAGGAAGGAAGGAAGGAAGGAAGGAAGGAAGGAAGGAAGGAAGGAAGGAAGGAAAGAAAGAAAGAAAGAAAGAAAGAAAGAAAGAAAGAAAGAAAGAAAGAAAGAAGGAAGAGAGGGAGAGAGGGAATAAAGAAAATAGAGATGAGAGAAAGAAAGGAAGAAAAAGGGAAGGAGGGAAGGAAAGAGGGAGAGGGGAGAAGGGAGAGAATAAGGAAAATTGAGAAAGAAAGAAAGAAAGAAAGAAAGAAAGAAAGAAAGAAAGAAAGAAAGAAAGAAAGAAAGAAAGAAAGAAAGAAAGAAAGAAAGAAAGAAGAAGAGAGGGAGAGAGGAATAAAGAAAATAGAGATGAGAGAAAGAAAGGAAGAAAAAGGGAAGGAGGGAAGGAAAGAGGGAGAGAGGGAGAAGGGAGAGAATAAGGAAAATTGAGAAAGAAAGAAAGAAAGAAAGAAAGAAAGAAAGAAAGAAAGAAAGAAAGAAAGAAAGAAAGAAAGAAAAAGAAAGGGACAGAGAGAAAGAAGAGAGAAAGCGAGAGAGAAGAAAGAAAAAGGAAAGAAGAAAGAGAAAGAAAGGCAAGGCAAGGCAAAGAAAGGGAAGGAAGGAAGGAAGGAAGGAAGGAAGGAAGGAAGAAGACTCTCTCCAGTCTTTTCATCATGTTATCCATGAGGTCCAGCAAGTTGTAAGAAGGCATCTGAGTTTGGGATATAGTAGGGACTGCAGGGCACCTTCTGAATGTTCTTTAGGTGCAATTAATTGAAAAGATCGCATCAAAACCTGAAAGCCCCTGGAAATGTGTCCATAGCGGGAAACCTCATAAAATGCAAAAGGCACAAATTAGCATAACCGGAGCCCTAATTCCTGAAGTTTTAGCTGCTCTCCCAATAGATTTACTGGCAATTGACTTTTGCAAATCCCGAGAAAGGCTTGGTTATTTTGTTTGCATTGTTAAGTAGATGGCAAAGTCACTCGGATTTGGGGAAAACACAAAATTTCACAGGCAGTGAGAACTGGGAATCGGGCGTGCCCTTTCTGCAAAATAAAACTGGAACCTGGGAGATTGTTGAAGGAGGGGAAAGAGGACGTTATGGGTGAGATGGACATTATTTCTGGAATGTGGTTACAACTCAATGTCTTGAGTTGAAGATATGTAGGCATGAACGTCGACTGCGAAAAAAAAGTCTCCTGAGTTTCAGGCTATCAAAACAAGGCGATCGAATAAATCAAAAACTGATTCATTTCTCCGGGACATTAAGAGTCAAAATGGCAAGTGTGAGTAAAAAAAAAAAAAACCCAGACACATAACATACTGTCTAGAATAGGGGCCTCCAACCTAGAGTACTCTGGGAATTGAAGTCCGCAAGTCTTAAAGTTGCCAAGGTTGGAGACTCCTGGTCTAGGAATTATCAGTCAACAAATATCCAAATTATCGGTCAAGAAGTACTGGAAATATGGCGTGGGAAAGGTTTCAATGAAGAGAGATGTTACAGGAGTGCAGAGTTGAAAGGGACCTTGGAGGTCTTCTAGTCCAACCCCCACCTCAAGCAGGAAACCCTGCACCAATTTCAGGCAACCTCTTCTTAAAACTTCCAGTGATGGAACATCTACAATTTCTGAAGGCAAATCGTTCCACTGATTCCTTGTTCTAACGGTTAGGAAGTTTCTCCTTAATTCTAAGTTGGATGTCGCTTTGATGAGCTTTCATCCATTACTTCTTGTCCTGTCCTCATGTGCTTTGGAGAAGTGATTGTACCTCTCTGTGACAGCCCCTTCCATATTGGCAGGCTGTTATTATATCACCCCTAGTCCTTATTTTCATTAAACGAGACGTATCCCGTCTATGATATGGAGATGGAGATATCTATATCTTCCTCTCTCTTAGATACGGAGGGGTTGTAGAAATTCTGGTTGACAGGAATAATTACAGAAGGGCTGAGGACCAAAAAGGCACGAGGATGGGCACCATTGCACAATGTGCATTCTCGGCATGCAGTGTGCATAAAAAGAAAAGCAGTGACGGCCATTGACTTCTTTCATCCTTTGCTGGCTGAGATGCCGTATGTATCACCTTGGCTCCCCCACCTGTTGGACCATCCATGGACCACCTCTGCAGAGGAAAGGAAAACAGAGCTTCCCTGGAAGGATACCCGTTGCCCAATCAGCACCCAGTGGTACATTGTTTCCTTAAAGTTGTGATTCTGGTGCAAAGTGCATTAATCTCTCCCACTCTTCTCTCCTTCTCACTCCTTCTCTCTCTCTCTCTTTCTCTTTCTCTCTCTCTCTCTCTCTCTCTCTCTCTCTCTCACACACACACACACACAAAAACAGTGTGAGAGAGAGAGACAGAAAGAGACACACACACAGAGAGAGGCAGAGAGACAGAGACAGTGTGTGTGTGAGAGAGAGACAGACAGACAGAAAGACACAAAGAGAGAGAGAGACAAACAGACACAGAGAGACAGGAGAGAGAGAGAGAGAGAGAGAGAGAGAGAGATTCTTTCAAACCAAGCAGAAGTTGTCTGAACCTTTTCATTTGTCCCAGTGTGTCTCTGTATTTGTTCCAATTTGAAATAATGCGTGCAGGCTCATATTATCAGCTAAATATGTTTGGATGTCCCAGGCAATCCAAATTTTTTTCCTACCAGTTCTATGAGAGTGCGCTTCGTGCATGCACGCAGGGCTCAAAGACCACCTTCTGTGTCAATGATGGTGAGCTGACCTGTTTTTTTTAGCTCAGCTGAGGCGCGGCAATCCACTCTGTCGCACGAATCAGCTGAGCTAAAAAAATACAAGGGAATATAGGAGAGGTAACAGCCGGGGGCGGGTGGATGGGGCCAGCCAGAGGTGACATTTGCCGGTTCCCCGAACTGCTCAAAATTTCCACTACCGATATGCCAAAACTGGTCCAAAATGGCTGAATACCCCCTCTGGTCCCAGGCCTTGAAACCGAAGACAGAATAGAATAGCAGAGTTGAAAGGGACCTTGGAGGTTTTCTAATCCAACCCCTTGCTCAAACAGGAGGCTGCACCATTCTGAACGAACGGCTGTCCAGTCTCTTCTTGAAAATTTCCAGTGATTGAGCATTCACAACTTCTGGAGGCAGGCTGTTCCACTGCTTAATTATTCTGTCAGGAAATTTCTCCTTGGTTCTAGGTTGCTTCTCTCCTTAATTACTTTCCCCCCCTGTCGCTTCTTGTCCTACCCTCAGGTGCTTTGGAGAATAGCTTGACTCCCTCTTTTTTATGGCAGCCCCTGAGATGTCGGAACACTGCTATCATAATCACCCCTCGTCCTTCTTTTCGTCAGATTAGACCCGTGATGGCGAATCTATGGCATGCAGAGCCATTTGTGCGGGCACATGAGCCCCAACCAAACTCACCTCACTACGCATGCGTGTGCCTCCCAGCTGATTTTTGGCCTGTTTGAGGCCTTTTCCAAACTCCCAGAGGCTCGAGGGAAGCCTCTGTAGCCTTTGGAGGCCGAAAAACAGGCCCGTTTCATCACTTCCTGTATTTCCGGAAATACCGGAAGTGACAAAACTGGCCCAGTGCCGGTAAGGGGGGGGATCGTGCATGCATGTGCAGGGGGTGTGGAGGGGGAGCATGCATTGCCTTCTGGGTGCTGGCATGTGAGCGTACACATCTGACCATGCACGCAATTTTTGGCACGGGTTAGCCACCCAGTTCCTGCAACCATTTTTCATATGTTTTAGCCTCCAGTTCCCTAATCATCTCTTCTCTGCACTCTTTCTAGAGTCTCAATATCTTCTTTTTTGCATCACGGTGACCAAAACAGAATATTTTTTTTTGCAAAACTATATAGGCCATCCAGGATGAGATGCTGCTGCCTGTCCCACTTGCTTTACAATCTTCAGGCGTCCCATCCAAAATTCATACATTCTGCCCCCAGTTTCCAGCGGACCTTGAGTTAGCAAGATAAAGGGCTGGCAAGCGTCCCTCCTCACACGGATCATGTCATGTATGACCCGGAGAAGAGGGCAGTTATACAATCAGAGCTACGGTGTGGTCAGCCAGATGGACGGAGCGAGAGCATTGCTTTATCCAGGCATGAATGCCATAAAGGATAAACCAGGTTTTTGTATAAAAGTTATGTAACTTTTATATAACTTTTATATATTACACTTGGCCAATAAAGCATTCTCTTCTCTTCTCTTCTCTTCTCTTCTCTTCTCTTCTCTTCTCTTCTCTTCTCTTCTCTTCTCTTCTCTTCCCTTCCATTCCATTCCATTCCATTCCATTCTACTCTATTATTCTATTCTATTCTATTCTATTCTATCCTATCCTATCCTATCCTATCCTATCCTATTCTATTATCTCATTGGCCTGCAGGATTGGCTGGTCAAGCTCCACATAGATAAAAACAGAAGGCTGATATAAGAGAGCACAGATCGTCCTTGACATGTGACCACAACTGGTCCCCACATTTCCGTTGCTAAATGAGACAGTTATTGAGTGTTGCCCTATTTTACGACCTTTCTTGGCACCGTTATTAAGGGAACCACTGCAGTTGTTAAGTTAGCAACACAGCTGTTCAGGGAACAGGGTATCGCATGACCCGAGGACACTGCAACCGTCATAAATAGGATGTCAGGATTCCACCCATTACCCCCATTTAAATCATGAGTCTCGAGCCAAACTTCCAAAACTGAAAAAGGATTTATTGGGAGTTAACATGTCCGGCACTGCCTGGGTGTAACTGATTCTGAGACACATCATTCATTGTCACCCTTGACCCTGGTTTTCCCTCCACCCACTGGGTGTATCATAATTCATATTCTCCAATGGGACACATCCATAGCCCAGAGTCATCAATTATGTTCTCCAGTTAGAATTTTGTGCGGCAGAAACTTCAGTCACCTAGTTACCATCTTTGAAAAACTATTTATGGAATGCACTTTCAATTTCCAAGTTGCCACATTGCTCTTTCAAAACGCTTTCCCCCCTCCCTTTCTGTTGGCAACTCTAAAAAGACCATAGAAATATTTTTTATGAGTTGACATTCGGCTCCCCTTACTTCTTGAAGGTGACCTGTACAACACAAAAAGAAAACAAATTTATTGCGGGTATTGGATTCAGGGTTGTGAACCCCACCCCGCAGACTTGGTTGGATTTTCTGCATGGAATCTTGCCACAAGGCGATCGGCTTGGACATTCCTACTCTTTACCCAAGATGCCTCTGATAAGATTATTGAAGCGCTGAGCGCACACACGGAAAGCACACACTCACCAAACTCGTTGTTACACTGGTGGAATCCCACCCCTGGTTATAAGGGTGAATGAGGGAATTAAGTCGCTTTTTTCAGCACTGTTACAACTTTTAACAGTCACTAAACGAAGGGTTGCAAGTCGATTACCTGTATTGGAAGACTATTATTTCACCCCCTAGTCCTTTTCATTAGGGTTAGGGTAACTATAATTTAACAAAAACTTGTGAATCGTTATCAGAATAATACAATTAGGTAAACATTGCAAATATGATGATTGATATATCATTGGTAGTAAAAGGAGTGAGGTTAAGAATACAGAGATTGACCCAAAAATAACGTACTGGAATACTGAATAATTAAGATTGAAAATAATTATGTGTATTGATACTAAATTGGAAAAATTGGCAACTACGTTGTGTAAGAGGAATATTGTCATATTTGTGTCAAAATGTAAGACACCACAGAACCACACTGTTCATACAATGATTTTTGTTGTAACAAAAAATTTTAAAAATTGCAAGAAAAGACGGGGTAGGGTTAGGATGAATCATGCAGGTTGGATTTGGGGTTAAAAACTCCCCACGGCCCCAAATAGCAATCGGTTCCAGGAAATCTGGGTAGGGTTACCTGATTTTTCTCCCACTTCATGAAAAGCTTTGGAGACACTCAGAGATCACACAGCTCTTTTTTTTTCCCCATGAAAGAACTTCAGTTCTCTGTAGATGGAAAGGTAAATTAGAAGGATTAGGGTTGGCGAGTCGGAGCAGAACAAACATCGCTGCAGCTGCCCAAAAAGCCAACGCAATGCTAGACTGCGTTAACAGAGGGATAGAATCATGGATTAGACAGACAGTCCCTTATCTGAACTGGTATAGGTTCTCCTGCTCGAGGAGGGGACTGGGCTAGAAGACCTCCAAGGTCCCTTCCAGCTCATTCATTCTATTCTAAATTCTAAGGATCATGTGATGTGTTAATGCCGCTTTATAACGCCTTAGTAGGACCACACCTAGAATACTGCATCCACTTTTGGTCAACACGATGTAAACAAAAGATGCTGAGACTCTAGAAAGAGTGCAGAGAAGAGCAACCAAGAGGATTAGGGGCCTGGAGGCTAAAACATATGAAGAACTGGGTATGGAATTGGGTATGTCTAGACTGATGAAAAGAAGAACTGGGGATGACAGGATAGCAGTGTTCCAATATCTCAGCGGTTCCCACAAAGAAGAGGAAGTTGAAAGCTATTCTCCAAAGCACCTGAAGGCAGGACAAGAAGCAATGGGTGGAAACTAATCGAGGAGAGAAGCAACCTAGAACTAAGGAGAAATATCCTCAAAGTTAGAACAATTAACCAGTGGAACTACTTGCCTCCAGGAATTATAAATGCTCCAAAACTGGAAGTTTTTAAGAAGAGATTAGATATCCATTTGTCTGAAACGGCACCCACAACTTCTGTTGGCAAACTGGTTAATTGTCCTCACTGTGAAGAAGTTTCTCCTTAATTCCAGGTTGCTTCTCTCCTGGATTAGTTTCCATCCATTGCTATTTGTCCTGCCTTCTGGTGTTTTGGAGAATAATCTGACTCCTTCTTTGTGGCAGCCTCTCAAATGCTGGAATGCTGCTATCATGTCACCCCTGGTCCTTCTTTTCTCGTGGGAAGACTTTATATATTCTCAACTTATTATAGACTGGCATCTCACTACTGTACATTCCTTGTCTAGGACTGGATACCATCACAGTAAGGCAGTTAGTGATTTATTCTTCTCCAGAAACTGTGAGGCCCAGAAAGGTAATGTATTGTTCTAGCAAAAATAGAGGCTGTTTCTTTTTTGAGAGACATGATATGCTGCTAAAATTGTCAAGGAGGGTGACTGCAAAACCGTTCCACGTTCGCTAAAAGAATTTCCAGCAGCTTGGCTCAAAGTTCAATTTACATTTTCATTACAATTTACAATTCATTACAATTTAATCCTCCTCTTACATCAGTTCTTCATTCGAAGTTACAACAGTACTGAAAAAAAAAACCTGACATGACTGTTTTTCATACGGGGGGGAGGGAAGAGTGGGGGGACTTTGGGGGTTCTTGATGTTATTTAACCTCGGTGATTTTCTTGCAGATGTTTTATGACCCAACTAGGTAACACTATCAGTGCTAGAAGGGCGGAGGATTGAAGATAGGAGGAGGGGGGGAATGGGGAGGAGGATTGTGGGGTCCTTGGTGCTCTCTGAGCTTGGTAGTTTCCTTGCAGACATTTCATTACCACACTAGGTCACGTCATCAGTGCAAAGTTGGAGAAACATTTTGACAGGGGAAATGTGGACAGCCATTGTTTAGGCTGCAGCTTCAGTCAAAGTTCAGTCAAATGTACCTTCTATTCCCCAGTCTGAATACCTAAAGAAACAAATCACTCCAAGGTTCCTCTCGCTTCTTCTCCATGAAGTAGGACCTAAAGAATTTGGCGCTTAGCCTGTCCTACTGTGGGCACCTGAAAAACCTCCGTAATAGCAATACCGTTTTCCCCCGAAAATAAGACCCTGTCTTTTATTTTTTGCACCAGGTCTTATTTTGGGGGGATGTTATCCACTGACTACCCTCACTTACGCGTGTAGCTCCTGGCCTCCTTTTTGCTGTCAGAAGCTTTCAGGAACTTCTTCTGCTACTAACAATGCTATCTTGAAGGCTTCTGCAGCCATAATAGAGCTCTGGATCGATCCGGAGCTTTGTTATCAGCTGCAGAAGCCTTCAGGAAAGCCTTGCCAGCCTTACTGGCTGCAGAAGAAATGGGCCGGCAAGGCAGGGGTCGGGGTGTGCAAGGCCTGGCTACAACTGTCCAAAAGTAAGTAGTAGGGCAGCTCCACCACCCACATCCCCACCCTAGCTTAATTTTTATCCATCCACTCTGAAGTGGGTGGGATCCTTAATTAGGGCTTACTTGGGGGATAGGGCTTATATTGGATGCATGTTTAAAATCAAGCTAGGACTTACTTTTGGGATAGGTCATATTTTTGGGGAAACAGGGTAGCATTTAGATTTATATACTGCTTCACAGTGGTTTACGTTCCTCTGTTAGCAGTTTACAGAGTCAGCAGATTGCCCCCAATAATCTGGATAATGGGGACAGAGAAGCTTAATTACTGAGAGATGGATGCAGGGGAAATCTTTAAAGTGGATTTTTGCCTGAGACTGTCTGAAGAAATTCCATTTGCAAAGCCTCCGGGCTCCCATTTCGAGGAGGGTAGAATTGGCTTCGGCTGTAACTGATCTGCAAACCACCATTTTTGTTGGCGATTGCCGGGAAATTAAGTTGTACTTTGGTGTTCTCTGGAGAGATGTCAGCAGCAATGGCGTTTGATTTCCAGGGAATTCTAGGAGTGAGTGTCAAATATTCCTTAGAAAGATATTCAAATTTTGAAAGAAAGGAAGAAGATGAACTAAATTGCCTCTTTTAAATCCAGTGTTTTTCCGCCGTGGCAACTTTAAGATATGAGGACTTCAACTCTCAGAATTCCCCAGACAGTTTTGGGAGTTGACATCCACCCATCTTAAAGTTGCTTAGGTTGAAAAATACTAAGGAACAGTAACAGAGTTGGAAAGGTCAACTAGTCCAATCCGCTGTTCTTGCAAGAGATTTGTATATTATTTCTGATCCGCAGCTGTCCAAAATCTCCTCTTAAAAACCTCTAGTGATTGGACACTCCCAAACTTCCAAAGGCAATTCCTTCCACTGGTTAATTGTTGAATCTCTTTGAACTGTTAATTAGTGAACTAATTTATTAATAAATTCATTTAATTGCGAATTAATGAATGTTAGTGAAGTCAGTGAACATTAATGAATGAGTGAACTAATGTATTAATAAATGAATGGACTAATCAGTTAATTAGAACCGTTGAATACTGTTCTAACCTCATGTCCAAGCTTAATTCAAACATTTGCAATCATTGTGCATATGTGATTTGTTGCATATTTATTGACCTATATCAATCTTCACTCACTTTTCCCTATAAGTGTGCGGCCCTTATCTTGCAAAACGAAGAGAACAGGTGAGATACTCAATGCCTACTCCATCTAGTATATCTTTAGTGTTTCTGTGTTCCTTGCTTTTCCAAATCTGTGGTCCTCCAAACTCTGGGACTTTTCATCGCTGGGGAATTTGCCTCTTTAAATCCATCCTCCCCCAGCTTAAAAAAAACAAAAAACACCAATTCAAATCTTCAGCTCCGCCTCGTTCTAAGAGTTGGCACCTTCCTTTTGTTCTTCCTTCTATTGAGAAACAAAAAAATAATAATGGTGCAAGGTTTTTTCTTGATCAGTAGAGAGAGCTATAACATTAAAAAAAAGAAATAGTGCTGGAATCATGTTGCTGTTAACCAAAAACATTTTCTTTTTTTTTGCAAAGAAAGGAGATTGAAAATGAGCACAAGCCATAACAGGTTAACAAGGGAGGAAAGATGTAAACAAAAAAAATTTACCTTGATCCTTTTTGAGAGTTGGCCTTTAGCATCCCATGATTAGTTTCCATGCATTGTTTCTTGTCTTGCCTTCTGGTATTTTGGAAAATAAAAACAAAGGGGTCAGCCTATTATCCAAAGCACCAGAAAGCAAGACAAGAAACAATGGATGGAAACCAACCAAGGAGTGAAGCAAGTTAGAATAAATTAAGGAGAAATTTCCTAACAGGAGAATTAATCGGTAGAATGGCTGGCAGTTGAGAAGTTGTGAGTGCTCGATCACTGGAGGCTTTTTAGAAGAAGAAGATGCTGGACAGCATTTGTCTGGAATGGTCTAGTCTAGGGGGGTCACCAACTTTTTGGATCTCAGGGACCACCAAACTCATAGTTTTAAATCCCACAAATCTGCTTTGGAGAATGGGTTGATCCTCTCCTCTCTGTGACAGCCCCTTAGAGATTGAAAGACTGCTATCCTATCAACTCTTGTCCTTCACATCATTAGTCTAAACATGCCTAGAATGGTTGCAGGAATTGGGTATGTCTAGTTTGATGAAAAGAAGGACTAAGGGGTGACATGATAACAGTCTTCCAATATCTCAGGGGTTGCCACAAAGAAGAGGGAGTCAAGCTATTCTCCAAGGCACCTGAAGGCAGGACAAGAAGCAACGGATGGAAACTAACCAAAGAGAGAAGCAACCTGGAATTAAGAAGAAATTTCCTGACAGTTAGAACAATTAATCAGTGGAACAGGTTGCCTTCAGAAGTTGTCAGTGCTCCATCACTGGTGGTTTTCATAAAGAGATTGGACAATCACTTGTCTGAAATGGTATGGGGTTTCCTGCCTGAGCAAGGGGTTGGACTAGAAGACCTCTAAGGTCCCTTCCAACTCTGTTATTCTAGTTCCCTCAAACATTTATCACATGGTGTAACCTGAAGACTCCTTACCATCTTTGTTACTCTTCTCCGCACTCTTTTTAGGATCTTAACATATTTTTTTGTATCATGGCCATCAGAATTAGACACACATCTGCTCATAAAAGTCAAAAAAACATCTACCAACCATCACTGGACTGCCTGATAGATTATGATCCACAGTCTTCAACAAAGAGGCCTTCCTCCCAAAAAATGGGCTGATAATATTCAACATTATCATCATCCATAATTCCATAATTCTTCGTCTCTTATTCCTAGAAGCAAAGACCTTTAATATGATTGTGTCTTCTAATCATCTACTGAATTTGATCTCCTCTGCAGCCATACAGTCATAATGGTGTAGAACAGAGGTCTCCAAACTTGGCAGGTTTAAGACTTGTGGACTTCAACTCCCAGAATTCTCTAGCCAGCTATGTTGGGAGTTGAAGTCCACATGTCTTAAAGTTGCCAAGTTTGGGGACCCCTGGTGTAGAAACTTTACAGGAATGGTTGTTTGTCTTGAACCTTCCTTATATGCGGAAGAGATCAAAAATTATGTCAATTAGCATGATTTCACTGGTCAACTGTCCAATCTTAACAGATAACAGTTAATCAGAGTTGGAAGGGATCTTGTAGGTCATCTAGTCCAACCCCCCTCCCAAGCAGGAGACCCTACACCATTTCTGACGAATGGCAGTCCAATCTCTTCTTGAAAGTCTCATGTAATGATGCTCCCACAACTTCTGAGGGCAACTTCTGTTCCATTGGTTGATTGTTCTCACTGTCACTGTTTTAGTCTCCAGTCCCCTAATCATCCTGGTTGCTCTTCTCTGTACTTTTTCTAGAGTCTCAACATCTTTTTATAGTATGGTGACCAAAAATGGATGCAGTACTCTAGGTGTGGTCTTACTAAGGCTTTATAGAGTGATATTAGTACCTCCCTTGATCTTGACTGTATCCCTCTGTTAATGCAATTTAGGATTGCATTAGCATTTTTGGCTGCTGCTGCACACTTCTGGCTCCTATTTAGCTGGTTGTCCACTAAGACTCCAAGATCCCCCTCCCAGTGACTGCTATTGAGCCTGGTTTCACCCAGTCTATATGTGTGGTTTTGGTTTTTCTTGACTAAGTGTAGGACTTTGCAAGTCTTCCTCAAAGGCGTCACTGTATTTTCACAAGTTTATAAAGTAGATTAAATTAAGTGGGAATAACTGAACCAATGAACTTTATGAGTAGATGTGCCAGAAAATTAATCCCAGTTCATCATTTAACAATTAACCTCATTTTCCCCTAGGAATCAGAAATAAAAAGAAAGATTTACATGAGACCAAGAGTTTACAGAAACTTTCCTTTGAAAGTTTTCTTTTTTTTTTAAGGGATATGACATCATCCTGCAAAGCGTTAATTTCACCCAGGTTCTGAATTCTAAGATTTACTGTTACTGTTATTTACTTTTTGAGAAATGGGAATTGTGAAATTGTATGAAATTGCAGCTCACTTCATTCTGCACGCCATTCCTAAACTTTGGTTTAACTTGCAAGAAAAATAACACAAGGTTGAAAATTCATCAGAATTCAAAAGCAACATAAAGCAGATGTTTGTGTGTGTGTGTGTGTGTGTGTGTGTGTGTGTGTGTTTGTACACAACTATAACCCTATCTATATCATCTGTATCTCAATATTCTAGGCAGTCACTATTCAACAACAAACCTTGCATTCAATCCTCTGTTAAGGCATAACAAAACAGTTTTTTCTACCTACAAAGTTATCTGCTTTTCATCATTTTGCTGTTACTTAAAATCTTTAAGCCATTTTGTCCTATTTTCTTCTGAGACCTAACTTCTTGCATCGTTTCCCTCCTTCCTTTCTCCTTCCCACCCTCCTTCCTTCCTTCCTCTCTATCTCCTTCCTTCTTCGTTCCCTCTCTCCCTTCCTCCTACCTTCTGCCCTTCCTTCTTCTCTATCCTGTTCTTTCTTCCTTCCTCTCTATCCCGTTCCTTATTTCCTTCCTTCCTCCCTACTTCCCTTCCTCTCTATTTCCTTCCTTCATTCCTCCCTCCTTCTCTTTCTCCCTCCCTCCCTACTTCCCTTCCTCTCTATCTCCTTTCCTCCCTCCTTCTCTTCCTTTCCTTTCGAGTCAGTGTTGATTTCTAAAGAATGTCCCACAGTTTTGGCAAGATTTCAAAAACGGGTTGCCATTTGCCTGCTTTCTAAAGGTCAGAGAGAGGGACTGGCCCACAGGCTGACCAGATGATCTAGAACTCATGGTCTCCTAGCTTCTAGCCAGATGCCTTAACCACTACACCAAACTAGGCCTCCGTTGCTTAATTTACCCATTCAGTAATGCCAAAGGCATTCTAGTTCCCAAAAAGAATGGCATTTCATAACATGGAAGAGACAGACGGAGGGAGGAAGAGAGAGAGAGAGAGACAGAGAGAGAGACAGAGCGAGAGAGAGAGAGCAGCTTATAATATGATTCAAAGCCATGTCTTTGCAGTCAGAATCTCTAAGTTCCATGGTCAGGCATCTCTTCTGTTGAGAAATCCCAAGCAATCATGGCCGTCGGTCACAAAAATGCGATTTCTGTTCTGACCTAGGCTTCCTTATCGCACTCAGAATGCGGCCAGAGAACTAATTGCCAAATGCAAGGCAAGGCTGAACTTGACAAAGAGTCAAACAGAACTTTTCACAGCTTGAATCGACCAGACGAACTAATTGCTTCCTGCAAAAGCTCACATCCCGTTCACTCCTCTTTTATGTCCTATGAGAGAGGCCAATCATCTCCAAGGTGTAGCTGTCAGGGCTCCGGCACCCACCCCCATTTAAATCATGAGTCTCTAGCCACATCTCTCAGATGTTTAAAGAAGATTTATTAGGGGTGAACATGCCGGTGCTACCTGGGTGTAACCGACTCAGACACATCATTCATTTCCCCCTCTGACCCTGGTCATTCCTCACCCCCTGGATGTATATTCTCCAATGGGACAAATCCATAGCCAAGAGTCATCAATCATGCTCTTCAGTAATAATCTTGCGTGCCAGAAGCTTCGGTCGCCTAGAAATTATCTAAGGAATGCACTACTTCCTCCACTCCCTTTCTGTTGGCAACTCTAAGAGACCAGAGAAATATTTTTGAGTTGACCCTGCTTTCTCAATTGTTCTTGTCTTCTGGTAGATCGGCACATGCACAGCCTGGGAACCGGTTCCAGAAACTCCCCCGCCTCACTGTTGTCTGAGTCCAAAGGCAGCTGATGACTGCCAGCCTGCCCTGGCCCCATCCCCGCCTTTGATGCAGAGCCCTCATCTGAGCCCTCCTCAGCCTCCAAGACCAGCCCAAGTTCCTCCCCAACCTCCTCATTGCTGTCCGACTCTGCTGACAGCTCCGCCAGCCGCCGGCAGGCCACAACAATTTCTCAAAGGTCTGGTACAGCCTTCCTTCCACTAGCAGTTCTTTTGTGACCCCGCCTGTCCTCCTTGGCCATTCTCTTCTCTTTTGGGAAGCCGCCAACAGATAGGGTTGTCTCTTCTTGCTCTGCTATCCATCATTCAGCCTGGGAAACCTGTCTTTCCTTGGCTGCCTCTCAACAGCCAGCTGGAAACGTTGCAGCTGTTGGCCATACCGTTGACCAAGGATGGCCTTCCTGCAGAGCAGAAATTGCAGAGGGCGGTGGGATTGGGGCGTGTGTGTGTGTGTGTGTGTGAGAAGGTTGTCTGAATGCCTCGATCTTATCAGCTCAAGGACCTACACAGCAATTAAGGGGAGGGGATTTCACTCCTCTTTCCAGCAGACTTAGAAAACTAGGTCAAAAATAAGGCCTTCCTTCTCTGGTCGAGTGCCACTTGATGAGCCACCTGTAGATATCAGAGGGAGGATTGGGGCATCCACAGGTGACCCAGAACTAAAGGTGCTTTTTCAGGAGGCAACTGGACTTTCTGGTTTTTCCTTGAAGATGTTTCACTTCTCATCCAAGAAGCTTCTTCAACTCTGACAGGATGGTGGGGAATGGAAGGATTTATATTCCTTGCAGACAGCTGGGCGTTTGCATTCTTTTTAGAGGGTCATTGAGGCCACTTGGGGGTTTATCTGTATCCTCAGGGTCACCTGATAGTATTCCTGGTTCCTGTAGTCCAAGGGTGTTCATCCCAAATTGTATAGCTAAAAGTCTGTAGAGAGACTCAGTCATCCAGGTCATGGTTGTCCCAAAGGTGCTTTTTTCAAGAGGCAACTGGACATTCTTGTTTTTTTCTTTGAAAACGTTTCCCTTCTCATCCAAGAAGTTTCTTCAGCTCTGACAGGATAGTGGAGAACAAAGGTGAAATGCTGCCGGTTCAGCCCAGTTCTCCCAAACTGGTGGTAAAAAATGCTACTGGTTCAGGTGAACCGGTATTTCCGGTGATCAGCTGTTCCACACGATTTAAATTAGCTAGAAAGCAAGAAATCGTTGGATTTCTTGCTTTCCAGCTATTCTAAATTGCACGGCACAACTTATTTCTCCTCCCTCGCTCTTGCGCTTACCTCAGAAGAATTCAAAATGCTTCTTTTTCGGCGCCCAGGAAGCTTCCCTGAGGCCCACCAGGCCAAAAATGGGGCGCATGGGGGTGTTGCAAAAGAAAAAAAGAAATAAAGACTTTGGAAACACCCCCCACCCCCAGTCACATGACCACATAGCTGCATCCGCCCACCAACCAGGCCATGCCCACAGAAATGGCGGCAAAAGAAATTTGAATTCCACCACTGGTGGGGAAGGTGTCCCAGAAGTTAAGATGGCGGCTGCCTCCCCTATGATTGAAGCCAACTACCCTTTGCAGTTGGGTGATTGTGTGAAATGCTTGTACGATGGGACAGAGCTTCGGTCACGAGGTGGCAACCCTCATTTGGACTTTACGGAAACTTGCCTGCAATAGATACCTCTAATGTTGATTCTAGGTCTTATGTTAGTTCTAGCCACAGTTTGAATTGGGTACCTAAATCATTGGGCCAATACTAAATCCTGCGTGGATTACATCTTATTTAGGTCATTGCTTCTCCATCTTGGAGACTTTAAGATGGGTGGACCTCAGAATTCCTTAAGCCAAAGTGGTCAAAATTGACCACTTTAAGAGTGTGGACTTCAATCCTCAGAATTCTCCAGACAGCATGTCCGGCTAGTAGTTCAGGAGTCCTCAAACTTGGCAACTTTAAGACTTGTGGACTTCAGCTCCCAGAATTCCTCAGCCAGCATAACTTGCCAAGTTCGGAGACCTCTCAGTTAGATAATTCTAGGAGTTGAAGTCCATCCATCATAAAGTGGTCAAGTTTGGAAAAACACTGCTGTAGGGGGTTCGTGGAAGCCTTAGATCGCTTGACAAAGTCTCGTTCAGAGCATTTAAAGATGAGAATGTTTATTTATTTTATTTTATTTGGTTTGGTTTGGTTTGGCTTGCCAATTGCTTACAAGATAATAAGTATAAGTAAAAACATGTCTTTCTTCTAAGCTCCAGAAATGCCTCCATCATCTGTAGGCCAATAAACACAAGTTGTACTTCCGAGAAAACTTGGGATGGACTTGGATCACAATCACTTTCCAACTGTTGGTGTCTGGGAGATCAAAGCTGTTAATCATCTTGGGAATGGTGCCTCTGAAGTTCTTCAGAAGAGATGTCCATGGTGACTCCGTGGCACAACCCACAGCAGGGTATCTGTAGGGGATGGCCCATAAAAGTGCTTTGCTACTTGTGCCTCTGCCTGCCAGCATCTGTCAGTGTTCATCTGGCTAACGTCCTGTCAGTGTGTGAGAAGGTTGAGGGCTGTTTGGAAACTAAAACAGTATTTGCTGTGTGAGCAAGAAGGAGACAGCAAGGAGCCTGGCCGTGGCTTAGCTCTGTACTACTGCTTGGTGCTCTGAAGCTGAAATCCTGTCCTCTGCTTGGGTTTTGCATTTGGGACAGATTTCTTTTCAGGTGGGGAGGGGGAGTAGAAGTCTTTAGCATCAGAGCATGTTAATAATAATATAATAAATATTAATGCTTTGATGGTCATTTTGAAAAATCCTTTCTTAGTGAGCTCCTAGAAGCCAAGAGGAACATACATGCCAAATTTCAAGTTTGTAGGCTTTACGGTTCCGGAGATTTTGTGATGATGCGTGAGAAAGGACCCAGCTGTAGATCATAGCTGCATAACACTCTCTCTCTCTCTCTCTCTCTCTCTCTCTCTGTGTGTGTGTGTGTGTGTGTGTGTGTGCGTGTGTGTGTGTGTGTGTGTCCATGGTTGGGAGATCACCAGATACAACAACATGGCTAGAGACCAGTTGGGAAGTTGAACGAGTATTCTGTGTTGTGGTTAAGGAATGTACCTGGGTCTTGAGTCATCAGATGTGGAGCTCAATTCAAGAGACTTTCTGGATAGTAGCAACTGAGAGAATTCTCATGCGTGGAGAAATGTACTGGCCCCAAGAGCAGGGACCAAACAAGGACACAGTTGGTTCCAGAAACAGAGACGCTTGATAAATAGGTCTGCCCTGGTTAAGTACACCCCACAACTTAGCCACTTGACTCCTGCTCTTTACTTGAGATTGCTTACAAGAGGGTGAAACCAATTAAGAGGAAGAAGAGCTTATGGGTTTCTAGGAGCAGTTCAACCCAACACTCCCTGTGGAAGCTTTGCTCCTTCCACACGTGAGGTACATCCCTTAGCCACAATTCAGAATGCCATTGTCTTCTTCTGCAATGGTTCTTCAACTTTGTCTGCAGCCATGTTGTACCTGGTGGTCTCCCGGGTTTGGCTTTCCTAAACTATGTTTTGAGCTCATCCAAGACCACGTGTTTAAGACATGTGGACTTCGACGCCCAGAATTCCTCAGCCAGGCATGCTGGCTGGGGAATTCTGGGAGTTGAAGCCCACAAGTTTAAAGTTACCAAGTTTGGAGAGCCTTGGTCAAGACAGTCCCCTCTTGTGGCTCATGAGACGCCCCTCCTGTCTCTACCTGGAATAAACCCATCTTCAGGAATCCTTCGCACACTTAAAAAGTTATGGCTGAAACTCAAGTGTTTAAATAAATATAAGACCCAGGTTGCATCTATATCTCACCTAAGTTTGGGTTAATTATATTTTGTTGACCAGTTCCCACATATCATTAAATTATAGATAATGGTTGCCAGGCCACAGTGACTGAGTGATAGAGTCAACTCTTTGATCTAGGCTGCATCAACAGAGGGACAGAATCAAGATCACATGAAGTATTCACACCACTTTATAAGGCCTTGATAAGGCCACACTTGGAATACTGCATCTAGTTTCGGTTGCCGTGATGTAAAAAAAATGACACGTGAGGCCAGAGAATATTTTCCCCACAGATCCTTGAAGATAGTCTTCCTTTGGCAAACAGGACGAACCGCTAGAAACTGGGGTTGTTGTTGTTGTTTTTAGAATTTGCTGATCTTTTTGCACATTTCATGTTGTGCTTCTCAATTCATATTTATTTGTTCTTTTTCTTTCGCCTTATCTTTAAGCACTTTCGGGTAGATCTGCTTAAAAGCAAAAGGGGCACCCATTTGCAGATAAGACGATAATGGCAAGCTCGGTGCAGGGCTTAAATAATCAACAGCTCTTCTATCCCTTCATAAATTTTCCAGCCGAACCGGGGCATTCAGCCAACAGTTTGCAGAGATGTTTAGAAAAGTGAAGAAAGACGAGGAGTTTGAGCCTGATTTATTTCTCATTATTTGGTTCCCAGTGACTGTGCCCTACCCAGCAACTATCTCTGCTCCCAGGGATAGATTTAGAAGAGGAAAAAGAAAGAGAGCAGGACTCTGGATCCTTTTCAGAGCGCAGGGATCCAGAGTTTCAGGTCTAAGGGGGATTTCTCTTCCTTGATTTCAAGCATTTGTTCATTTCAGGACACGCCGAATGGTAAGTGCGCCGTCTGTCTTTTCTTTTGCTGTCCGATGTCTAGCTCCAAAAAGAAGGCAAGGGAAGGAGGGGAAGGAAGGAAGGAACGATAGGACAAGAGAGAGGGGGAAGGAGGGAGGGGGAAAAGGAGAGGAAGGGAGGGAGAGAGAAGGAAGGAAGGAAAGGGGGAGGGAGGGAGGGAGGGAGGGAGGGGAAAAGGAAGGAAGAGGGGAGGGAGGGAAGGCAGGCAGGCAGGCTTGCAGAAAGGAAGGAAAAAAGGAGGGAGGGAAGGAAGGAAGAAAAGGAGAGATAAAAGAAGGAAGGAAGGAAGGAAGGAAGGAAGGAAGGAAGGAAGGAAGGAAGGAAGGAAGGAAGGAAGGAAGGAAGGAAGGAAAAGGAGAGAGAGGGTGGGAGGATGGGAGGATGGAAAAGGAAGGAAGGAAGGAAGGAAGGAAGGAAGGAAGGAAGGAAGGAAGGAAGGAAGGAAGGAAGGAAAAGGAGAGAGAGGGTGGGAGGATGGGAGGGTGGAAAAGGAATTAAGGAAGGAAGGAAGGAAGGAAGGAAGGAAGGAAGGAAGGAAGGAAGGAAGGAAGGAAGGAAGGAAGGAAGGAAGGAAAAGGAGAGGGAAGATGGAAGGACAGAAGGAAGGAAGGAAGGAAAGAAGGAAGGAAAAGGAGAGGGAGGGTGGGAGGATGGAAGGACAGAAGGAAGGAATTAAAGAAGGAAGGAAAAGCAGAGGGAGGATGGATGGAAGGACAGAAGGAAGGAAGAAGGAAGGAAGGAAGGATGGATGGCATACACCTAATTGCATCCCCAACTACTATCAAATATACGCTGACTTTTCAGTGAAACCATGGAAGGCGTCAGGGATGTACAGTAGGTAGAAGACGGGGCAAAACTGGGACCTTAAGGACTTATTTGTTCCTGCCTGCTTCTCCAACATCCAAGGCTCCCAGAAGTCTCCGCTGGCAGAAGTTGAAAAGGAGCCCCCTCCCCACAGAAATTAGACATCTTCCTCTGAGAATGTCACAAACTTCAATTGCAAACCCCAGATGTGGTATTAAAAATAGTTTTATTGCTCCGAGCTTTAAAAAGAAATGTGAGTTCGGGTGAGTCAGGAGGAGCAAATCTCCCAGCGAAGTTTGAGAGAGGAGGCTAATAAAAAAATATTTTCTTTTTCTTTTGAGCTTAATTTTTGTTTGGTGTCTGTGTGTGTGTGTGTGTGTGTGTGTGTGTGTGTGTGTGTGTGTGCGTGTGTGTGTGTCTTCGTGTGAATTGTTTATCCTTTTGTCTGTTGGAGGAAGGACGGTTTTGTTATCCCAACATGGCACCGACTTCACAACATCTGTATCCTGTGGGCTTATTTTACCTAGATTTATGTTCTTGAAAAGTTGTGGCTTGATTAGAAGAACAGATTAACAGAGTTGGGAAGGGACCTGGTAGGTCATCTAGTCCGACCCCCTGCTCAAGCAGGAGACTCTACACCATTTCTGACATGTCTCTCCAGAACTCCTTATTGGGGTTCTGCAGTGGTTGTAACCCCAAACGGCTAAGGAATAATGGCGTGGACAGTAAATATTCTGATTTATTGTGACTTGGCAAGGTGGTAGTCCTCATGAATCCTGGAGATGTTTTTTTTTTTTAATAAGGTTTCCAGGGTCTATTGAAGTTGGAAGTGTTTGTAATGATAATGGCTGCTCTTATAGAAACAATATCAATCACACTGAACTGGTCTACATTATGTAACTTACCAGACTATTTTGATTTAATACGTTAATCATTTTAAATTCTGTTCCAAGCGAACACAATTTCGCTATCTCATCTTCCATTGTATTTTTACTGAATTTTCTTCAGCTCAAAAGATATGAGAAATCCTAAGGTGGTTACTTTCCAGGTGTTTTATATTAAAATCCCCTCTATTTCTGACCCTCAGCAATTCTGGGTAAGACTCACAATATTTATGAGGTTCTCCAGAAGTTGTGGATGCTCCAACACTGGAAGTTTTTAAAAAGATTTTGGATAACCATTTGTCTGAAGTGGTGTAGGATTTCCTGCCCAGGCAGGGGATTGGACTAGAAGACCTTCCAACTATTCTATTCTATTCTATTCTATTCTATTCTATTCTATTCTATTCTATTCTATTCTATTCTATTCTATTCTATTCTACTCTACTCTATTCTATTCTATTCTATTCTATTCTACTCTATTCTATTCTACTCTATTCTATTCTATCTTGAAAGTTATTACTGTATTTTCCCCCTTGATAAAGGTGTGTAAAAGAGCAGGAATGCTAGAAAAAGCACCTGGATTTTTTTTTTCTTCTCTAGCAAAGTTAGCATCCAATCTGGTGGGGTGAATTTAATTAGAATAGATATGGAAGGGACCTTAGAGGTCTTCTAGTCCAGCCCCATGCTCAAGCAGGAGGCCCTATACTATTTCAGATAAGTGTCCAGTCTCTTCTTAAAAGCCTCCAGTGATGGAGCACCCACAATGTCTGGTGGCAAGCTGTTCCACTGGTTAATTGTCCTCCCAGTTAGGAAGTTTCTCCTGAATTCCAGGTTGCCTCTCTCCTTGATTACTTTCCATCCATTGCTTCTTATACTACCTTGTGGTGCTTTGCAAAATGAATTGACCTCCTGCTGAGTTCTAGTCTACAATCACCAGGAGATAGTGAGTTCTAGCCCTGCCTTAGGCATGTGGCCTTCAACCAGTCACTTTCTCACAGCCCTAGGAAGGAGACAATGGCAAACCACTTCTGAAAAACCTTGTCAAGAAAATTGCAGGGACATGTCCTGATCATCTCGGAGAATTGGATACAATTGAACAGATATTTTTTTTTAAAGAGCAATATAAGAAGAGAATATCCCCGTCTGACTAATCCTGAAGGACAATATATGCATGGTTCCAGTCTTGTCCCACTAAAGAACTTGAGGACTTCCAGATGTTTGAAACATCTATCAGCTCCCAGCATGGTCGGTTCAGGATACAATGTGAACTGTCGCCCCACACATCTGGGTTAGATTCTCGGATTTAGCTGGAGGACATACAAGTGAGGTCTTCACCCAGGCAAGAGTCTTGTGAAGGACACCTAGTAGACTGAAGCATTGTGTTTCGAACTTTATTTATTTTTATTTATTTATTTATTTGATTTGTCAATCACTTACAAGATAATAGGTGTAAGTATAAACATGAGTAAGAATACAGGAAATAGGGACGAATAAATGGGGACAATAGGACAGGGACTGTAGGCACGATGGTGCACTTATGCACGCCCCTTAAAGACCTCTTAGGAATGGGGTGAGGTCAATTGTGGATAGCTTGAGGTTAAAGAAATGTGGGGTTGGAGGATGTAACAACAGGGTCAGGTAGTACATTCCAGGCATTGACCACTCTGTTGCTGAAGTTGTACTTTCTGCAATCAAGTTTGGAGCGGTTTACATTGAGTTTGTATCCCTTGTGTGCTCTTGTGTTGTTGTGGTTGAAGCTGAAGTAGTCATTGACTGGTAGGACATTGTAGCAGATAATTTTGTGTACTACGCTTAAGTCCAACCCTAGGCGACATAGTTCAAGGTTGTCTAAGCTGAAATTTTCAAACCAAGTGATGACAGAGGAGTGTAATACTCTTCTCATGTTGAAGTTTTTGCATTGAAATGTTGAAGTTGTTTTGACAACTTCAAGACTTGTGGGCTTCACAATTCCCCACCTAGTTGAAGTCCACACTTCTTAAAGTTGCCATGGTCAACCAGTACAATGCTCTACAGCAGGGCTGTCAAACCCATTGTCCACGGGCCGGATGCATCATGCACTTTAGGAAATGGGGAGAAAGTCCCGATATGTCATGTGACACCACTGCGACGATGTGAGTTTGACACCCCTGCTCTAAGGTCATCAAACCACTTTCAAGGATGACTAGAGATTATGTACACTCAGAGTTTCCAAACTCGGAAAGTTTAAGACTTGTGGACTTCAACTCCCAAAATTCCTCAGGGGTCTCCAAACTCTGCAACTTTAAGACTTGTGGACTTCAGCTCCCAAAATTCCTCAGGGGTCTCCATACTCTGCAACTTTAAGATTTGTGGACTTCAACTCACAAAATTCCTCAGGGGTCTCCAAACTCAGCAACTTTAAGACTTGTGGACTTCTGCTCCCAAAATTCCTCACAAACTCAGCAACTTTAAGACTTGTGGACTTCAGCTCCCAGAATTCCCCACAAACTCAGCAACTTTAAGACTTGTGAACTTCAGCTCCCAGAATTCTCCAGCCAGATCTAGAAATCTTTCTGAAGAGTCTGTGGAAATTCTTTCATGAGCCTTTTTTCAGAAAATGGACAAAAATGAATTGAGGATTGGAGGACTTACTGATTAAAAAGTTTGTGGAAAGGAAACATGGTACATCATTCAGGAAATGATAATTATTCGTAAGTGCTGTAAAGAAGATCGGAAGTTGCTCCTTTAGATATTTGTTTCCTTTTTCTCTTAATTTCTACTGCTTTTTCTTTGCTTTTTTCCCCTTTCTTTTTCTTTTTTCTAATTCTTTCTTTGTAGTTCCTGTAGTTTTGCAATCTTTACTCTGCCCCTCCCTCTTGAAATAGCATAGCTAATATCCTCCTACAAAGCCCATCTCCCCTTGATAGCTATCATTGTATCTTGTGGCTGACAGTTCCACAGGTTGAGAATAGAATTCTTTAATGGCCAAGTGTGATTTGACACCCAAGTAATTTGTCTTGGTGCAAATACTCTCATAGACATAAAAGAAAAGATACATTAATTAAGAGTCAAGAATCATCAGATACAACACTTAATAATAGTCAAAGGGTACAATAAGCAATCAAATTGTACTAGGAAACAGTCAATATAAATCGTAAAGATACAAGTGACAAAGTTACAGTCGTACAGTCACAAGTGGTGTGTGTGTGCATGATGAGGAGTTATTAGAAGATTAATAGTAATAGTAGTGCTTTGTAAATAGTTGCACACTGTTGAGGGAATTATTTGTTTAGCAGAGGGATGGCATTGGGATAAAAACTGTCCTTGTGTCTAGTTGTTCTGGTGTGCATGCTCTATAGCATCGTTTTGAGGGAAGGAGTTGAAACAGTTTATGTCCAGGATGTGAGGGGTCTGTAAATATTTTCACAGCCCTCTTTTTGATTCGTGCAGCATGCAGGTCCTCGATGGAAGGCAGGTTGGTAGTAATTGTTTTTTTTCTGAATCTACCAATGCAGTGAAATGCCCTTCTTTTTCCCACTAACTTTCCTGCAATACCACGTTCCAGTATTCTCATTAAGAAAAAGAAGAAAAATATCCTTTCATAGGTAATCCTCGACCTACAACAATTCATGTAGTGACCATTCGAAGTTACAACGGCACTGAAAAAAGGGGGCTTACGATCATTTTTCATACTTATGACGGTTGCAGCATTCCTCAGGGTGACGTGAGGGTGAAATTCAGATATTTGGTCACTGACTCATATTTATAATGGTCCCCTTTTGCGTCCTTCTGACCAGTGAAGTTAATGGGTGGGGGAGAACCAGCTTCACTTAACAACCATGTGAGTGGCCTAACAATGTCAGTGATTCACTTAACAACAGTGGCAAGAAGGGTTGTAAAATGGGGAAAAATTCACCGCATGTCTGTCTCACTTAGCGAGAAAAATTAGGGGCTCGATGGCAGTCATTAAGTTGAGGGTCCCATTCTATTCCCACTGCTCCTGATATGCATTTCAAACTCTTTTTTTTTTCACCATCATCTCTCTTTGCTTGCAGGACAGACGCAAGTTTTCTTTGCAATAAATCCTTGAGATCGTTTGGGTGCCTGCTTGGTTTTGTTTTTTTTTCCTGCACCGCTTCCAGCTCTCCCAAATCTTGCCTGAATTTTGCACATGGGTGTTTGGGATCGTAAATCCTTCCTGGTGTCCCGTTCCGCCCTTATTAGGCACTTCAACAGTTTTATGTAAGTATTACAGCTGTCCCGGAGCTTAGCTTGACAAGAGGATGTTTACAATCCGTGTGTCAACAAAACAGTCTTTGGACCGAATGCCTTTTGTTTCACGGAAGGTGTCAAAATGCATTTTTGTGGGTTTTCTTTTCTGTTTTTCTCCAGATGGGGCTCTGGATCTCCTTAAAGGCTCAGCCAAAAGCTTGTTTGCATGATGGTGGAGGCCTAGTTTAATGTTGTTGTGCAGAAGGAGGAGCATGGAAAATGTTTGTAGGAGTTATGGAAAGGATGGAGTGTGCAGTTCCTCCTTTAATTGTCATCTTTAGTTGCTCTGGCTCCCTCTAGTGTCCAATTCAAATTTCCCATCTTATCAGATTTTCTGTCAAAAAGTCCAAACAACAGCATTTTCCCATGGGAAGGATTCCCACAGTCAATTTCAAAATTTTATTCCAAATCTATCTGGATTTCTAATCTGTTTATAGCTTTCCAAAATCAGCATTCTAATCATTTTTCTCCAAGCTTTTTTTTTTAATTAAACATAAAAAAAAATTCTATGTCTATATAAACAGTGTGTTCTCTTGGATAAAGTTAGTTTTAAGAAATAATCATCATAATAGTAACAATAATATTCATAGCATTAATAATGATCACATAATAAAGTAGTATTTGCTTATCTATTTTAGTGAACCTTCCTTATGTAATTAATCATTCTCTTATGCTTTTAAATTTCTCTGTTCTTTCTGCCAGTCAGCCATTGATAAAACAAACCCCACGTTAAAAAAAATATTCAGTTTCTTCCTCTCCTTAATTTTAAGTGTTAATTTATCCATTTCTGCACATTCTAATATTTTTTACTACATTTTCCTCTGTAGGGATCTCTTCATTTTTCTTTTTTTCTTGTTCATACAGACACACACAGAGTAACACACACACACACTCACACACAATATATATATATATATATATATATACATACACACACACACACACACACACACAAAGATACATATATACATGTACACACACACACATACCAAAACACACACATATACACATGTTTACATACACACACACATATACACACACATCCTTAAACATCTCTTTAACTTAAAACAAGCTTCTTTTAAAACCTTCTTTTGCTAAGTATTAAACAGAACTCGCCCACTGCATGTTATCAAACTTGTCAATTGACACTTTCTTAATAACTGAAAAGCCATTAAAAAGCTATTTCTAAAAATGATTTAAGAAATGGGGATAGCCAAAGTTTTGTGTCCAAAAGGCTACTTTGTGATTGTGAACATAGATCATACAACATAGAACATAGATGGCTTGCAATGTTCCACGTACAAGCTGACCACTGAAAATTTCTGCAAGTTTACTCATGAGGAGCTGCTGTCTAGAGTACATGTGAGCAATCTTATGTTCTCTCTTTTATCCAGAGAGATTTGGCTGACCCCCTAAAAAAAAATGCCATTTGGCCACCAATCTTGCTGCAATGTCATCTTTGTTGTTTTGGACATTTAGCTGGCTTGATTCTCATCAGGCATTGACTTTGCTGGATGTGAATGAGAGGAATCCACATAAGCCTACTAAAAAGGGGTTTTGTTGGGACAAGGAGTTTTGTTCCAACTTGTCCTTTGAGTAAAAAGGAGGGGAGGTGTTGATTACAAACGGGTTAGTTTGGAACCTTCTGCAGTTCCACTGAAGCTTGTGTTCTGACCGAGGCTTCACGAACTCACAAAGTTGACTCCTTCGTGAGTTCGTGAAGCCTAGGTCAGAACACAAGTGGAACTGCAAAAGGTTCATTTCTCCAAACTAACCCGTTTGTAATCAACACCTCCCCTCCTTTTTACTCAAAGGACAAGTTGGAACAAAGAGGCACGTAGCTGCCAATGTTTTACTCTTGACCCCACCCCCCATAGAATCTCCAAGGGTCGGACAAGATTGAATAGTTCATATCATCATCATCACCATGATGTTGGACACCTATCTGGAATACCCTCTGCCAAGACTGAACTTTTGATTTAAATAAGCATTCGTTGTAACTACTTTGAGGGCTGTGAAGGATTTACAAGCATAGTACAAGATGACTTGAACCATTTAACGGAGTGTAACCCTAATAAAATGTATTTGTAAGTTTTGTAGTGTGCGCTCAGATAAATACCGGAGTGCCAAGCCAAATTGACTTAGTCATCTCAGAAGCTTTTTGAGTTGTTATATTGTGAGGGAATGTAACAGTGTGGACAAAGCGGGGGAAATTACCCTACGAAGGCAGATCTCATGCTAATAATGTGGAACACCATTTGAAAATATGAGAGCTTCGAAAGTATGAGAGTCCTTGGTGATAGCAATAGCACTTAGACTTTTATACCACCTTAAAGTGTTTCACAGCCCCTCTCTAAGCGGTTTACAGAGTCTTGCCCCCAACAATCAGGGTCCTCATTTCACCGACCTCGGAAGGATGGAAGGCTGAGTCAACTTTGAGTGGTCAGGATTGAACTGTTGGCTGTGGGCAGAGTTAGCCTGAAATACTCCATTCTAACCACTGGGAAGGAAGGAAGGAAGGAAGGAAGGAAGGAAGGAAGGAAGGAAGGAAGGAAGGAAGGAAGGAAGGAAGGAAGGAATAGCAATAGCCCTTAGACTAATATACTGCTTTGCAGTGCTTTACATCCCTCTCTAAGCAGTTTACAGAGTCAGCCTCTTGCCCCCAACAATCTGGGCCCTCATTTTACCCACCTTGGAATGATGGAAGGCTGAGTCAACCTTGAGCCTGGTGAGATTCAATCTGCCAAATTTCAGGCAGCCGGTAGTCAGCAGAAGTAGCCTGCAGTACTGCACTCTAACCACTGCACCACTGAGGCTCAGTGATGGAAGCCAAAAGCCGACATGAGTTAATCCAGGGTGAACTTTCTTCCAAGAAATTTGGAGCAAATCCCTAGGAATCTTGAGCAACTTAAACAAGACTGATTTTTGCACCCATCTTAAAAAGGCTTCTGTTTGTACAAGCATTTGGAATCCAAGTCTTGTTTGGGGGCCACAAGCTCAGAGATACAGGTAGTCCTTCAAAGTTAAAACAGCTCTGGAAAAAGTGACTTATGACCATTTTTCACACTTACGACCATTGCAGCATCCCCACGGTCATGTGTGCAAAACTCAGGTGCTTGGCAAACTGACTCATATTTATGATGGTTGATGTGCCCCTTTTGCGACCTTTCGACAAGCAACGTCAACGGGGGAAGCCAGCTTCACTTAACAATCCTGAGAGTAACTTAACAACTGCAGTGATTTACTTAACCACGGTGGCAAAATAAGGTTATATAACGGGGCAAAATTCACTGAAGCGCCATTTTGCTTAGCAACAGAAATTTCAGGCTCAATTGTGATCATAAGCCAAGGATTACCTGTATTTTATTCTGCAGTTGTCATCCACCTTTCTGAGTTACAGTTTTGTACCTACTGATCTTGGTGTCAACTCAAAAATATTTCTCTGGTCTGTTAGAGTTGCCAGCAGAAAGGGAGTGGAGGAAGTAAGGCATACATTAAATATTTTCACAGATAATTGCTAGGCGGCCGAATGATGTGCAAGATTATTACTGGAGAGCATGATTGGTGACTCTTGGCTATGGATGTGTCCCATTGGAGAATATACATCCAGGGGGTGGGAGAAGATCAGGGTCAACGGTGAAATGAATGAGAATAGCATAGCATAGCATAGCATAGCATAGCATAGCATAGCATAGCATAGCATAGCATAGCATAGCATAGAATAGAATAGAATAGAATTCTTTATTGGCCAAGTGTGATTGGACACACAAGGAATCTGTCTTGGTGCAAATGCTCTCAGTATACATAAAAGAAAAGATACATTCGTCAAGAGTCAAGAATCATAAGGTATGACACTTAATGATAGTCATAGGGTACAATAAGCAATCAATCGTACTAGGAAAAAGGCCAATATAAATCTTAAGGATACAAGCGGCAAAGGTACAGTCATACAGTCACAAGTAGGAAGGGATGGGTGATGTGGAATGATTAGAAGATTAATAGTAATAGTAGTGCAGACTTTGTAAATAGTTGAACGGTGCTGAGGGAATTATTTGTTTAGCGGAATGATGGCATTTGGGGAAAAACTGTCCTTGTGTCTAGTTGTTCTGGTGTGCAGCGCTCTATAGCGTCGTTTTGAGGGAAGGAGTTGAAACAGTTTATGTCCAGGATGTGAGGGGTCTGTAAATATTTTCACAGCCCTCTTTTTGACTTGTGCAGTATACAGGTCCTTGATGGAAGGCAGGTGGGTAGTAATTGTTTTTTTCTGCAGTCTTAATTATCCTCTGAAGTTTGTGTCTGTCTTATTGGGTTGCAGAGCCAAACCAGACAGTGATAGAGGTGCAGATGACAGACTCAATAATTCCTCTGTAGAACTGGATCAGCAGCTCCTTGGGCATTTGAGCTTTCTGAGTTAGCGCAGAAAGAACATTCTTTGTTGTGCTTTTTTGATGGCGTTTTTGATGTTACATGTCCATTTTAGGTCATGTGATATAATAGAACCTAGAAATTTGAAGGTCTCTACTGTTGATACTGTATTGTAAGAGGTGGTAGAATGGGAGGGTTTCTTTTGTGAGTGCAGATGGAGCATTCTAAAACAGGCAATTTTAAGCAGGAAAATTTACCTTATCTTCACTGTTGGTGAGTAAATCAGCGAGCCACTGCAAATCAGCTGAGATACAAACAAAGGAAATATAGGACGCGAAAGGGCGGGCATGGGTGGGTGGGGCCAACTGCTAACCGGCGCTACCGGATTGCTAGAACCGGTTGAACCGGCAGCATCCTTCCACTGCTGCTGCCGTTTCTCAAATTTGCTTCAGGTAGGAAAGACTTGTTTGTAAAAGATCCAGACGAATGTCTTAAGTTAAGGTTTGTGCTCAGTTCCTTAGTGATTTTTTTGTCAGAGTAGGCCACCTTTCTGTAACCTCACCTGTTGCAAATGTTGGCCAACAAGAAAGATTGTAAAATGGAGCAAAATTCACAGACATGCTGGGCTCAATTGTGGTTGTAAGTTGAGGACTACCTGTGTTCTGACTGAAGAATCACAAAAAACCATCCATCAATCAGAATAGAGCTGGAAGGGATTTTGGAGGTCTTCTAGTCTAACCCTCTGCTCAAGCAGGTGGTCCTATACCCATGATGGCGAACCTATGGCACCATTTGTACCGGCATGTGAGCTGCAGGCAAACTTACCTCACTGCACATGCATGCACTTCACAACTGATTTTTGGTGGGTTTGAGGCCTTTTTTGGCCTCCCAGAGGCTTGAGGAAGGCTTCTGCAGGCTTTTCAGGGCAAAAACTAGGCCCATTTTGTCACTTCCTGTTTTTCCGGAAATAGCGGAAATGATGAAACGGGTCTAGTTTTTGCCCTGATAAGCCTGCAGAAGCCTTCCTCAAGCCTCTGGGAGGCCTAAAAAGGCCTCAAACCTGCCCAAAATCAGCTGTGAGCTGCAGTGCAGGTAAGGGAGCAGCTGGAGGGGGGCAGGTGGGTGGGGATTGCACACGCATGCGTAGGGAACACGGGGGCGTGCATTGTCTTCTGAGTACTGGCACGCAAGCGCAAGCATGCAAGCGTGCACACAATTTTTGGCACAGGAGCTCAGAAAGGTTAGCCACCACTGTCCTATACCATTTCAGATAGGTGGTTATCCTATCTTTTCTTTAAAACCTCCACAACGTCTGGGGGAAAGCTGTGACGATAATGACCAAATAATTACCAAATAATTAAATGATGTTCCTAGCTTTCTGCAGGACCTCCTGATCTCCACAAAGACAGCAGAAGTTTCGTTTTCATTTCTCCAGTGGCCCACTTCAAATCAGTAAATGTTTGCAGAATCCAACGTCCCCTTTTAACCTGGCTCAGAAATGCCATGGCAAAGTGCTTTTATTATGTTGCTACTGGAAAAGTTCACGGCTCTTCCAACAAACTGAGAAAACTTCAAGCCAAGAGACCGTGAGACTGTACAATGCACATCAAGGAAGACTGAAGCCGTAACATTGAAGTTTACAGAAAACCCACCCACCCAGATCAATATTTACATTTTGATTCTCACCACCCACTGGAGCACAAAATGGGAGTCATCAGAACCAGGTTCAGCAATGGGTTCTCTGCCCGGTTGCTGGGTGGGTGTGGCCATGGTGGGTGTGGCCTAATCAACCTTCTGCATAATGGTGGGGGGGGGGTTGCCTTCCCCAGGTTCCAGAGGCTTTCTGCGAGCCACCGGGAGGGCGCAAATGGCCTCCCCCGAGCTCCGGGGGCCCTCTGGATGCCAGAAACAAGCCCGTTTCCATCCTTCCAGAACTTCTGGTAGGCCCGTTTTTCACCTTCCCTAGCAGTGGTGGGATTCAAAATATTTTACTACCGGTTCTGTGGGCATGGCTTGGTGGGTGTGACAGAGGAATGATTGTGAAGACCCAGAGTGTAACAGAAATGTAACAAAATCCAAAACGTAAATAAATGTCCTTTAATGCCTCTAACTTGGCCCCACTGTTCAATAATTCTCAGTTGGAGATAAAACATATTCAAAAATAGTCTTCAAAAGAAAGCAATACAGTCTGAACTTAATGAGCAGATAGAACTGAAATAAAAAACCAAACTACAATGATGAAATTTCCACAACGGACCAGGATAAGTAATTACCAAATTCAAGGAGATAACAAGTCACAGTCTGTTGGAAGGATGCCAACCAAGATAACTTCAGCCCAAAATAACACACACTTTGCTTCTGCCAATGCTGAGTTTTAACCGCCTCTTATATACTATTCTTCCTCGCTGCAACCAATGAAGGCAATCATGGCCATTTCCTCTCTCATAAGCCAGGTGGTTGCCTTCTCCATTCCTCCCTGCATGTCCTAGGATGAAGAGGGGATGGGCCTGGTTCTTCCTCTGACTGCCCAGCCGGCCTCTGCCCTTCCCCAGCTTTCTCCACAACCTCTGGAGCCACACCTCCACTCCCTGTTGGCTGTTCCTCCTCTCCCTCAGAGTCCAACTCTAACAAGGGCATGACAATGATACTGTAAAATCTCCAGTCAGAGGTGGTATTTGCCGATTCGCCAAACTACTCAAAATTTCTGCTACCGGTTCTCCAGAACTGGTCAGAACCTGCTGAATCCCACCTCTGTTCCCCAGGCTCCAGGGGCTAACCCCCAAGGTTTTGGGAGGGCAAAACTGACCTCCCCCAGGCTCCAGAGGCCCTCCAGAGGCCAGAAACTGCAGCTGTTAAGTTGTAACATAGTTCATAAGTGAATCCAGCTTCCTCATTGGCTTTGCTCATCAGAAGGTCGCAAAAGGGAATCATGTGACCCCAGGACACTGCAACAGTCATAAATACATGCCAGTTGCCGAGCCTCTGAATTGTGATCACAGGGATACTGCAAAGGTCGTAACTGTGAAAAACTGCCGTAAGTCACTTTTTTCAGTGCTGTTGTAAGTATGAACAGTCACTAAAGGAACAGTTGTAAGTCGAGAACTGCCTGTATTGTGTAGTATTGTATTGTTAGTTTGTTTTCAAGAATTCCTCACTTATTCTTCAGTTGGAAATAGGGGAAAAAAATCTGACGAAAATAACCCTGGTCAATCCAGGAGAATTAACCCTTGATTCTCCAAATCCAAGGTGGCATAAAATCATTTGGGATCATTAATCAAGAGTGATGTGAAATCATTACGACACTTGGGATCCCTGGATATCAGGTCTTGTTAAGAATATTTAGAGTAGAGTAGAGTAGAGCAGAGCAGAGCAGAGTAGAGTAGAGTAGAGTAGAGTAGAGTAGAGTAGAGTAGAATAAAGTAGAATGCAGAAGGGAAGGGAAGGGAAGGGAAGGGAAGGGAAGGGAAGGGAAGGGAAGGGAAGGGAAGAGAAGAGAAGAGAAGAGAAGAGAAGAGAAGAGAAGAGAAGAGAAGAGAAGAGAAGAGAAGAGAATGCAGAAGAGAAGGGAAGGGAACGGAACAGTTGAGTTGGAAGGGACCTTGGAGGTCTTCTAGTCCAGACAAATGGTTGTCCAATCTCTTCTTAAAAACTTCTAGAGCATTGACAACTTCTGGAAGAAAGCTGTTCCACTGATTAATTGTTCTGACTGTCAGAAAAAGTTGTTGAGAACACAACTGAGGTGAGAAATAGGTTTCTAGAACCATCCTCTTCACCGTGTTCCTTACATCTCTCTAAATAGTTCCACGCACAGATATCCGCCTTCTATCTTGATGCTGCCAGATCTTTCTGTTCCTCCCGGCCACGGCAGACCGCAGCTTCACACGTTCCCCCCCAAAGCAAAATACCATATTTGGCCAATCTCTGCCCCAGCTCAGCAAGAACCAGACAAGAGGATCCTGCAAGGAGAGAAAATGTTTAACCCTTCATGTATAAATAATGTGACAAATTACCCAAGGAACATTTAAACACCGAGCTGTTGGAAAATGAAAACAGGACAGACCAGAGGATGAGATCCAGCTATTAAGAGCAAGGCAGGACTAATAAATATCTAATAAATGATTCATTTCGAGCCATAAAAGATGTAGACAGCTGAGACTGCAGAGTTAAATGTTTATTGGAATTATATTACTGAAAGTAAACAATACTTTAATTTCACCCTTTTGCTCTGATGATGTGTTTCTATATTACATTTACATGACATGGTAAATTTGATTCCTATAACCTTGGATGGGAAGTTTTTCAGCTTTGGGTGTTATGCAAATCCAGCTGTTGTCGACTTTGTGTTGAATGTGGTCCGTGAGCCTTAGGAAGTGGGTTAATGTATTAACCAGGTTGATCACAAGGCATAAAAGCAGCTATCCTCCTCACCTTCTTTCCCATTCATTCAGCCCAGGTTTTTTCCTCCCCGGCAGCCAAAAATGATTAGCAAAGCCTTTGCAACCATTTGTAAAGCAGGTTTTACTACAAGTTAGCTGCAGGAAAAATAGAATAGAATAGAATTCTTCATTGGCCAAGTGTGATTGGACGCACAAGGAATTTGTCTTGGTGCAAATGCTCTCCAGTGTACATAAAAGAAAAAATACATTCATCAAGAGTCAAGAATCATCAGATATAACACTTAAGTCATAGGGTACAATAAGCAATCAAATCATACTAAGAAACAATCAATATAAATTGTAAGGATACAAGTGATGAAGTTATAGTCATACAGTCACAAGTGGGAGGGGATGGGTGATAAGGAGTGATGAGAAGATGAATAGTAATAATAGTGCAGACTTTGTAAATAGTTGGACAGTGTTGAGGGAATTGTTTGTTTAGCAGAGTGATGGCGTTCGGGGGAAAAACTGTCCTTGTGTCTAGTTGTTCTGGTGTGCAGTGTTCTATAGCATCATTTTGAGGGAAGGAGTTGAAATAGTTTATGTCTGGAATGTGAGGGGTCTGTAAATATTTTCACAGCCCTCTTTTTGACTCGTGCAGTATACAGGTCCTCGACTGAAGGCAGGTTGGTAGTAATTGTTTTTTCTGCAGTCCTAATTATCCTCTGAAGTCTGTGTCTGTCTTATTGCATTGCAGAGCCAAACCAGACAGTTATAGTGGTGGGGATGACAGACTCAATAATTCATCCGTAGAACTGGATCAGCAGCTCCTTGGGCATTTGAGTTTTCTGAGTTGGCGCAGAAAGAACATTCTTTGTTGTGCTTTTTTGATGATGTTTTTGATGTTAAGTGTCCGTTTTAGGTCTTGATAGAACCTAGAAATTTGAAGGTCTCTACTGTTGATACTGAGTTGTCTAGTATTGTAAGAGGTGGTAGTGTGGGAGGGTTTCTTCTAAAGTCTACCACCATTCCTATGGTTTTGAGTGTGTTCAGTTCCAGATTGTTCTGGTTACACCACGAGGCAAGTTGTTTAACCTCCTGTCTGTAGGCGAATTCATCATTGTCTCGAATGAGATCAATCACTGTTGTATCATCTGCAAACTTCAGTATTTTAACAGATGGATCGTTTGAGATGCAGTCAAAAATGCCCCGAATCCATATTAGGCAATTTGTGACAGCCCATCGGAGGTTCAAAAATTCTGGCATGATTTTTCTTTAAAAGTGCGCCCGTATGCATCTTTTTTCGACTTTTTAACAAGTGTTGTAAATCACTTGAGATTTGTTTTTAAAAAGAGTTAAGATCACTTCTTTTACTATAAAATATAGACAAGTGCAACTTTAAAAATGATTGATTGGTTAATTAAGAGGATTTACAGAACATCCTCAACTCAAAACCACAACTGAATAGCCTGAAATTCCCATTGCTAGAGCAAGACAATTGTTAAGTGAATGCTGCCCCATTTTGCGACCTTTCTTGCCACCGTTGTTAAGTGAATCACTGCAGCTGATAAGTTGGTAACATGGTTGTTAAGTGAAACTGGCTTCCAACTCTGACTTTATTTGTCAGAAGATCACAAAAAGGGATGACATGCCATTGGTACACTGTGACCGTCGTAAATATGAGTCAGTTGCCAAGCATTTGAATTTTGATCACACGACTGTGGGTGGATGGATGGCTGAGTCACCGGTCAGGATCAAACTGCTGTCAGTCAGCAGAATTACCCTGTAATTACCCTACAATAGTTGTGGGTGTGAAAAACGGTCATAAGTCACTTTTTTCAGTGCCGTTGCAACTTCATTCTAAAAGAATGGTTGTTAAGTCGAGGACTACCTGTACTGGAAGAACTGGGAACCTAGTTAAATGATGGCTTCCTACAAATCTCTTGGAAGCCATCATTTAACTAGGTTCCCCATTGTGCTATCTGTGTTCCATGCTTTGGTTGTGCATAGCAGTAGCAATAATAATAGCGCTCAGTCTTATATACCGCTTCACGGGGCTTTACAGCCCTCTCTAAGCGGTATATAGAGTCAGCCTATTTCCCCCCAACAATCTGGGTCCTCATTTTACCCACCTTGGAAGGATGGAAGGCTGAGTCAACCTTGAACCGGTCAGGATGGAACTCTGGGCAGTGGGCAGAATTAGCCTGCAATACTGCATTTATACCACTGCACCACCACATGGCTCCTAGATAACAGAAAGGCTACCGTTTAATACTATCCTGGCCTATAAACAGAGAGAGATGAGGCTGGAATCACCCATGGCTCCTCGGATGCTCCTAGCCCTTTAAAAAATAATTCTCCTCTATGAAATTCCAATTTATAGGGTGAAATTAGAAATTAAATGATGATGGGAAACTCCCTTTGTCTTGGTATATTTTTCTACTTGCTGTCCAATATTAGCTACTTGCACTTCAGGGGCAAGTAACTTGCTACCAGCTCCAGTCATCTAATACTTTTGAATTCAATAGCGCTTAGACTTATATACCACTTCATGGTGCTTTACAGCTCTCTCTAAGGGGTTTACACAGTCAGTATTTTGTGGCCCCCAACAATCTGGGCCCTCATTTTACCCACCTCAGAAGGATGGAAGGCTGAGTCAACTTTGAGCCGGTCAGGATCAAACTGCTGGCAGTGGGCAGAGTCAGCCTGCAATACTGCATTCTAACCATGGCACCACCACGGCGCACAGTGCAACGGGAATCTTTCATCCTGGAGTAGTTGGGATATTTGCCAAAATAAGGGTAGAGACTGGAAGCTTTGGGTCCTAACCTCCTTGGGTTTTTTTCCTCGCCAAAAAAAAAGTTATCCATGATCTCAGGGTATCTTACCAAGATTACACTATTGGCTGAGGCTTCATTTAACTTCTTTATAAAGACATAAAAGTAAATTTTACAATACCAGTTGTAGATTTCTCCATCATGGAGCAAACTCAAACAGAAGCAGACATGTTACAGGTTCAGAGCAGAACAACAACTCAGGAGCTCAGAAGCAGACATCAGTTTTACTTTAGTTCAGCAGGCAAGCAAGCAAGTTACACAGTCGAGGAGATAAACAGTTTCATTTCAATAGACAGACTCAGAGCTTAACATAACTTCACTGCTGCAGAGCTAAATATAGAAATGGCCTAGGCTATTTCTAGTTTCAGTTTCCAAACAGTCCTCATTGGCTGACTTAGTTGCTATGCCTATGCATTGGCTGACCTTGTTACCGTGCTCTATTCAAGTTCATGAGTATACTCTGACAGCAGTGTAAATGTCAGCCCCAAAGGCCATCTTTTTCTGTGGATCTTCAGGGCTGCCATATTTAGCGCCTAGACTTCCTGTGGGAAACTGGGAGGGGGTTTGCATGAAGTGTGTAGAGAGTGGCACAACTTTTTACATAGTCCTCTACATCTGCTTTCATCTTTGGCCATCAGAATTGCCTTTGAGTCAGGTGGAGGGTTTTCAGGAATCTGAAGTGACCAGGCCAGTCATGAATCATGGGTACATTGGAAAAATTGCAGCCTCGAGTTTTTGGAACCCTGACATTTTTTTAAAAAAACAAAAATCTCTTGTGAACCTGTATCTTTGCTTATTTGTCTCATAGGTCTCATTGGCGGCGTTGACCATGGAGCCTTCCAACAACTCTACAGTGTCCTCCAACAACAGCAATCTGTTTAACAAGTTTGTCCACCTGGACGGAGAGCTATCGGAGAGGTTTCATACCTTGTGGGTTGTCCTGGTAGTGATCAACACCATCATCTTCCTCATGGGCGTGGTGTTGAACTCCGTAGCACTTTACATCTTCTGCTTCCGCATCAAAACGAAGACCACCTCGGTCATCTACACCATCAACCTTATCATCACCGATCTGCTGGTGGGCTTCTCTTTACCTGTCCGGATCATTGTCCATTACGGCGCCAAGGACTGCTACACCTGTGCCCTTGTCCACATTTTCACCTATTTTGTCAACATGTATTGTAGTATCCTCTTCCTGACCTGTATCTGCATTGACCGGTATTTGGCTATTGTCCAGGTGGAGGCTTCGCGCAAGTGGAGGAACCCCAACTATGCCAAAAGTATCTGTGTTTTCATCTGGACTTTTGCCACTGTCCTCACCTTCTCCATCCTCACCCTGGCCATGAAGTTCTCCTACTGCTGCATCGCGCAGATCTTGCCCCTAATGGTCTGCGAGTACTTCTTCCCCTTGATCGTCCTCACCTTCTTCACCACCAGGATCATGTGTGCGCTTTCCAAGCCCACTCTCATGCACCAGAGCCGGGAGAGACGGATGCGAGCCGTGCAACTCCTCATCACTGTCCTCATCATCTTCATGATCTGCTTCACCCCTTTCCACGTGCGCCAGTTGGCCATCGCCATCAACCCGGCCATGTCCTACGACCTCAGCTTGGTGGTTTACCACGTCACGGTCACCTTGAGCAGCCTCAACAGTTGCATGGATCCCATTGTCTACTGCTTCGTCACCAACAACTTCCAGTCCACCATGAAAAACATCTTCAGGAAGTCAGAGCTGGAGCAAGCCAGCGGGGAGGTCATCAGCGCCCACAAAGGGTCCGGATCGAATGCACTCATGGCATTTGCCAATGCGATCGGGAACCCCATGGGCCTGTCTTTGCCCAACAACTCCACAAACTCCTAGAGCGGCCTACGAGGACAAAGAGGATGTCTGCTATTCCTTTTGGCTAAAACATGTTCCCCCCCACTCCAAACATTGTAGCTGGGTTCCAGAATTTTTCAAGGTCTCCAATGACACACTCAAATTTATTTATGGCAGCTGGTTTTGTCATCTGGGAAATTACTTGGATTGCATTTTGGCATTCCAAACTGCTAAGAGTTTCCCCAATTCAGGAATTTACGGAGAAAGGAATGTGCACAGCGCTGTATTTTGCTAGCATAGAAAGCATAGAATAACAGGGTCGGAAGGGACCTTGGAGGTCTTCTAGTCCAACCCCTGCTCAAGCAGGAGACCCTGTACCATTTCAGACAAATGGCTGCCCAGTCTCTTCTTAAAGACCTCTAGTGATGGAGCATCCACAACTTCTGAAGGCAAGCCATTCCACTGGTTGATAGTTCCCACCGTTACAAAATTTCTTCTTGGTTCTAGGTTGCTTCTCTCCTTGTTTAGTTTCCATCCACTGTTTCTTCTCTTGCCTTTTGGTGCTTTGGAAAATAGTTTTAGGGAAGCCCCTCAAATATTGGAACATTTGCTATGATGAAACCTTGTTTTCACTAGACTAGGCATACCCGATTCCCACAATCGTTCTTGATATGGTCTCCAGTCCCCTAATCATCTTTGTTGCTTTTCTCTGGACTCTTTGCAGAGTCTCAACATATATATTTTTATAATGTGGTGACCAAAAGCCGATGCAATATTCCACGTGTGGCCTTACTAAGGCTTTGTAAAAGCAGGACTAATACTTCACGTGACCTTCAATCTATCTGCAGGATCGGGACAGGGAGAAAATGGATTTTATCATGCCTGTTCTTACCCTTTGCACAAAAAGAGACTTAAAACCAGGCTTACCTTTTGAAATGAGTAAAATTCAGGATCATCGTCACTCCGTCAAATGGAGTTGGTTGTTTGAAAAGACTTGACTCCTAACCCCGCCGAATGCCAAAACCATGACAGTAATTTAAAAAAAAAAAATCTACAGTTGTATACACTGTACTTTGTGCTGTGAGAGAAATTTGTTTCTCAAGAATGTTTTTTAATTCCTGCAAAAAGGACACCCGGGATGGCCGAGTGAAATTAAACGCTGTATGGAGTTGAAAGTAAAATCCCTGCGGGCTCTTTCAATGCTTAAAAAAAAAAAACAATACCAACAAAGCCAGGGTAATTTTCAATAAATCTGGGTTGTTGTTTTTTCACTTTCCTTCACTCTACAGGCCTTAGTTGCAGCTACTGCTCTGATTTCACCTAATGAGAGGGAGTTTAATCCGGGCTATTCTTTCAAATCCAGGTTGGAAGTTATTGTTACAAGAATAGGAATAGGAATAGGAATGGAATGGAATAGGAATAGGAATAGGAATAGGAATAGAATAGAATAGAATAGAATAGAATAGAATAGAATAGAATAGAATAGAATAGGGAAAGGAAAGGAAAGGAAAGGAAAGGAAAGGAAAGGAAAGGAAAGGAAAGGAAAGGAAAGGAATAGGAATAGAAAAGAATAGACATAGAACAGAATAGACATAGAACAGAACAGAACAGAACAGAACGGAACGGAACGGAACGGAACGGAACGGAACGGAACGGAATAGAATAGAATAGAATAGAATAGGAAAAGGAAAGGAAAGGAAAGGAAAGGAAAGGAAAGGAAAGGAAAGGAAAGGAAAGGAAAGGAAAGGAAAGGAATAGGAATAGAAAAGAATAGACATAGAACAGAACAGAACAGAACAGAACAGAACAGAACAGAATAGAACAGAATAGAATAGAATAGAATAGAATAGAATAGGAAAAGGAAAGGAAAGGAAAGGAAAGGAAAGGAAAGGAATAGGAATAGAAAAGAATAGACATAGAACAGAACAGAACAGAACAGAACAGAATAGAATAGAACAGAACAGAATAGAATAGAATAGACACAGAACAGAACAGAATAGAATAGAATAGAAAAGAATAGACATAGAACAGAACAGAACAGAACAGAACAGAATAGAATAGAATAGAAAAGAATAGACATAGAACAGAACAGAACAGAACAGAATAGAATAGAAAAGAATAGACATAGAACAGAACAGAACAGAACGGAACGGAACGGAACAGAACAGAACAGAACAGAACAGAATAGAATAGAATAGAATAGAATAGAATAGGGAAAGGAAAGGAAAGGAAAGGAAAGGAAAGGAAAGGAAAGGAAAGGAAAGGAAAGGAAAGGAAAGGAAAGGAAAGGAATAGGAATAGAAAAGAATAGACATAGAACAGAACAGAACAGAACAGAATAGAATAGAATAGAAAAGAATAGACATAGAACAGAACAGAACAGAACAGAACGGAACGGAACGGAACGGAACGGAACGGAACGGAATGGAAAGGAATAGAATAGAATAGAATAGAATAGAATAGAATAGAATAGAATAGAATAGAATAGAATAGGAATAGGAAAGGAAAGGAAAGGAAAGGAAAGGAAAGGAAAGGAAAGGAAAGGAAAGGAAAGGAAAGGAAAGGAAAGGAAAGGAATAGGAATAGGAATAGAAAAGAATAGACATAGAACAGAACAGAACAGAACAGAATAGAATAGAATGGAATGGAATGGAATAGAATAGAATAGAATAGAATAGAATAGAATAGAATAGAATAGAATAGGAAAAGGAAAGGAAAGGAAAGGAAAGGAAAGGAAAGGAAAGGAAAGGAAAGGAAAGGAAAGGAAAGGAATAGGAATAGAAAAGAATAGACATAGAACAGAACAGAACAGAACGGAACGGAACGGAACAGAACAGAACAGAACAGAACAGAATAGAATAGAATAGGAAAAGGAAAGGAAAGGAAAGGAAAGGAAAGGAAAGGAAAGGAAAGGAAAGGAAAGGAAAGGAAAGGAATAGGAATAGAAAAGAATAGACATAGAACAGAACAGAACAGAACGGAACGGAACGGAACGGAACGGAACGGAACGGAACAGAACAGAACAGAACAGAACAGAACAGAACAGAACAGAACAGAATAGAATAGAATAGAATAGAATAGGAAAAGGAAAGGAAAGGAAAGGAAAGGAAAGGAATAGGAATAGAAAAGAATAGACATAGAACAGAACAGAACAGAACAGAACAGAACAGAATGGAATGGAATGGAATGGAATGGAATGGAATGGAATGGAATGGAATGGAATAGAATAGAATAGAATAGAACGGAACGGAACGGAACGGAACAGAACAGAATAGAATAGAATAGAATAGAATAGAATAGAATAGAATAGAATAGGAATAGGAATAGGAATAGGAATAGGAATGGAAAGGAATAGAATAGAATAGAATAGAATAGAATAGAATAGAATAGAATAGAATAGAATAGAATAGAATAGAAAAAGGAAAGGAAAGGAATGGAATAGGAATAGGAATAGAAAAGAATAGAATAGAATAGAATAGAATAGAATAGAATAGAATAGAATAGAATAGAATAGTTGGATGAGACCTTGTAGATCATCTAGCCCAACCCCCTGCTTAAGCAGAAGATCCTATACCATTTTAGACAAAGGATTGTCAGTCTCTTCTTAAAAACCTCCAGTGATGAAGCACCACAACTTCTGGGGGCGTTTGGGTGGGTTCCATGAGCTGGTATGGTGCAAGAGCCCATCAAAAAATAAAATCCAGACATATTATGAGTAAGGGGATCCATTTATTCCCAAGAACAAAGAGATTTGATAACAGGGCAGTCACAGTCCTTTATTCACAGGGAAAAACAAGCAAACATAATTGGTCCCAACAAACCTGAGTTTATCCAAGAAATCCGAATTGCTTGCTTGTATACTAGAAACAAAAGGTTGTCTGAGATAACCAGCCACTTCCAAACCCTTCCTATTTATTTCCCAGCCAGGGAAGGACTGGCTATCATCTACATCTGCTTTTCCCCGAGAGCCGGCTTATTGCTTTTCATTGCTCTCCTCTCCTCTCTGTGCATATGTGCATCTCGGATGGGCCCCATCTGTTCCTCCCCCTCACTCAGCTCAGGCCCCGAAGACAGCTGCCTCTCCAGCTGGGGAGGATGGAAGGGCCCGGCTCTGCCTCTCTCTTTGATGCTGTTTCCTTATATTACTATAAATTGGGAATGTTCCCTATTCCTTCCCTCCATCTCTTCCATGTCTGACTTTGACAGGCCCCAACAAAAGAGGAGGGAGGCCTTTTAACTTCTAAAGTTAACTCAGGAGTCTTGCAAGGGGAAAAAGAGAAAATAAGCAATATTCGGGAACTCAAACACACACTTAAAACACAAATATACAGAGGGAGGGAGGGAGGGAGAGGGAGAAAGACAGAGACCTTCCAGGAAGTGAATAAAAACAGCATCTATGATCATGCACTGAAACCCATGGCTCTTGTCTAAAAATATGATCGTTATTAAAGATGTCCCCGGAAATCAAAGAGAAGCAAGAAATAATATAAATTTGAATTTATTGCAGCCAGCCGGGGGCCACTTACTAACAAAATAATGTATAAAGAGGGGTGTAGCATCCATGTATGTCTGTGTGTCTGCGTGTTTGTATGTGTTCTGACCCAAATCTTGTTCCAATAAACAAACACCAAACAGACATAAAAGCAAAAGCTTTTAATGCTTTTCTGCGAATCCCGTTCATTCACGGTTAAAAGGCTATTAGAACTAATTGTCTCTGATAAGAATGAGCCTTGCCAAGGTCGGGCAAGGCTGCCAAAAGCACTAGATAAAGTTGCCAAGAAATATTCCAAAGAAAAAGTCTTCAAACACAAACCAAGATAGTCTGAACTTCTACAAGGCTTGAAGTGCAAGAACTTCTTTGCTTCCTGCAAAGAACTCCGGTCTCTCAGGCTGGCTTTTGTCTCTTAAGGGAGGGGCCATTACCTTGTAGCCTTACTCCCGGGTTGCCCGTGGTGTTGCAGCTGCTCTTTCCTTTGAGCAGCCCTGCATGCACGCACACTTGGCACAGGCTCCTCAGCCTCCTCTTCATCACTGCTGCCAGCCTCCACAGTCTCCGAAGGCAGCACTCCCTGATGGTCCTGGCCCCATCCTGGTATCACACGCAGGGCCCTCATCTGAGTCCTCACTATGGGTGTGTGTATAAGAGAAAAAACATATAGGTAGTCCTTGACTTACGACCACAATTGAGCCCAAAATTAATGTTGCTAAGCAAGCCAGTTGTTAAGCGAATTTTGCCCCCTATTACAACCTTTCCTTCCACCGTTGTTAAGTGTATAGCTGCAGTCGTTAAGTTAGTAACACAGTTGTTGAATGAATCCGGCTTCCCCATCGACTTTGCTTGTTCAGAAGGGTGCAAAAGGAGATCAGGTGACTCAGGAAGATTGCAACAGTCATAAGTACATGCCAGTTGCCAAGCGTCTGAGTTTTGACCATGTGACCATGAGGAAGTTGCAACCGTTGTATATGTCGAAAACGGTCGTAAGTCACTTTTTTTCGGTGCCGCTTTGATCGGTCACTAAATGAACTGCTGTAAATCAAAGACTACCTGTAGTGCACTCTTTATTATCAGCAGATCCATAAATTCCCATTTCTTTCTTTCTTTCCTCTTTTTAGCCAAATGTCCATAAAAGGATTACAGTCTTTAATAAAATAAAATAAAATACCCTTTTTTATGTACATGTGCAACACATGTCAAAAGGAAGGACTTTGTAAAGTTGTGCCTGCCATTTTGACTTTTTTGACTCCTCCGTGGGTACCCTACGTAGATGCAGATAGAAATTCTTGGCTCAGAACACACACGCAACATCAAACAGCAAGTTTTGTCGGCAATAAACAACCCGCGTTGTGGATTTCTTGGGGCAGTTTCCAAGCCTGAAGCCGTTCCCGGCATTGTTATCTGCAGCACAAAAATGCCAGCGTGTTAAACTTGGAATATATGATATCATGAAAATATGTTCTCATCGCGAGGAAAAGATTCCCCAAGCCCTTCTCTTCTTCTCCTTCGAAGCAGAGCTGGGAAACGGCCACGTAAATAAGATTCTCCGTGGTTTAGAAAAGGACTTGCAGTTGCTAAAATAAGATTTACATCCCCAGGGAGAGAGAGAAAAAAAAATAGGGAAAAAAGACTTGATGGCAATTAATTCTTAAGTGTGGACACCAAGAGCAGAGAGGATAAACAAATATTCCTGTTATCTAACGGGTTGTTGAAAAGAGAAGAAAAGTTATTAAGGGCTGGAAATATTCCTTCAACTTATAGGCTACTCTTCCCATTTAAAGATGGCGGAATTGGAAGGTTCCAGAATCTGGTGAGTCCAAGTAGTTAAAGTCCACTTAGATTTTAAGCTTCAGAAGGATATGTGGATAACATGCCTATCTCCTCCTGTAGAAAGGAAAGGTAGTCCTTGACTTAAGACCACAGTGGCTAAGCAAGATGGTGGCTAAGTGAATTTTGGTCTGTTTTACGACCTTTCTTGCCACCATTGTTAAATGAATCACGGCGGTTCTTACGCTAGCAACAAGGTGGTTAAGGGAATCTGGCTTCTCTATTGGCTTATCAGAAGGTCGCAAAAGACTATCGCATGACCCCGGGATATGGGAAGCATCGTAAATACAGGCCAAGCATCCTGATTTTGATCCTGTGACCACGGGGATACCGCAATGGTTGGAAAAGTATTTTTAAAATGTCCCAGAGAAGCTTTCTCAGGAGGCAACTGGGCTTTCTGGTTTTTCTTTTGAAGACATTTCGCTCAGTGGTGGGATTCAAAAAAATTTTTTACTACTGGTTCTGTGGGTGTGGCTTGGTGGGCATGGCTTGGTAGGTGTGGCTTGGTAGGTGTGGCAGGGGAAGGTTACTGCAAAATCCCCATTCCCTCCCCATGCCACTAACCTGCTTTCCAGCTCCGTTCTCCAGTGCAGAGCAACCAAAAAGACCCAGCCAATCAGCTGGGACTCAGGAAGCAGAGAATAGATGGAAGTGTGGCCAGTCAGAGATGGGATTTGCCGGTTCTCTGAACTACTCAAAATTTCCACTACCGGTTCTTCAGAACCAGCTGAATACCACCTCTGATCCTCAACCATTGAAACTTTGACCTTCTCTCTCAGACTCTGGATCTTCCAAGGTTCTCGTGGTTGGGAAAAATTGGAGGGATTTATCCTTGTAGCAATCTAAGAAATTAAGAATTGCAATTTCGGATGGAGTCACAATCCCAAAACTATAAGCAAGGTCTTTGAACTGGACAACATCTGGCTGGTTGAGAGCAAACATCTGGGACCAGAGAATAAAAAACTGATTGTTTTGATCCAACTATCATTCTATAGTATATTTCATGGGAGGGGAAGAGTCATAAAGTTTTTTTCCCCAGCATAATCTCAATTTATCTTTGTTCCAGATTCTCAAAATGGCATCCCTAATAAAGTGATTTCTAAAATCAACATTAATCCTGACCTTATTGTACTATTGATATGCATGTCATCCCTATCTCAAACCACGACCCTCTAAATCTAATAATCGTGTATCTCTCAACATCACCCATTATTTTTAACCAAAGAAGGCAAGAGGCTGCAAAGTACAATTTGAAATCTGGCAGGGATAGCTAAGTATCCTCTTTCTCTCTTTAGCATCATGCACGATCTTATATTTAACTGTACTTGTCAGATAAATGTAGATATTTCTTTCTGCCATTGTTTAAAGGATAGATCTGCACTCAAAATAGATATTGTTTGGAATAACAAAATAACATTCATGGGAATCTGTTCTTTTTTATTACAGAAATTCTTCCCAGTAGAAACAACTGCAATTTTTCTCATCTAGAAATATATCTTTTTTTTACTTGCATGCCATATTTTAATGTAATTATTCTGATAAAGCATGCAATTCATCTTTCTTATGGTAATCCCTAAATGTTTTTATTCTTGTCTCAACCTTAAGACTTATTTTATTCATGAATTCATGCTGATGTGTTGCTGTATCTTTTTAGTTAAAGTTTTTGCTTGTGGTGGGTGCATTGTGTTTTTTTAAATGGTTAAGTGTAAATTGGGCCTTACTACAATAAGAAAATATTAATAACTTTTCAAAAGTATTAGCAGAATTCTCATGAAAGGCATTGAGACACAATACTGTAATGAACAATATTTGGAAATATAGTGTGTAGAATAGAATGGAATGGAATAGAATAGAATAGAATAGAATAGAATAGAACAGAACAGAACAGAACAGAACAGAATAGAATAGAATAGAATAGAATAGAACAGAATAAATATTGGAATGAAGGGTAGAGTAGAGTAGAGTAGAGTAGAGTCGAGTCGAGTCGAGTCGAGTCGAGTAGAATATTAGATTTGAATGGAATAGAATGGAATATGAAATATGAAATATGAAATATAGAATATGGAATATGGAATATGGAATATGGAATATGGAATATGGAAATAGAATAGAATAGAATAGAATAGAATAGAATAGAATAGAATAGAATAGAATAGAATAGAATAGAATAGAATAGAATAGAATAAATATTGGAATGAAAGGTAGAGTAGAGTAGAGTAGAATATTAGAATTGAATGGAATAGAATGGAATGGAATAGAATGGAATGGAATGGAATAATGGAATATGGAATATGGAAAGTATGGAACATGGAACATGGAACATGGAATTAGAATAGAATAGAATAGAATAGAATAGAATAGAATAGAATAGAATAGAATAGAATAGAACAGAATATGGAATGGAATGGAATGGAATGGAATGGAGTAGAGTAGAGTAGAGTAGAGTAGAGTAGAGTAGAGTAGAGTAGAGTAGAGTAGAGTAGAGTAGAGTAGAATATGGAATGGAATGGAGTAGAGTAGAGTAGAGTAGAGTAGAGTAGAGTAGAGTAGAGTAGAGTAGAGTAGAGTAGAATATGGAATGGAATGGAATGGAATGGAGTAGAGTAGAGTAGAGTAGAGTAGAGTAGAGTAGAGTAGAGTAGAGTAGAGTAGAGTAGAGTAGAGTTGGAAGGGACCTTGGAGATCTTCTAGTCCAGCCCCCTGCTCAAGCAGGAGAACCTATACTATTTCAGATGTGGCTGTCTAGACTCTTCTTAGGAAAGTAAAGTTAGGACCTAGGAGAGTTCAGGAGCAAAAATGAGATTGTTGCTCTCCATAGATAAAATCAGTCAATATGAATATCTCTTTTCCCTTTGTTAAATTATGTTTTGGGCTGGAACATTTGCCATAAACCTGGAGTTGGAGGTTGCCTGATGAATTCAGTAAGTATCCGTTGGGAGTAAAGCTTCTATGAGAATAAATGGAAAGTTCACCAAAGAATTCACCATCCAGCAGAGAATAAGCAGGATTATGTCATGTCTCCTTGGCAGTTTAATGAATTTTGAGGCACACTTACAAAGAATGTCTGTGGCAACATTAGAAGGGCATGGTGAAGATCCAAGAAGTTTTGTATGCAGATAGTAACCCAGAGGATGAGAACCCAAAGGATCTGCAGCAAATCTTTGATGGATTGTAGGATGCAACATGGAGAATGGAACTAAAAATTGGGGCATTGAACTTCAAAGCAGGTGCATGGGAAAAGGGGACATTTGCTTATGTAAAAGGGAATAGCAAAGATGGATTTGTATGTATGTCAGTTTTAAATAATTTATTGCCTTGGGAGGGAGAAGGAACTGTTCATAAATATTTTAACAAAGAAATAAAATTGGCATTTGCAAACGGCTGTGCAGTTAAAGGCACGGAGGTCAGAACTGATTTCATAGTTGGCAACCTTACAATTCAGTCACAAATGGGATGCTTCTTAAGCTTGTGAAAAGATTGCAGACAATCTCTCTCTCTCTCTCTCTCCCTCCCTCCCTTCCTCACTTCCTCCCTCTCCCTCTCTTTTAGCGTGTGTGTGCATGTGTGTGTGTGTGAGAGAGAGAGAGAGAGCCTTCAAACCAATTTTGACTCCTGGTGCCCACCTTGGTATGTCCCTGCAGTTTTCTTGGAAATTCCTTAAACTGCCAAGAGGACATCACAAAATCTTGCTTGCACCCGGCACCTGCAGGGACTAGTGCTGTGCAGTATTTTTGGTAAGATTTTTCAAAAGTACCCTGTTTCCCCTAAAATACGACCTACCCTGAAAGTAAGTCCTAGTTTGATGTTTACACATGCATCCAATATAAGCTCTACCCCCCCCCCCCGCTGCAAAAAATAAGCCCTAATTAAGATCCTGCCCACTCCGGAGTGGATGGGTAAAAATTAAGCTAGGGTGGGGATGGACCAGCTGCTCGGTTCAACTACCGGTTCGGCGGACCAGGTGTAAATTTAACATCCGGTTCATGCGAATCAGTCCACACTGGCTGAATCCCAGCCCTGAGTCCATCCATCTTAAAGAAACAGTGCTCAAAACCTTTGCTGCCCTCTGGAGTAGTGTCCCATTTGGTTCAAAGATCAGGTCTTCCCACTTCGCTTCACTGGGTTAAAGGGATCCAACAATCCAGGGTAACAGAAATGGGAGGACCAGCCATTGTGGGTAGCCTAGGGGTAAATATTTCCCCGCAGTGTTTAGTTTATGCGCCATTAATAGCAGGCACTTAAACAATTAGATGGTCTCTAAAGGCGGCCATCTTTCTTTCCTGGTTGATGATAAAAACGCACTTGGGTTTCGAAGTTAATAGAAAGTTTCTATTTTCAAATAAAACCACACAGGGATAAATAACCTGGTGGTTCCTTTCGTTGTTCTGGATCAAGCTCTGAAGCCTTTAAGGTGCATCCTTTTCATGGCAGGAAGAGGTTTCTGTCCTTTTAACAACTGGGTGTCAGTCAGGCTGAGGGGGAACAGGTGCTGCTTTTCCAACTCTGGCCAGGAAAAGTTGCATCTGTTGGACATCTGAGTCCTCTGCCTCTCTGTGGGACCTTACACAGGCCATGTAAAACTGCCAGAAACAGCAGGTGTACTCTCTCTCTCTCTCTCTCTCTCTCTCTCTCTCTCTCTTTGGAAAATATTGTTGGTATTTAATGAACAATTGTTTAAAGAATAAAAGAAAAGAAAGGAAGAAAGGAAGGAAGGAAGGAAGGAAGGAAGGAAGGAAGGAAGGAAGGAAGGAAGGAAGGAAGGAAGGAAGGAAGGAAGAAAGAAAGAAAGAAAGAAAGAAAGAAAGAAAGAAAGAAAGAAAGAAAGAAAGAAAGAGAAGGGAGAGAGGAAGGAAGGAGGAAAGGATGGGGTACAGGGAAGGAGAGAGAGGGAGGAAGGAAAGAAGGCAGGAAGAAATGAAGGGAGGGAGGGAGGGAGGGAGGGAGGAGAAGATTCAGGGAGAGGACCAAAAGGAAAGAAGGAAAGAAAAAGGAAGGAAGGGAGGGAGGGAGGGAGGGAGGGAGGGAGGGAGAGGGAGGGAGGAAGGAAGGAAAGAAAGAAAGAAAGAAAGAAAGAAAGAAAGAAAGAAAGAAAGAAAGAAAGAAAGAAAGAAAGAGGGAGTTGACAGAAAGATAAGAAAAAGAAATATGAGATTAGAGATAGATGATAGATAGATAGATAGATAGATAGATAGATAGATAGATAGATAGATAGATAGATAGATAGATAGATAGATAGATAGATAGATAGATAGATAGATAGATGATAGATTATATAATCTATCTATTTATCTATTTATCTATATAGAGAGACAGACAGACAGATGATGGATGGGTAGGTAGGTGGATGGATGGGGGATGATAGGGAGAGAGAGAGAGGTAAGAAAGGTAGATGATAGGAAGGAGGGAGGGTGGGAGGAAGGAAGGAGGGAAGGAAGGAAGGAAGGAAAGAAAGAAAGAAAGAAAGAAAGAAAGAAAGAAAGAAAGAAAGAAAGAAAGAAAGAAAGAAAGAAAGAAAGAAAGAAAGAAAGAAAGAAAGATAGATAGGGGGAGGATGTGCAAGAAAGAAATGCAACAAAGACAAAAAGGAAAAGGAAAGGGAGGGAAGGAGGAAAACTAAAGCTAAAGACGACATACCGGCAAATGAATTTGACCTTCCTTTCAACAGATAATTACAATCTAATTGTCTTTCCTTCCTCTTAAACTTAAACAAGCCCCTTCAGCACTTTAATTAATCCACCTCTTTCTTAATCTTCAAATCCATAAATCATCAATTCATTTCTTTCTTCTTTCAGCAAGAAAAAAAAAGTCCATATAAGGTTTTTTATTTGGGGGGGCGGGATGTTTATTTATTTTTTTCCCCCTTGACAAACAGGTGAGTTTTGCCGTTTGTGAGAATTCAGAGGCTTTCGCAATCCATTTCTCCCCTGTGGGGGTTGCAGGCCTCTTCCCTCATAGTCGCTTACACCGTCTTCTTTCTGCAATTGCCACATGCACCTGATCAATGCCCGCCCCCCCGGGTGTTTCCTAATTCAATATTCACAAATCTCAATTAAAAAAAAGGCTTCTGGTTGCTTTGTAATCTTTAAAACGCTTTGCATCATGGTGGCAGGTGTCACCTCCTTTTTAGTGTGTTATTTGGATTGAGAATTTTAACACAGAGATTTGAAAAAAAGAAGTAATGCAAAGTAAAAGAAAAGAAGGAGGAGGAGGAGGCAGAGGAGATGGAGATGGAGGAGGAAGAGGAGGGAGAGGTGGGGGGAGATGGAAGAGAAGGAGGCACAAGGAGGAGGAGGAGATGGAGGAGGAAGAGGAAAAGGAGGGGAGGGGGAGGAGATGGAGGAGGAAGAGGAAGAGAAGGGGAGGGAAACAGGAGATGGAGGGGGAGAAGGAGGAAGAAGAGGGGAAGAGGAAGAAGAGGGGAAGGGAGAAGGAGGTGGAGGGGAGGAGGAGAGGAGGAAGAGAAAGAGGAGGGGGAGGAAGAAGAGGGGGGAAGGGAGAAGGAGGAGGGGGAGATGGTGGAAGAGAAAGAGGAAGGGGAGGGGAAGAGGAGGTGGAGGAGTAAAACAAGGAGGAGAAGCAGTAGAAGATGGAGGAGAAGGAAGAGGAAAGAGAGGGAGACTCTGGACTTTTCTGACCCTTCCCCCTTCCTGCAGACTCCTCCAGCATCTCCTGTATTAAGGTTGTCCGAAATCCCCCAAAAAAGGACTGCAGAAGAAGGCTTGGCTGTCTAGCAGCAAATCGATGGCCGGCGTGCTTTTCTCAAGAACTGCATTTCTCAATGGCTGTCAGGTCAGGTCCTTAAAATCGAAGGCAATTTGAGTTCCCTTCCTTGGCAAGGAAAGATTGACCATGGTTGCCCTCGGCAGAGAAGATCCACAGCAGCTTCTGCTTCGTCTTCTAAACCAGGAGGCTCCAACTTTAAGACTTGAGGGGTTCAACTCTCAGAGTGTCTCAGGGGGGTCTCAGAACGTGGCAACGTTAAGACTTGTGGACTTCAACTCCCAGAATTCCTCAGCCAGCTGAGAGTTGAAGTCCTCCAGGCTTAAAGTTGCCACGGTTGGAGGCCTCTGACATTAACAAACCAAATGCTGGTTTGTTAGCCAGATGCGTGAACTCAGTTTGCTTCTGCAGGTTTATTTCAGGTGCTTTAATTGAATTGTTGAAGGGAAAGGTTGAAGGAAAATTATCCCATCCCTTTTATTCAGGTCTGTTACCGTTGGGCTTCAACGCATCGTCCAGATTTGGTATTTTGCGGGCCTCCCATTCCTGCAGTGGCTAATTGGTACCCATGCGCTATTCCTCATTTGGCCACACGATGGCGCCCACCGACAGAGAGAGAACTCTGCCCTTGTGTCTCTCCTTCAGTTTCTCCTCAGTCCCTCCAACCAATTGTTATTTCTCTAGATAAAACACGCCCTGTTTTTTTGTTTTGTCTTTTTCTTGCCATACATTTTCTCTGCTCTCGCGCAGCCAAAGCACCTGCAGTCGTAATCCTCTGGCAGCTCTCCAGACTCCTGGCAAACTGCTCCTTGAGCGATACGGGTTGGCCTAGCAGGATCCACGGTTCAGTATTAAATTAATGGAGGACGGACTAGAATCATAGACTTGAAGAAAGTTAGCACCCACCTCTCTAGGAAGAATGAAATATTTTAGGGAAAAAAAGGCAGAATATTATATTTTCCCTAAAGGAGAAATATGTTACTAAAGACGGAAACTCAAAGCTTCAACTCTCTGCCCGCAGCAAATATTTGGGGCCCACTGAGAAGGACTGGGACATCTTATCTACAAAACAGAAGATCTTCAGCTCCAGGGTTATGGGATTATCTTTCAAAGCAAAGCCATTCAGCCACAATAGGAATTACACAACAAGCCCCCTTTATTGCATCAGCCCAAGCTTCAATCAAGCTTGACTTGGACAACCTATAAAATGACCCCAAATGGCCCCATGGGAATCTGACTACGGCCAATAGAATGCATGCTCTTGCCACAGGAACAGGAAGCTCAAGGGCAAATCCCAAGAGAGAGTATAAATAACCCTCACTCTCCACTCCATGTGGTCAGCTGCCCAGAACCTCAAACCCATGTGGTCCTGTCCATCCATAAACCATCTTTCCAATCAGCCTCCCTGTTTCCAGTGTCTTTCTCCCCACTTGGAACTGAACCCAGATGGATATTTCTCCCAACAGAACATAGAATCACAGAACCATAGAATCGTAGAACCTTAGAACCATATGTTGGAAGAAATATCCGGATTCAGGCCCAAGCCAGGAAAAAGGCACTGGAGACAAAATGGAGGCTGGAGGCTGATTAGAAAGTTAGTTTAATGATGAAACAGAACCACATGGAGTTGAGAGTGAAGGGTATTTATACCTTCTCTTAGGCTTTGCCCTTGAGCTTCCTGTTCCTGTGCAAGAACATGTATTCTATTGGCTGTTGTCAGACTACTATGGGGCCATGTAGGGGTCATAGTTGGTTCTATAGTTTCTTGTCCTGCCCTCAGATGCAATGGACAGTAAATCGACACCCTCTTTCCTGTGATCCTGGATCCTTGGCCCCCCGGACCATTAAAGTCTTATCCCTTTATCCTTGAGCTTATAGAAAAGAAACAAAAAAAAAAAACCCATATGAGATTGTTGGTTTCCAGCATGTATCTTTTTCCTCCCTCTCCCCACTGTCTCGAAACACCCAATCTTCTCCCGTCCTCTCTGTGGCAGCCCCTCAAATACTGGAAGACTGCTATCATGTCACCCCTAATCCTTCTTTTTCCTAGATTAGAGATATCCAGTTCAAACATTCATTAGGCTGTAGACCCCTAAATATCTCTGTTGCTTTGCTCTACATCCTTTCTTGGCCATCCTGGTTTGGCTTAGGAAGGGGACCAGGGCTGAACTGGGTTGGAATTGGAGGGGGGAAAGGGAACACCAGTAAGAGCCCCCGAGGTCATAAGCCAAAGGGGGAAGCTGAAAAATCTCCGAAGACAACAGCTAAACACTTCCACACTGTTGCCATAAAAGCAGGGATGGGATGCAGATATTTTTACTACTGGTTCTGTGGGCGTGGCTAGGTGGGAGTGGCTAGGTGGATATGGCCATGTGACTGGGTGGGTGTGGCTTCTTCTTCATCTTTTTTTTTTGCAGCACCTCCCCCCTGTGCTCCATTTTTTTGGCCGCCTAGGCTTCGGGGCGTTTTGTTCCCAGAAGGCTTCCCTGAGGCCCAGGAGGCCCAAAACGGAGTGTGGGGGGGCACACAGCACCCCCTTGCCCGAGTTTTGCCTCCTGGGCTTCAGGGAAGCCTCCTGGGTGAAGCAGTAAGACAGCGAGGAGGATACCAGCACAGCTGATCAGCTGATCATTGGGGGGGGGGAGGAATACCTTAAGGAGAATGCAGTCAGTGATGTTGGGCATGCGCGCAATGTCGCACATGCGCAATAAGGACTGACTGGGCAGGGAGGGGAAGGGCAGACAGAGAAAGGCGGGGCCAGCCAGGGGCATGATTTGCTGGTTCTCCAAACTGCACAGAATCGTAACAACCAGGTCTATAGAACTGGTCTGAATCGGTAGAATCCCACCCCTGCAATAAAGTATACTCATCCGTCCGTGAAGTCACCCAAAAGTTGAGTTTTTAACTCAAGAGCCAAGAGCCAAAGAAGCTGATCTTAGATTACAATTAGACATTAACCATGTGAAGCTCAAAGATGGATGCCGTAAGCAAGGGAGTAAGCAGTTTTCCTTCCAGGCTGCAGCCCAAATGACCATGCTAAAAACAACGAAAGGGAGAGTGGAATTACGTGACCCAACCAAATCACGTGGATGCAAGGCAACGCCGAAGGACAAATGAAACATGTTCCTCCTTCTTCCCTCTGTGTCAACATCATGTGCTTCTGTTTGGACAGACTCATAAACCTGTGCTCTCTTGCTTGAGGACGTGATGTTGCAATCAACCCAATGGGCTTCAAAGGTACTTTTTTCAACAGGCAACTGGACTTTCTGGTTTTTGTTTGAAGACATTTCTTTGAAGCTTCTTCAGCTCTGACAGGATGGTGAAGAATGGAAAGATTTATATTCCTTGCAGACAGCTGGTTATTTGTATCATTTTAGAGGGTTGTTGAGGCCACTTGGAGGTTTATCTGTGTCCTCAGGGTCACCTTGAGTGGTGCTCCTGGTTCCTGTAGTCTGCAATTTTTTTTTCCCCTCTGGAAATTCATTCTTACCCCCACACCATTCAAAGAGTGTCCATCCCAAATTGTATAGCTAAAAGTTTGTAAAGATTCTCAGTCCTCCAGGTCATGGTGGTCCCAAAGGTGCTTTTTTAAAGAGGCAACTGGACTTTCTTGTTTTTTCTTTGATGACCTTTCGCTTCTCATCTGAGAAGCTTCTTCAATTCTGACTGGATGGTGGGGAATGGAAGGATTTATACCTTCTTGCAGACAGATGGTCATTTGCGTTCTTTTAGAGAATCGTTGAGGTCACCTGGAGCTTTAGCCGTGTCCTCGGGGTCACCTGAATCATTGAGAAGTTGGAGCTGTGCTCTCTGCAGAATGTTTTCTGCCCTGTGACCCTTCACTGTTAAATAAGTAGCCTCCATGACTCTCTAAAAAAAATGCAAATGACCAGCTGTCTGCAAGGAAGGCTGACTCTGTAAACTCGCTTAGAGGGGGCTGGAAAACACTGTAAAGCGGTGTATAAACACTATTGCTGTTTCAAAGGCATTTAGTTGGGTAAAGAATGCAATTATTTTATTCTTCCCTAATACACAGGCTTTCAGGTAGCTTTTTGGAAGCCAGTAATACGAGCTGCTTAATTGCAAACTGCCCCATAACCCTCCTTTAAAGTTCACCCCTTTTTATTTTCCACTTTGCTAATGGGGGCTTATCAACACCCAGTGTACCCCCACCCATCCATTTAAGAGGGGGGAGGCCGTAGCTCCAGGAGGCTGCTTCAAACGGATGCATGTCAACATTTGCCTGATCGTCCTAACACTTCCAGCTGATCGATTTCACACTTTCCTTCTCACCCAGTTGTATAAATAATCATTCTAATTAGCGTTTGCAAATTGGCTTGGAAGAAGAAGGCCTGCTGTGAAATATTTCAAGGCTGGTAGCAGGGAGTTTGTCCATTAGTTGATGGTCCATTTGCCCACTGGCAGGAAGGAATATTAGACCCAAGGAAATGTGACACTTTTGAGAAGGCGGCAGAACCCCCGTGTGTTGCCACCTGACCTGAGAAGCAGTCGATCGGCCTGCAAAGTTCTCTCTTGATTAGAGATCCTGGCTTGCAGAGAATCTTGTGAGCGTCCCTTGAGGTTAAAAACTGGCCTTTGGTTTCTCTTCTGATACTATCATATCACAAGACCTAAAATGGACACCTAACATCAAAAACGTCATCAAAAAAGCACAACAAAGAATGTTCTTTCTGCACCAACTCAGAAAGCTCAAACTCCCCAAGGAGCTGCTGATCCAGTTCTACAGAGGAATTATTGAGTCTGTCATCTGCACCTCTATCACTGTCTGGTTTGCTTCTGCAACCCAACAAGAAAGACACAGACTTCAGAGGATAATTAAGAGTGCAGAAAAAACAATTATTACCAACCTCCCTGCCATTGAGGACCTGCATACTGCATGAATCAAAAAGAGGGCTGTGAAAATATTTACAGACCCCTCACATCCTGGACATAAACTGTTTCAACTCCTTCCCTCAAAACGACACTGTAGAGTACTGCACACCAGAACAACTAGACACAAGGGCAGGTTTTTTTCCTGAACGCCATCACTCTGCTAAAAAATAATTCCCTCAACACTGTTCAACTATTACAAAGTCTGCACTACTATTACTATTAATCTTCTCATCACTCCTTATCACCCATCCCCTCCCACTTGTGACTGTATGACTGTAACTTTGTCGCTTGTAACCCTACAATTTATATTGACTGTTTCCTAGTACGATTTGATTGCTTATTGTACCCCATGACTTTTATTAAGTATTGTACCTGATGATTCTTGACTCCTGACAAATGTATTTTTCCTTTTATGTACACTGAGAACATTTGCACCAAGACAAGTTCCTTGTGTGTTAACACTTGGCCAATAAAGAATTCTATTCCATGCTATTCTACTCCTAATGGTCAAAAGATGCTCCAGTGGATCTGACTTCCAGAAAGGAAAAGTTGTAGGCATGGTGGCTTTGGCAAGGACTGATGATTTAATGGACTGATTATTGTTCTAAAAAAGAGTTATGTGAC